>NC_138771.1:285121257-285521257 GCF_965119305.1 Pelophylax lessonae | reverse complement strand
ACGAATCATCTGAGTTTCCATTATTTCTTATGGGGAAATTCGCTTTGATATAAGAGTGCTTTGGATTACAAGCATGCTTCCGGAACGAATTATGCTCGCAATCCAAGGTTTTACTGTACTGATGCTTTATTCCATAAAAATACCTTCAGATCTAAATAGTTTAGTCCTGCCAAACAAGCCGGCAATTAAAAGAGCCACAGTAAGCAAAGTACAGTAGTCCATAGCAACCAATCATTGTAGTGTAGTTAGAATAATAAAATGATGGCTCATTAACTGCTTTGGGCTGCTTCATTTTAGATGTCCCATTAACCACTTCAATACTGGGCACTTTCATCCCCTTCCTGCCTAGGGCAATTTTCAGCTTTCAGTGCTGTCGCTCTTTGAAGGACAATTGCGTAGTCATGCAACACTGTACCCATATGAAATTTTTATAATTTTTGAGAGGCAGATAGAGCTTTTGATTGGTGATATTTAATCACCACTAGGGTTTTTTTTTTATTTTTTGCTAAACAAACGAAAAAAGATTGTACATTTTGCAAATAAATAATTTTTCTCCCTTACTGACGTACACTGATGGGCACTGATGAGGCTGCCCTGATGGGCACTTATGAGGCTGCGCTGATGGGCACTGATGAGGCTGCCCTGATGGGCACTGATGAGGCTGCCCTGATGGGCACTGATGAGGCTGCCCTGATGGGCACTGATGAGGCTGCCCTGATGGGCACTGATGAGGCTGCCCTGATGGGCACTAGTGAGGTGACACTGATGAGGCTGAACTAATGAGAATTCACTGATGAGGCGGCACTGATAAGCTACACTGACGAGGCTGCACTGATAAGCTACACTGACGAGGCTGCACTGATAAGGCGACACTGATGGGCACTTATGAGCACTGTTGGGGCTGCACTGATTATCAGGGCACTGATGATCAGTGCCCTAATTATCAGTGTATGTGTGCCCTGTCAGACTTGCCGGTTACCGGCTTTCCTCTCGCTGTGACAGCGCGTGAGGAAAGAAATGCTGATAACTAGAAGGTTTGTTTACATGTGATCAACTGTGATTGGACACAACTGGTCACATAGTAAAGGGCTGCTGTGAAGGTCCTAAGAAGATTCAACCTATTTCAACCAGCCATCTATAGCAAATACAGACCAATGCAACCCACAGCCATTCCTTCCATGTGTATAAAAATGTATACATTTTTGTGGGTGTTTTTTCTTGTTTTTTTTTTTTTCACTCCTCCTTTTTTGGAGCAAATGTGAGTTAAAGTAGTTGACATTTCCTTGTTTATTGGCATAATTTAACTGAACAAGTACAATTCTAATCATTTAAACAAACTCATCCCTCAAAACTCGTTTCATTACCATCAACTTTAGTTGCATGTAGTTCTAGGCTACTTACCAGGAATGCAGAATCAAGTTATTTTCCCTGGGCACACAGAAGTTGTATTGATGTCAGCTAAAGATGAAGGCCAACACCTTTAGTTGCTAGCCCTTGGTTTTAAAGTATAATTGTTCTTTATCTATAACTTGTATATCTGTATTTGCTTTTGTTATTAAAAAAGCCATTATGCATTTTAATTTTCATAAAGACAAATGCTTTTTACAGGTTCATGGTCTGCAGTCTCCTGGTTTTGAAATGCTGCTCCTTTAGCCTAGTGCTAGTCTCCCTTCTCAAAACAGCGGCATTTACTGGTGGCTAGATTCTGCTTATTCATAGCAGAATAGGGTTAACAGTACTGACAGGTCCAGCAGATTCAGGCACTTTTACAGATATCCGAGGTTATCTGCAGGAAAGCAACAACAGAAATGCATAATTGACAGTAAAATTGCAAGTAGATTCCATTAGAAAACCTCAGTTGAAAAATTCATTGGCTGCTATTACTGACAACTCCACAATAATAATAATAATTTACTGATTGCCATACTGGTTCCCCAGCTGAAATTTTAATTGCTGACCCATACTGATCAGTTAGGTCAGGATTGATGACCTATCTGGATGCTTGTTTGTTCCCGGTCAGTAAGTAGACAACTAAGTAGCTATTTAGAAGGAGGTAACGACCTTTATGTTTCTCCCAGTACAGATTCCTAGTAACTTAGCTTTACATCATTAGATTGTACTAGGTTAAGTTTTGCTATACTTAAACATCCTGCTCTTATCTCTATATACTGTATTCTGAATGTACAGTATAATCAATTTATTGACTTTAAAAAACAGTATATGCAACTAATGTTCTCTGACTAATTCAGCATTCTAAATAACACATTTAAATGTTATGTTTTCAAGGAGAAACAGGAGAAACTAGATGCAGATTTAAAAAGAAAGAATGATGCAATGACAGAAGAACTAACATACCACCAGGTAAACTGTAAATGAATAATGAAGATGAAGGAATGACTTTAGTTTTAAATTCAACAATTTGATATGTATGCTTGTCAAAGAATTTAAAATGTTAAGCTTAAAGTGGAACTTAACTCATTACAACTTAAAAAAAAAAAGGACGTTCTTTAGCAAGAAACCTACATTCCACATTAATAATTATGCTACCAAATGTAGTGTGTGCTGTAAATTGCCTCCAGTATTGCTCCTGTTTCTTCTGAAGGCTGCCATTTTGCTGAAGCCCAGAGCCCCTGAACAGCAGTAAATCATAAAGTGGAACAAAACCATCAATTTAACAGTTAAAAAAAAACAGTTACATTCCTGGAATGCCTTGATTGCTAACGGTCTCATATGCTTGTGCTCTCATCCAAACTGTCAAACCATCAAATAGCTGGTGTTATAACTGATCACATGTGCAGCACCATTGCAGTTGCAGATCAAACAGAAGCAGCTTTCCTGGCTGTAAAGTATAGGATGGTTTAATTCCACTTTAAGGCTGTCAGCAGATCGGCCACCACAAACTCGGCAGTGCCTAAAAATAGAGAGCAACTGAGCATGTGCAGAGCAGAGGGAGACAGCGTATTACTGGGTTCTAAACATTATAGGCCATTATTTTTAATGTTTTACATAGCTATACCTGCAAAAGGGGCCAGCCTGAAGTGATATAGCAGGACTCAATTTTCTGACTAAAGTTCCACTTTAAAGTGGGACTTTAGTCAACAAATTAGGTCCTGCTAAATCACATAAGGCTAGCCCCTTTTTGCAGGTATAGCTATGTAAAACATTAAAAATAATGGCCTATAATGTTTAGAACCCAGTAATACGCTGTCTCCCTCTGCTCTGCACATGCTCAGTTGCTCTCTATTTTTTGGCACTGCCGAGTTTGTAAAGGACGATCTGCTGACAGCCTTAAAGTGGAATTAAACCCTCATATACTTTACAGTCAAGGAAGCTGCTTCTGTTTGATCTGCAACTGCCAAGGTGCTGCACATGTGATTAGCTATGCCACTACCATTTGGTGGTCTAACATTTTGGTTGAGGACACAAGCAAATGTGACAGTTAGCATTCCTGGCATTCCAGGAATGTAACTGTTTTGTGAATACGTTAAATCGATGGGTTTAGTTCCGCTTTATGATTTACTGCTGGGGCTCTAGGAGGCTCCAGCTAAATGGCAGCTTCAATTAATAAGAAACAGTAGCAATACTGGAGACAATACACGGCATACATTAATTTTGGTAGCATAGTTATTAATGTGGAATATATATTCCTTGCTAAAGAACATTCTTTTTTATCAAGTTGTTATGGGTAAAGTTCCACTTTAATTTACAAAGCTAACACACCATGATAAGGATTACAATTTTCTAAAAAGGGACAGTTATTTTCACTTCAGTGGGATTTAAAAATGAGTCATGTGGATTTAAAAAAAAAAAAAAAATAATTCCTACATTTGTGTAAAACTTCATTGAGCCTATTACATGAAAACAAAATCACAGAGCCTTTCCAGTGCAATGGAATATTGTATAGTGGATCATCACCTTCCTCAAATGTCCCCAATTAAATAGACTTTGTTTTATGTAGTATTATATGTGGCATAAGGGTGTGTGTGCGTGTGTGTGTGTGTGTGTGTGTGTGTGTGTGTGTATATATAGATAGATAAGTATATGTAATAGATGGATGGATAGATAGACAGACTTTTTTTAACTTCTAGTTTATAATCCTTCTATTTTTTTTTTTTATGCATATGTTTTTAGAACCTAGTTAAAGAAATGGAAGCAGAGTTGGTAAAAGAACAAAACCTCTTTGCGGAGCAGAAAACCAAAGCTAGAGAATATATGCAGGAACTACAGAATAAATCGGCTGTCAAAATTCAGGCAGCCTTCCGAGCACATCGAATTTACAAAATTTACGCACCTGTTCTAAGACAGAAAAAGGAGGAGTTAAAAAGAAAAAAAGAAATGCAGGAGAAAATGGATCGGGAAAGGAAAGCATTAGAAGAAAAAGTAAAGCTGAAACTTGAAGAGAAGAAACGGAAGGAGGAAGAGAAAATGCTCAATGAGGAGATTGCAAAAAAGAAAATAGAAGAAGCCAAGAGACTAGAACATTTGGAACTGGAGAGGAGACAGAGAGAGTATGAGAAAAAGAAAACTGAAGAAAAACAGAGACTGGAGAAAGAAAAGCTCTTAAAACTAGAAGCAAAAAAGAAATCTGAAACATTAATAAACATAGATACTTCCAACAATGAGGGTCTAGGAAAAATAAAGCATGAACATTGCAATCTTTGTCTGGAAGTAGCTGAGAAAACCATGGAAGACTCTTGTGAGGATGAACAAAAACAAACAAAACACAGTGAAATGGTTGAAATAAATATTGAAGAGTCTTATAAAGAAAAAATTCTAGCAAAGCAATGTGAGCTGCAGCAGCAAATACATTTTGATGGGTGTGCAATTAATATCGAAACAGGGACTGTTTTGGAATCCGAAATAAAGCCAAAAGAAATCATAAGTAATAACGTATCTTGTACTAAAAACCGTTCTTTAGCACCTAACGGAGAGTCTGAAGTCAATCAGGACAGTGGAGCATGTGCCATGCCTTCTCTAATACCCAGGATACAAACACCTTTACTAAAGGGGACTACTGAGGTCATATGCAGTGAAACTGCACAGGCCAAAGAAAAGAACACAGACAAAGACCTTCAAAATAAGTCCCCAGCTTTACCTATGACTTCAAGGCCTCTTGTTCTACCAGATCACATTGAGGAGAAGAGGTTAACTTGGATGAAGTCTTGTAAGCCATGGTCCACAATTTTGAGAGAAAACCGAAATAATAAAACAGTTAGAAAAACAAGACAAAGGAAAAGCTCAGCAGCAAAAAACATTCCTCCAATAAATACAGCCCTCATCCTGAAAAATGGTCCATGGAATGACCTGCAACAGGTAAGACATTTCACGGTTTTAAAGTTAAACCAGAATGAAAGCAGAAATCCACCCAAAAGGGGAGTTCCGCTTTAAGGACTTGTCCCCCGCTCCTCTTGCACAATTGCCACTTTTGAGGAGCAGGAGGGGAGCAGGTACCCAATTTTGACATGTACCTGCTCCCACGAGTGCCGCGGCACTTGGCAACAGAAGTTCTCCTCCCTCCGTCAACCCTACAGTCTTCTGGGACACTGGCAGGTCCCAGAAGACTGCATCCACCATTCAGCATGACTCGCGCATGTGCAGTGGGCACGCTGTGAAGCCACAAGCTGTCGCAGCCGGATGCCCATAGTAAAGATGCCGGCGCCGCCAAGGGAGGACAGAGGATGGAGGTGGCTGATGTGAGCTTACCGCTGGACCGTGGGACAGGTGAGTAGCTGTTATTTAAAAGTCAGCACCTACACTTTTTGTAGCTGCTGACTTTTATTTTTTTATAGGTGCCTGGAACTCCTCTTTAAGATAATAATCTTTAAGATAATAATAGGCTACCTGCATTCACCATAAAGTGCAAGAACATACATTATTGGAAACTTCTAGAATCAGCCTCTGGAAACATCCCAGCCCAACCCAGTGTTTTTCATTTTAGTCATTATATATTGCATGTATGCCATGTATACCTATAGCAGACAGCAGGTAAGGTCTAGAATACAGCTTTTGTTGTTCTTTAGGGTGATTCACTACTATGTTCTGTTTTGATTCAAATAGCTAAAGATCAGATTATATCTGTGTCAGATGCATTCAGCTAATTTGCCTCTGCATTTATCCTAGTGGATATAAGGCTCTCTTCATTAGTCTATAGTACAGAGACAACAATATGAGTGTCATGGATATATTCATTGTTAAAAAGATGTTTGTAAATTAATGGTTTTATAGAAGTAAAGAAAAAAAATATACAAAACTGCTTGCAAATTTGTCAAACTTCCAAAAGAGATTTGGCTTAAACAATTGTACTTTCTTTTTAAACTAGACTGTATGTAAAGCCATTTTTTTTTTTTTTTTTTTTTTTTTTTCGGTGAGAGTAGGGAATGTTTAAATATTTTTAGTGGTGTCTTTGATCTGTCTGGGATATATCTCTTTTCTTCCCCGCTCACAATTCAAGTGATAACAAACCTATCCAAAGTGAGGGTATATTCCTTCTTAGTTGTCACAGAAACACATTTTTATACTAGAAGATTTCCCTACTTTTCCTGTGACAACCTGTCAAATTTTGATTTGCTCATCATCCCAATACTGGAGACAACCATCAACAGGTCAAACAGAGCGAGTGAATCAGCAATTAAAACCTGACAGGTTTTTTTAAAACTTCAGATAAAATAGCCCTGTCGGCTCCTTACCATCTGTTTTGAACCTATAAAAAGCGGCACCGCCATGCCACAATGCACGAGTTCAGTTGAATTGGTCACATTCAGTGACTAGTACTACTCGCCAAATGCGATGGGGAGATAATTTTATGTACAGCCCAATTTGCTGCTATTTCAGCTTAAGGGGGAGCTGTTGTGGGAGGGAGGGGGAAATGCCCCTTGACTTTGTTTTTACTACCCCCAAATGCAAGTTTAAACATCGCCTTATGATTTTAAGTTAGTTTATATATTTAAGTTTATACAGGCATACCCCGTTTTAAGTACACTCACTTTACATACATACACTCGCGAGTACGGACACAGCCTGGTCAGCTTGGCATGGCATTACTCCCAGTTTTTAACAATGGCGTCTATGGGAAACCTTGGTCAGCTTGACATGGCACTACTCCCAAACCATAAGTGACAGGGATACCAACTTGGGGAGCAATGTGAGGGGACCTAGGACTACAACATATCCTATTTGTGGCCAGCCAGCTTGCCTAGGAAATGAAAAAAGGTATTGCTTCACTTTAAGTACATTTTCGTTTTACACACATGCTCTGGTCCCATCGTGTACTTAAAAGTGAGGTATGCCTGTATTTTTATACTCTTCTTTATTTTTTTTTAATTTACTATTTATGATTAATCTTTCTTTCTCTTACGTCCTCCGACAGTCGCCGCCCCCTCCAAGTCCTCACCAATGGGTATTGACCTTTGCTCCGTAGGAGTAGCTAGGCAACAAGAATTGTTAATACAAAAGCTTTTAACATAGACACACCCCTAGGGGCTGTCCCCTCAGTCAATACCTCCCTGCACCAGCATTCCCAACTCAGTTTTATCTTGCCTAGCTTAGGTGTAGCTGGCTTTCCTGTGCTGGGGCTCAGTCTCAGCCTTCTACCCTTTTTTTGATTTTATTTCAAGTATTTTTTTATTTTCTTCACTAGCTGTTATTTTGTCAGCTTTAGTTTTAGGGATCTTCGGATGAAGAATCGTCATGCGGAGCTGGGTCTCGGACTGGCCGCCCTGGATCCCAGGGCTGAGAGCCAGATGGATCCCCAGCCTGCCATCGAGCGTTCAGCTTAGGTTCGCCCTGGCACATTGAACGACCCATCCCTGTTCGCTGCAGGGATGCTGCCTGTGAGGTGGCTACCTCACTGGACGCCATTCTGCGGTCTGTGGCTGCAGTTCACCAGCATCCTGGCTGCGGCACTCCCTGTCTGCCTTGATAGCGGTTTGCCGCTGGAGACGGCTCCCCACGCCATCTGGTACGGTAAGCACCTTCTGTGTAGGGACCTTCTGTGTGGGTGTCAGTCTGTGACTGTGTAGTACCCTCCATGTCTGTGTAACTGCGGGCTCCCTGTCAGATCCCTGTGTGGCTGCACTGCCTGTGGGCTGTGAGGGGGGGCCATCCTGCTCTGCTGTGAGTTATGCTCTGGGTGCAGTTTTGTGTGCAGACGTGTGTCCGGCCCTGTCCCTGTGCAGCGCCGTGTTTTGGCGCCATTCGCCGCCATTTTGGCGGGCGGTGCTCGTCCGAGCACATGTCGGCGCCATTTTCTTGTAGCCTTCTCCCCCAGCCGAGCGGCCATTTTGCCGGAGCCTTCATAGGCTATATCAGTCAGCCAGCATTGCATCACTTCCTCTTTCTCTGGGAACAGCGATCAGTGGCAGTAGTCTGTTGTGCTCTCTCCAGGTTTTTACCTTCTTGTCCTGTCATTCCTTGCTCAGTGTTATCTATCCCTGCGGGGTCGGTGCATACAGTTGTGTGCGGTGGGCTGCGCTCGCCGTGGTATTAAAGGGCCAGTGCCTTTATTACTTTTCTGTGCTGGGGCATGGATTCTCAGGATAGCAAGTTTCCCCCCACCCTGATGGGGGACCAAGGGGCTGCTGCACCCCCCGAGGGGGCCGATCTGACCACTGTAGTGGCTTCCCTAGTGTCTCAGGTGCAGATGCTGATGGCTGAACGATCCGCAAAAAGGGCCAGGGTGTCCGTTTCCTCTGATTCAGAGGGCGATGTGGCTGCTGTGGCTGGCGTACCCTTCTCGGGGTCCCGCTCATCTTTGGACCTTCTGGGGTCCGAGGGGGAGGCAGAGGTGGAGGGGGTTGATGTTTCTCCCCCTGGCTCGCCTGAAGAGCTTGCACTCATGAATGAGCTGATTACTTCCATAAAAGATACCTTGCACCTGGAGGATGAGCCTACTCCTCCTGCTAGGGTGCCCTCCTTTGGAACGCAGAGGACTCGCAAATCAGCGCAGGTTTTTTCCTGTCCTGCTGAATTTCACCATACGGTTAATGAACAATGGCGCAATTTAAAGAAGCCCTTTACTGTGCCAAATAAGTTTAAGCTGCTTTATCCGTTTGCGCCCTCCACCGACGAGCGTTGGTGTGTGGCGCCTCAGGTGGATCACGCGGTGGCCATTTTGAACAAGGCTACTGCGGTGCCTTCTGAGGATACCCCGGTTTTCCGGGACCCTACGGACAGGAGAATGGAGTCTCTTGCCCGTCATGCCTATATGGTTGCTGGTTCTATGCTGAAGCCTATTTTTGCTTCCATTATGGCGGCACAGGCTGTTGCAGATTGGACTAAGATGCTAAGGCGCACCTTGGTGGCTGATTCAGCTTCGCCTGCAACGTTGGCTATGGTGGACCAGATCCATCAGGGTGTCATGTACCTGTGCGATGCGGACTTGAATTTAGCTCCCTTGGCTGCGCGCCTGTCCAGCGTGGCGATACTGAACCGTCGTCTGATTTGGCTGAAGAATTGGTCGGTCGACCAATCTTCTCGCAAGACGCTGGCGGATTTTCCCTACGCGGGATCTCGCCTTTTTGGCGAGGCTTTGGATACTCTGATAAAAGGGGTTACAGGGGGCAAGAGTACTCTCCTGCCCCAGTCTCACAAGCATAAGTCTTTCCGTGGTAAACGGAATTCCTCGTCTAGGCCCTCTCAGGGGTCCTTTCGTGCCTTTCGGTCACAATCCAAGGGCAAGCCCTTCAAAGGCCAAGGTTCCCAGAAGAAGCCTTGGGCAGGGAAGCAGAAGTCCGGCCAGTCTGGGTTAACTTCCCATACCACTTCCGCCTGAAGGGGCGCCCTCACCCGTTTCTGGGGTGGGGGGACGTCTGCGCGGTTTTCTACAACCTTGGCTGACCCGCATTCGGGACAGTTGGGTTCAGGAAATCGTTTGATCTGGTTACAAGATCGAATTTCTCTCTTGGCCAGCGGGCAGATTTTTTCCCTCGAATCTTCAGCTGTCTCCGGAGCGCTTGCAGGATCTGCACCTGGCGGTGCGGGCCCAGGGGGTGGTGGTTCCGGTGCCTCATCGGGACAGATTTCGGGGGTTTTACTCCAATCCGTTCACTGTGCCCAGAAAGGAGGGCAAGGTGCGTCCGATTCTGGACTTGAAATCTCTGAACCGCTTTGTGCGGGTTCGCAAGTTCCGCATGGAATCCCTGCGCTCAGTGGTGGCTGCCCTGAGTCCGGGGAATTCATGGCCTCCATCGATCTGAAGGATGCGTACCTGCACATCCCCATTTTCGAGGGTCACCAGAGGTACCTTCGATTCGCCATTGCGGAGGATCATTACCAATTTGTGGCGTTGCCTTTCGGTCTCGCTTCAGCTCCGCGGGTTTTTACCAAGGTGCTGGCGCCGGTTCTGGCCCTGTTGTGAGCACAGGGCATTGCTGTCTTGGGGTATCTGGACAATATCCTGATGCGGTCAAACGCCAGTCAGAGCCTGGTGACCGACCTGTCCACCACGATGCAGACTCTGCAGGAGTTCGGTTGGACTATAAACATTCCGAAGTCGACTCTGTGTCCTTCGGTTCGTCTTCCCTACTTGGGAATGATTCTGGACTCTGTCCAAGCAAAGGTTTTCCTGCCGCAAGACAAGCTTCGGACTCTTCAGGACGAGGTCAGGTCCCTCAGGGACGACCGGCACTCGTCTCTCCGGACATGCATGAGATGTCTAGGGTTGATGGTCTCGGCCTTTGAGGCGATCCCCTTTGCCCAGTTTCACACTCGGGGTCTCCAAGCGGAGATTCTTGCCGAGTGGGACGGGCGGCCGCAATCCCTGGATCTGCAGATCTCGTTGAGCCACTGCACCAGAAGGGATCTTCTGTGGTGGCGCCAGTCCCCGGCGGTGTCGGGGGGCAAGTCTTTTCGTCCGTTATTGTGGACTGTGATCACCACGGATGCCAGCCTGTCGGGCTGGGGTGGTGTTCTGGGCGTTTTGTCCGCCCAGGGAACTTGGTCGGAGGAGGAGTCCTCCCTTCCGATCAACATTCTGGAATTGAGGGCGATAAAGCTTTGCCTTCTACGATGGACGGACCGGCTTCGGGCCATCCAGTTCGGGTTCAGACGGACAATGCCACCGCGGTGGCCTACGTCAACCATCAAGGGGGCACCAGGAGTGCCCGAGCGGCTCAGGAAGTAGCCGACATTCTGTCTTGGGCCGAGACGCACGTCCCGGCGATAACGGCAGTCCACATTCCGGGGGTGGAGAACTGGCAGGCGGACTATCTGAGTCGCCAGACCCTGGACCAGGGAGAATGGTCCCTTCACCCGGATGTCTTCCAGATGTTGTGCGAGAAGTGGGGTTCCCCAGATGTGGACCTGTTCGCGTCTCGTCTGAACAACAAGGTGGAAAGGTTCGTGGCAAGGACGCGCGATCCTCGGGCAGACGCCTCAGACCCGTTAGTGGCGCCCTGGCATCAGTATCGTCTGATGTATGCCTTTCCACCGATTCAGCTGCTGTCCAGGCTCCTTCACAGGTTGGCCTCGGAACCGAACACGGTGATTCTGGTGGCACCGGACTTGCCTCGCCGGTCTTGGTACGCAGACCTCGTAAATCTGGCAGTCGACGCTCCATGGCGTCTGCCGCTTCGAGAAGGCCTTCTGTCTCAAGGACCGATATTCCATCCTGCTTTACAGTCGCTGGCTTTAACAGCCTGGCTGTTGAAAGCCAGGTCCTGAAGGGTAGGGGTCTCTCCCCTGAGGTCATTCCCACTTTGATCAAGGCTAGAAAAGCCTCTTCGGGAAAAATTTACTACCGTACTTGGAAAGCGTATTTTGCCTGGTGTGAGTCCAGGGGGTATTCCCCTCGCTCATACTCGGTGTCAAGAGTGTTGGCTTTCCTCCAAACTGGAGTGGACCAGCGTTTGGCGTTGGCCACGATTAAGGGTCAGATTTCTGCGCTGGCCGTTCTCTTTCAACGCCCTGTGGCGTCTAATTCATTGGTTAGCACCTTTGTTCATGGGGTGCGACATTTGGCCCCTCCTAGGAGGGAACCTTTGCCTCCGTGGGACTTGAACTTGGTTCTGTCCGTGTTACAACAGGCTCCTTTTGAAAAGATCAGGGAGATCTCGTTGTCTCTGTTGTCCAAGAAGGTTGCCTTTTTGGTGGCGATCACTTCGGCTTGCAGGGTGTTGGAGCTGGCGGCTTTGTCCTGCAGCTCTCCCTACCTGGTGATTCACAAGGATAAGGTGGTCCTGCGACCTAACCCTTCCTTTCTTCCGAAAAGGATCTCGGATTTTCACCTTAATGAAGACATTGTCTTGCCTTCGCTCTGCGCGAAGCCTAAGCATCCGAAGGAGGTTGCTTTACATTCCTTGGATGTTGTCCGGGCGATCAGGGTTTACCTGTCGTCCACTGAATCCTTTCGCAAGTCGGATTCCCTCTTTGTCCTTCCTGAGGGACCTCGGAAGGGCATGGCGGCGTCGGCTGGGACCATCGCCAAATGGATCAGACAGATCATTGAGCAAGCCTATGCCTTGAGGGGGAAGGTTCCTCCTTTCCCTGTGAAGGCGCACTCTACCAGATCTTTGAGTACGTCTTGGGCTTACCGTTATCAGGCTTCTGTGGCCCAGGTGTGTAAGGCGGCGACTTGGTCGTCCGTTCACACCTTCTCAAGATTCTATAAGGTGGATGTTCAGGCGTCGGCTGATGCCTCCTTTGGCCGTAAAGTTCTCAGTGCGGCAGTTTCTTAGGGACCCTTGTTTTTTTGTGGGCCCTTGGTTATTGGGGTGTTTTACCCCTGGGTTACTTGTTTTCCTGGGTTGTTGCTCCTGTTGAGCACGTTTTTCCTGTTGCCCAGTTGGTTCTCTTACTGTGGTAAGGTTCCTTTCTCTGATGTGGGTACTGCGTTGCCTTTTTCTATGGTTGCGTCTCCCACCCCTCATGTCTACACTGCTTTGGGACGTCCCATTGGTGAGGACTTGGAGGGGGCGGCAACTGTCGGAGGACTTAAGAGAAAACTGAATTTTTGTAAAATCTTACCGAAAAAATTCCTTTCTCTGAGTCCTCCGACAGTCGCCGCCCTCCGCCCCTCTTTTGGGGGTTTTTATGTACTCTTACTGCTATGCTACCAAAACTGAGTTGGGAATGCTGGTGCAGGGAGGTATTGACTGAGGGGACAGCCCCTAGGGGTGTGTCTGTTAAAAGCTTTTGTATTAACAATTCTTGTTGCCTAGCTACTCCTACGGAGCAAAGGTCAATACCCATTGGTGAGGACTTGGAGGGGGCGGCGACTGTCGGAGGACTCAGAGAAAGAAATTTTACGGTAAGATTTTACAAAAATTCCGTTTTTTTTTCTTGCTTGTCCGTTGAGTGACAGAGGACGTCCCTAACCATTGTGTTATATTGCTGACTACAGGAGGATTAGACACTGCCAATCAAACTGTAGGCCAACCCATCATACTTCAGTTTTTTTGTTTGTGTTCTAGGAGGTTAGACATCTTTTCTACAGCCCTGCTATGTTAAAGTAGAAGTTCAGCCTAAAACTAACTAACTCTAAACCTACTGGCAGCCACATTGTAAGACAAATCTATCTAACCCTGTAAAGAAAATATCGATATACATACCTTTTCTTCAGCCGATCCGGTCTGGTCTCCAGCGGCAGATGCTATGTTGAAAAGACAACCGACAATGACTGGAAACTGATGTCACCCATAGACATACCCATAGGGCTTCCATTGTCGGCTGCCTCTCCTGCATACTCTTACACAGAGAAGCCACCGCTGACAGCTCAACGTGGCACTGGACTGAATTGGCTACATAAAAGGTATGTATAGCGATTTTTGCTTTACACAGTTAGATTCGTCTTAGAATGTGACTGCCAGTAGATTTAGAGTTAGCTTGTTTTAGGCAGATCTTCTACTGTAAAGTGATTGGAAAATCTCTCTTTTTTTTTTTTTAAATGACAAACATGTACTTACCTCAGTTGGTTTTGCACAGAGCAGCCCGGATACTCCTCTTCTCGGTTCCCTCATTTCTGCTCCTAGGCCCACCTCCTGTCGAGTACCCCCACAGCAAGCAGCTTGTTTGGGGACACCTGAGCCTAGTCACAGCTCCCAGTGTCCATTCACACACGGAGCTGCCGTTCAGCCCTGCCCCTCTCTCTCCTGATTGGCTAACTGACTTTCATTGACAGCAGTGGGAGCCAATGGTGCCGTGGCTGTGTCTCAGCCAAACAGGAGAGAGAGTCCCAGATGGCCATGGGACTCGTGCACATCGCTGGACAGAGATCTGGCTCAGGTAAGTATTAGGGGGTGCTGGGGAGGCTGCTACACACAGAAGGTTTTTTTTATCCTAATGCATAGAATGCACCAAGAAACAAAACCTTATGACTTTACAACTCCTTTAAGGCTAAGTTATTTCTTTGGTAGCACCTATTTTTCTACTTCACTGTGCTCATTCCCACCTGGACCTTGGTGTATTTGAACTTTCTGGACTGGATTTTGCAGAGATAGTCTGGAAGTGGCCTTGTAGAACACTTTCCAGATTCTGTTCTGGTAAAAGTTAACTGCGGAACACTTTCCAGGTTCAGAGCCATTGCTTGCCCTGTCTCTGAACTGATAAGGTCGAGCACCAGGAGTTACCACTCTTATCCAGGTCACTTAGCACCTTTATTTCCCATACCTGCCGTTTTGCCTCAGAAGGGGGCTATTTTGTGGAACTGAACACTGACATCATCTGCTGAGTGGAGCGTCAAGCATGCACACTCCATGCTGTTTTGAAAAAGAGATAGCCAAATGGAACTTCAGTCCATTCCTGCTGCCTGCCTACAGTAACTGTGGTCACCTCTGCCCATCTGAGCCTCACCTGAGGCTTGCTTCATGCCCTGAGCTTATAGGTTGCCTTACTGCCACGCAGTTACATTTCTAATTCAAGACCTGGTGAGGACAGTCCCACTAACCTGGGTGTCCCCACTGCACATTCTGCTTATTGTAATGGGGCTGCTTGTTGGTTCAGATGGTTTCTAAATCTTCAGCCTGGAATCATGTTATCCTCTGATCTTGGTGTCTGTTCCATCCCCAGAGTCCTCCTTGGCTCTGTCAGGTGTGGCTGCACCCTTTACTCTTTTTAGCTGATGTTTTTACCACAGTCATGCAAGATTTTTGACCCAAATTACTCAGTTATTGCTGACTTATTTGCTGATCCTGATCACAGGGGCCACAAGGGATATTGTATCTTATTAATGCAATGTGCATCATTTTGAAGCTAGAGGATCATCCTGTTGCTACTACCAGTGCTATCTCAAGTTTTGGGTAATTTAACACTCCTAATGCTGCAAAGACTTTCTCTTTACACCCATTTTTTATACTATTTCTTTAAAGAAAATGGAAACGTCCTGACAAGCGGTTTCCTTAAATGCTTACTTGCCTTGTATCTTTTTAGTGAGAATATTGTACAGAAGTGGTCTATTCCACTGTGGATTCAGCAGTTTCCTACCCTAACAGAGTGCTTGCCCTTCTGGTAGAAGATGCATCCAGCTGATAAGAGGTTGGAAGCCAAACTGTGTCTGACTGGATAAAGTCTCTTTAAAAAAAAAAATCTGATCACTGCCAAGTGTGATCCCTTCCTTAAAGAATGCATGGAGCAAATTTCAGTAGTGCACTGTTTCAGCTGTGATAGCTGATAGAAGCCTCCTGTCTCATTTCTTGCATACATCTCATGTCCTTTCATATGCGTAGAACACTTTGACTAAAGTGCTGGACTGTGGAACCCTTGTGTAATTTAAAGAAAAAAGTGTGGTCAGCATGGCCTTTAAAGGACAGGATATGTTTGTACGAGCTCTTGACAATATCAAGAATGCTATTGCTGGCAAGAGCACCCATCTTTCTTAGCATAAGAGGCCTAAGGAATAGCCTACAAAATCTTCTCCTTATAAGTCTGTAAAGAAAGTCCCTTTCTTTCTTCACTTCCTCCACTTCGATGTCAGGAACCCCCCTAGCTTGCCTCTCTGTCCAGCCACGAGGTCTGGCACTCAGAGTCTGCCAAGTCTTCAGATAAGCCTTTCTCTGCAAAAAGGTGTGCCTTTGCTTTCCAGAATTGGGGGAAGTTTGTTAACCTTTGCAGATGCTTGGGCAGCTTGTTTCATAGACCAATTGGTGCAGGATGTGGTCTCTCAGGGCTACAAACTGAGTTTCACTACCTACTGGTTCCTCATTTTCTCACCTCCAGCCTTCCTGTGTCACCGCACAGATTAGCTGATATCCATTTAGCTCTCTCGGTTCTTCTGGATCAAGGTGTCATTGACTCATTTCCTGTGGCAGAATTGTTCCAGGGTTTTTACTCCAACCTGTTAACCCTTCCCAAGCCCAAAGAGGGCAATCTCCAGATTTTAGATCTCAAAGCTCTGATTGTCTTCATTAGAGTTCAAAAATTCTGTATGGAATTTACAAAATCTGTCATCACTTTCCTTTATCAGGGAGATATTAAACCCAAAAACTAAAACGTATTCAGTTGCAGCTCACCAATTCTAAGATGTGGCTGAATTTGTTTTGTTTGTTTTAACCTTTTTCTCTTTATTTTCACCAGGAGATACAGCCAGTAAATCTGTTTTTTTTTTTTAATTTATTTTTTTTTAAAACGTTCTTTTACAGACCAAGCTATCTAGACAAAGTAGCAGTTATAGGGTTGAGACAAACCATTTAACACTGACAGGGGTGCATATAATGGTCAGCTTTTTTTTTTTTATAATCAAACTTTTTTTTGAAAACATGTAGCAATATACATCATAGTACAGAGTACAAAAATATAACATTACAAACGATGTGATTCGACAAGCATTGAATGTTCAATAAACCGGTATAACGCAGGTAAGCTTTTGGAGGCAAGAAACAGAAGAGTCTTAACGGGTCGCGTCTCCTGAAGGCTAATGACCCATATCTGCTTCTGTAATTAGTAGCTCAAACATAGAGGATAATGTTCAGCTTTATTCAATGAGATAAAACCTTTATTCTACAAAGAAAAATACCTGCTGGTACAACTGTTTATAAAATGTTAACTGGAATTCAGTTTCAATTTGTTAGTCGAGTCCATCCAAATCTGCTAGTCTAACTACTCTCTTCCTAGACTGACAGTTCTGCTGTCCAAAGGTGTCTGCTTTATTACTTCATCCAGAATGTAAAAACCCTAAGACAGTAAGTGTGTTACTAGCAGGATCACCAAGTGGATCCTGAAACATCAGAATCATTATTGGAACCAGATTATCATTGGAACTAGTCCTGGATACAGTTCAGGGCAGAGTATTCCTTTCAGACACTCAAGTCTCATATTCAAACTCTCCAGACCAGGAGCTGTCCATCTCTCAATTTTTGCACAAGAGTACTAGGTCTGATGGAAGCCATCTTTCAAGACAGTCAGTTTCACTCTAGACCTCTACCACACACTAGTCTCTTTATTATGGACTATTCTACCCACTCTCTTTCTATCACTGAGGACCAGGTTTTTTGTGGCATGGGCTGGGTCAGGAATCTGGCTTTGGAGTCATGGAAATCTTTCCTTCCCAACTTTTGCAGGATCCTCAAGATGGATGCCAGCCTGTCAGGTTAGGGAAGAGTCCTATTCACCCTGTTGGTGTTGAGTTTCATCTCCCCATCAGCATTTTGGCTGCCTCTACAACATTGGATCATACTGTTGGAGGATCATCTGATAGGGATTCAGATTAGGGATCGACCGATATCGGTTTTTTTAGGGGC
Organism: Pelophylax lessonae; assembly: GCF_965119305.1. Classification (NCBI taxonomy): domain Eukaryota; kingdom Metazoa; phylum Chordata; class Amphibia; order Anura; family Ranidae; genus Pelophylax; species Pelophylax lessonae. The sequence continues at coordinate 285,503,591 of NC_138771.1, read as the reverse complement.
GATACCAATTTTCCGGCCACACTTCAGGCCGATAGCCAATATTAGGTGCCAATATTCTGCACATTTTAAAGTTTTTTTTATTTTTACACTGTCCTTTAAATTTTTATTATTTTTTTTATCACTTTTATTGCTCTCAAAGGAATGTAAGCATCCCTTGTGACAGTAATAGGCAGTGACTGGTACTCTTTATGGAGAGATTTGGGGTCTCCGTATTTTTTTTTTTTTTTTTGCGGGACTGCGACATTGCCGCGGACAGATCGGACCCTTGACTGACATTTTTGACACTTTTGGGGGTACCAGTGACATTACTACAGTAAACAGTGCTATACATATGCACTGTTACTGTAAAAATTACACTGGCAGGGAAGGGGTTAACTTTATTGGAGAAGGAGGGGTTAAGTGTGTCCCTAGGGGCGTGCTTCTAACTGTGATTGGGTGTGGCTTTTCATGTAACAGCAGAGATCTATGGTCCTACATAGCAGGACCGTATGATCTCTGCTGTTACACAAGGGAGAATGACAGACGGCTTTGTTAACATTAGCCGCCTGCCTTTCTCCCGGTGTAACCGATGATCGCGAGTGACCGGCAGACATCGGGTCTGCCGGTCACACGCGCGGGGATCCCAGTGAACGAGCGGGGGCGGGAGCGCACCTCCGGCGGCGCGCGCTCGCTCCCTAGAGCCTCACAGGCTAGCGACGTAGTACTACGTCGCTTTGCCTGTGAGGGGCTGACTGCAGCAGTAAATATACTGTGGGCGGTCGGCAAGTGGTTAACCACTTCAATACCGGGCACTTTCACCCACTTCCTGCCCAGGCCAATTTATAGCTTTTAGCGCTGTTGCATTTTGAATGACAATTGCGCGGTCATGCAACTCTGTACCTAAACCAAATTTATGTCATTTTTCCCCCACAAATAGAGCTTTCTTTTGGTAGTATTTGATCGCCGCAAGGTTTTTTCTTTTTGCTAAACAAATAAAAAAATAATTTGAGAAAAAAAAAAGTTTTTTTGTTTGTTATAAAATTTTGTAAATAGATACATTTTTTTCCTGCACTGATGGGGTGGCACTGACGGGCAGCACTGATATTTGGCACTGACGGGCAGCACTGATATTTGGCACTGACGGGCAGCACTGATATTTGGCACTGACGGGCAGCACTGATATTTGGCACTGATAGGTAGCACTGATATGCAGAATTGGTGGGCACTGATAGGCAGCACTGCTGGGCACTGATAGGCGGCACTGATGGACACTGATGGGCACTGGTGGGCGGCACTGATCGATGGCAATGATGGGCACTGGTGGGCAGCACTGATGGGGAGGGCACTGGCAGGCAGCACTGATGGGGAGGGCACTGACAGGCTCCCTGAGCCCTGATTGCCATCCCTGGTGGCCATGGTGGGCATCCTAGGGTCATGGGCGGGCATCCCTGGGGTCATGGCCGGGCATCCCTGTTCTAGTGGCACCTCCCCCTAAGGGTCTGCACTGGTAATCAATGCTATGATTACCACTGCAGACCCCCCCCCTCTGTCAGGAGAACCGCAGATTGGCTCTCCTCTCCTCGTGCCTGTCAGGCACTAACCGAGGAAAGCCGATCAACGGCACTTCCTATTTACTATGTGACCAGCTGTGATTGGACACAGCTGGTCACATGATAAAGAGCCTATGTCAGTAGGCTCTTTACGGAGATCGGAGATGCGGTGTGTCAGAGTGACACGCCACATCACCGATCGCAGAGCGCAATATCCTGCCACCGTCATATGAAGTCTGGTCAGGATAATGCAACCACCTTCCCGCTCTCATTTGCCTATAGAGCGGGCGGGAAGGGGTTAAGGCTCCAGTACCTGGAAGTGATGTCATGAGATTGCTTCCGGGTTTCTACATCGGAGACCCGATCAGAGCTGAATGTAGCTTTTTTCGGGTCTTTGGCCAGCCGGCGGACGCGACAGCTTGTCGCTCGGGTCTCCCGGTGGGACGGAACACCCAGGTGAGCCGTGGAAGGAGGCGGGAGGATGTTCCCTACCGCTCCTTGTCTCCACCCCTCAGTTGGACAGCTTTTGGACATCCCAAAGGTTAATTACTTCCTGCACCTTCAATAGTTGTGAAAAGAAAGAAAACAGGATTTTTGTGCTCAATGTAAAATCTGTTTCTTGGACTCCATTAGGAGACACGGGTCCCACCCCTATGTGTTAATGGTTATGCTCTTGGTACTGATGAATGCTGGTAATGAGGGGTTATCTTGGTCTGATCTAACTGTTTTTGGTTTGCCAGTGTTCAATCCTGTAGGCTGCAGTAAACTCAAAGGCTATAGGACTTTCTGTGTCACTCAGTGGACTCAAAGACTAAGATTTTACAATGAGTAGATAAATTATATTTTGTTTTACAGTTAGGCTGGCCATACATGTTCCATTTTCTTGTACAATTTTCTGTTCGATTTACCAAAAATCATATAATATGAGGTCAAAACTAAACAACACTTTCAATTGTATCCAATTAGGCAGGCCTTTGTACTACATAGCTGAAAGTAAATTAAGGCTACGTTTCCACTAGTGCGACGCCAAAGTCGTGCGATTTACAGTGCAACTTTGCAGTGCGACTTTGATGCAACTTGAGTGCAATTGTGATCTGACTTGACACACTCTGACTCATAGTCGCATCAAAGTAGTGCAGGCACCTTTTCAAAGTCGCTGCAACATTAAGTCGCATAGATGGGAACGGGTGCCATTGAAATCAATGGGCTGTGACTTGTCATGCGACTTTGTGTCCAAAGTTGCACGACAAGTCACACTAGTGGAAACGAAGCCTTAAAGAAAATTGTACGGAAAATTGTAAGAAAATTGTATAATGTATGACCAGCCACCTTAAACACTTAATTCATGACAAGGAATCCCCAAAGAGCAACAGCAAACTACCTCATCTGATAAAGGATGAGTCACTCTAATGATTCATTCAGCTTGAGTTCTGTTAAAACTGAGCTTCTTTCATCAAAACTATACACACGAAACAGAGACTTAAGGCCCGTACACACGAGTCGAAATTCGGCCGGGAATTTTTGTCCGACCGATCTGCCGATTTTCGGCTTGTTAGTATGATGCTTCTGACAACCGACTCCGACTTTTCGGCCGAAAAAAATCTGGTGTGCAGGCTATAAAATTTTTGTCCTCCGTCAAAACACGTCCGATTTTCATGCAGTCAGTACAGATTTTGACAGGGAGAAATCTTATGAGCAAGTCTGGGCATGCTCAGAGAAGAAAGAACACAAAGAAAGCAAACCAACACATGACATCACTTCTGAAGTAGAATTTTGTCGTGCGGGAAAATTCGTGTGCAGTCTAGGGCACATTCCAACCAACAAAACACCACTCTGGACAAAAGATGGACGACCGGTCGGCGGAAATTCGTTGCGTGTGTACTAGGCTTAAAGCTCCACCTGCTAAAGCAGACCTTTCAGTAAAATAGTTACCTAACCTATAACTCCTCCCAAATCGAATATTGCTACGGATATAAGCTAAAAGGGTTCTCATGAGATTTGAGATCCTCTGCTTTCTTTGGGAAGGCAGAGCGACTTTATCAGCACCTCGGCAAGCGTAGTGAGCAGAAAGCCAGATGCAGTAAATGTCTTGACAAAAAGAAAAAAAAAATGTTTTTTTATTTTTTAGTGCTGACCATAATAAAGAAATGGTGTACAAAACCGCAGCTCTTTCTCTTTAATATTGCAGTATACTGTCCAGAAACAGAACAGTGTCTGAAGCTCCAACTCTGAATGCCTTTTACACTTGCAGAAAGTTGGTCAAAGAGCTAATTTTACATTGCTGATTATTTGGCAGCAACAGCATGAACTACAATAAATGACTACAGTATCTCAGCCTGATTTACAACATCATGATCTTAAAAAAAGAAAAAAAATATTCCTGATTTTTATAATGATAAATGTCATGTACTGTAAATATATGGATGCATTTTGAGAAGGGTAGTTAGTTGAATACAGACATTTAAGTTAAAATCTTTCAAGAAATTTTGATTAGGTGTCAAATTCAAATACACAGCGAGCAGCTTGATTGTATTACTTAAAATGTCATATTCAGTATACTAAGAAGTTTAAAATACAATCAGACCTACTTTTTAATAAAACATTTATCTAGCAATGTTACGAAGACACAAGTGTTTACTTTAATCACTAGTCTTTGATGCTGGCAGAAGATATTTGACCACCTCTTCTACGAGTCATCGGATGAAACACATGCCAAGTCTGAAGATGAAACGCATGCCAATAATGTATCTTTAAACAATCCTTCTAAACCACTATCTTGGCACTTTTAAAATGCTACATTCTGCCTTTCTCATTTTAACCAGAGTTCCCTGGTTTTATCATAAACACCTTTTGTTATGTGTCTTTTTCCAGAAATGTATTTTAGATATGCACAGTCGGAAGCTGAGCAAGACTTCATGAAAACAGACAGCTTCAAACAACACAGCAACAACTACACTCCTGGTGTCTTCTTGATCCCTGCATTCAGTGCATTGTAAGTAATGCAGTAAATTACTTACAATGCAGGGATCAAGAAATCAGCAGGAGTGTATTTGTTGCTGTGTTTAAATGCTGAGGGGCACAGTCAGAAGCGGAGCAAGGCTCCATGAAAACAGGCAGCTTCAAACAACAGAACAAGGGGAATGTCTAGTCATGACAATTTCTCTAAAATAACTGCTTTTCAATGAATGCCATCTTAAATCGCCTGTTTTTTTAAATACATTTGAAACTTTTTTTGACAGGTAGTGAAGATTTATATTAGTGGAAGCTAGTCAGTTCCAAAAACCAGGACATTTCTATGGCTCACCATGTGTCAGGGTTTAGGGTAGGATTACCTAATGATGCCAATCTTCAGCCTGCCAGATTTGCCAGTGCCACTGTGCCAGCATATGATCGAAGTCTGACTGTCCACGGCTGAGCTCCTCCTTCCCCCAACCCGATCTGAACTAAACTCACACATGACACGCCCCTGTGCTGCTCTCTCCTCTCCCCCATATGCTGTACCAATCACTCATGTTGGCCTCTGCTCTGTACAAGATGTTAGGCCAGGGTGGGGTCCCTGGAGGAGAGTGGAGACTGGAGAGGAGTCCAACTACCGGAGAGGGGGGGGGGGGCATGGCTGAGAGCAGGCCAGCCACTGAGCTCAGCAGTGCAACTGCAGGGGAATATCTTCTCCACCCCTGGTGCAAGAAGAGACCAAATTAGGGAGTTCAATAGGCAGGCTAGGTTAGTATTTCGGCCTGCCCTAATGAGCTCACATTAACACAATAGGAAACTGGAAGGCAGCCAGTAAGGATGGAGAACTGTTTACTCAGTGTTCTAAATACTTCTAAATTTTTTTTCTGACGGAATGCCCTGTTGCTAGATTTGGAAAATAAAATAAAGTCTAATCATGATTAGACTTTTTTTTTTCTAATCTACCTAGCAACAGCAGCAAAGAGAGAGAGAGAGCGAGAGAAAAACTAATTCCATTGTTTATTTTTATAATTTTTTTTTCCTTCAACAAAACCTTGCTAACACCCTACCCCCTGTCATCCTCAGTAACGCCTGGCACCCCACTGCCGCCTAGCTAACACCCTACCCCCTGTCATCCTCATCACACCTGGCACCCCACTGCAACCTTGCTAACATCCTACCCCCTGTCATCCTCATCACACCTGGCACCCCACTGCCACCTTGCTAACACCCTATCCCCTGTCATCCGCATCCCCCTCCCCCTTAACCCACTGACAGCTTCCAAACACCTGCATTGACAAAGCAGCTTATTCCAGTGTTGAGAGGTCATGGGTCTCTTCCCCACAAATGTATTGTGGTGGATAACGTGGTCTGTAGATGGGGGCATGTTGAAAAATTGGACACATCGTTAACAATAAAGATGCCACCCCAGGTGAATGATTAAGTGTTACTAAACCCACAACAGTAAAATCAGTCTGTATATGCAGTAAAGCATGCTTGTTATACTTGGTGGAACCTAAGGGGTTAATCCTCCGCATTGTGTAATAAGGCTGTTTGCTCCTGTCTGCTCTGATCATCTCCTTTTTCCACAGATTCTAAAAAATAACCTAATATTTACAGTCTATAGAGTCAGGCTGCACATGTGCAGTTTGGTGTGTATTGCTAGAGAGGTTTATTTTTGGTAAGGTGATCAGCACAGGGCCAATCAGCACTGTCGAGACAGAGGGTCATGGGTCTTGAAGCCTGATAGGTCAATCGTGGCAGAAATGAAAACTCCTCCTCCTACAAGCTTTCAGCACACACTGATACAAGTCACAAGGCTGCTCTAACTGCTATATACTGCTGATGAACATGGTATTTATTAGTTTATATTTACTAAAACTACTGCATTTCCATGTACTGTGGGAGACCAGATATAGTGAATGCAGGTTCTGGGTTTAGTAACACTTTAAATAATGCACTACAATTTATTTAAACCCATTTGATTTTAACCGACTAAAGTGTACTGGAGATTTTAGGCAACTAAAATACAACTAAAACAATTCAGATGACTAAAATAAAAATAAAATAGCCATTTAGTCAAAAGACTATGACTAAAACTAAATAGAAATTTGATGTCAAAATTAACACTGATGGATAGATGGGTGAGTTTGCTTTGAGTATTTAAAATGAAATAAATAGTGTTTATCGTTTGAGGTGCTCAGACACAGTGCAAATGTTTTTGTTAGTCTTTTTAAATTTATCAGTTTTCATTAAAAAAAAAAATACTTGCTGATCCTATCACGAATGCCAAGCACTTCCTGGTTTAGAGTGAAATCTGTCTCCCATCCTATGTTGTCACCCAATTGAGACTACAACTGGCTGTGTTAAGATATATTACACATGTATGGTCCATTGTTGTCATCATCAGGACACTGGTCAAGAATAGTGGGTCCATCTGTCAAAGCTGCAAACTTAGGTTTGATAGTGACCATGCACATGGATATCAGAGTTTTACAGAGCAGTCTCATTTTCATTGAGTAAAATAACATGAGCATAGATATAGGAAAAAAAAGGAAGGAATCCCTAATTCTGCACATACACGGAATCCTGTACTGGTAATGAGAGAGGCAACCTCAGCCTGAGTTCTTGCCAGGCCATGCCCAAACACGATTGGCTCCCCCCCGGAGCTTAGTCATGGGAATGCCCATGACTAAGCTCTGGGGCGGAGCGAATTGTGTCGGGGGCGTGGCCTGGTGGGAGCCTAAGCTTAGGTTGCCACTCTCATTACTCCTTCAGGAATCCGTAGTTGTGCAGCTTTAGGGATCCCTTCCTATTTTTCCCTTAGTCATCACAGGAGCTGGGACGAGCTCCATACCTCGCCGGCACTCTTGCATGGGATGCTGAACCACCCATAATGCTCCCCATATTGATTAAGCCTGAGCGGCACACTAACTTTTTGTGGGTCACAATAGGCATAGATATACTTGATGTCAGTAAACATGTAATGTAGGTTCACATATTCATCTGTTAGTCTTTCAACCCAAAGCCTTGTGTGGTGTCATAAATCACAGTTTGTAACAGTTTTTGATAGTCTTCTGTCTTGAATTTTTTTTTTCTATGCTTGATGCATATGCATGTGGTTAGATAGTACTAAGCATGCACAGTTTGCCCTTTTATTCTGGCCTCAGTTCCAAACATTAACTGTATATGTGTTGTATTTATTATACATTACATTTGGTTAGATGAAATGGTAAATGTTTACTGATTTAGTCTGAAAATAATTAAAAAAATTGGGTATCCAGAACATGTTTTTGTTCTTTGTTCTATGATTTAGAAAGCACAGGAAATTGAAAGTTTTGTGGGTTTGCAGCAAGTAATATCCTTAGTGCTTAAAATTTAGCAACATAATATATTAAAAACACATATGGAGACACATTGTAAAAGTACCAATTGCCACTATTGCTGTTGTTCAGATGAATCTGCCAAATTGTTTCCAGTTGCTTGCACTGTGCCCTTATTGTGCTATGTGTGCTGCAGTGGAAATGAGCTTTTGCCTTCAATAGAAGTACTCGGCACCACAGAGCAGAGTGATGGCTGTAATTACAAAAGTATTTAGGTGTTTCACTTGTACATCTTTATCCAAGTGAATTGGTTCTAGCTATAACTCAAATTTGTCATCATACTGGTGTTTCATGTAAATTTTAAATGTGTCTTTAATGTTCGAGGATTGTCACCTAATCTGACTATTTTCAGCCACTTTGAGTGATGATCACATCCACCTTGCAATCTTAGCTGCCATGTCAACTGATCAGTGTTGTAGTTAAAGTGATTGCCTGGTTTGGAGCTGTGCACAGGTATATTTTGTTTCTGTTGCAATGCAGGTCAGTGACCAGATTTGAACCTAGTAGCTCTCCCCCATTTTGTGTTTGTTTGCCCCATGTTGGCATTGTGTTCGCCATAGCATTTGCAGTGGCAGAGCAGAATAGGACTGGCCATAAGAGAGATTACTTTGAAGCAGTTGGCTAGCTTAAACATGTATTGCAATATGTGTGAACTAAAAATCCCTGTTTTGCATTTCAAAGTTTGTTAGAAAGGATATAAAGCAGTGTGAAAAGGGTTACTTAGAATTTCTAGTATTAACAAGTGGCCACACCCCTTTAGCACCTGATGGATCATATGCATGTACAAGCTATTGGGATTTGAGCACAGGTATATCTTGTTTCTGGTTTGAAGATGTGTCTGTTTAACATCTGGTATGTTTAATTAGCTTAAAGCGGAGTTCCGGCCTCGGGGGTCAATTTTAGCTAAAAATACCCCCCCGGGACAGTCAGGGCTAGTACATTCCATAATGGATAGCCTCTGAACTATCCCGGGTTGCACTTACCTGCAGTGGCGTAGCGTGGGGGGTGCAGGGGGGGCGGGCCGCACCGGGCGCAACATCTGGGGGGGCGCATACGCAGTGTCACTCTGTCTGTCTGACTATGACATACACAGTTCACACACTGTCTGTGGCTGCCTCCATCTTTAGGCTGGGAGATGTCCAGCGCGGCCGCCCTATGGCTGAAAATGGCGGGTCGGGGCGGGGAGGGGCTGGACTGTGCCTCACCTGTCCATTGGTGTAGGGTGGGGTGGCGTTGCAAACCAAGCCATGCCTATGCCGAGTGAGTCAGCAGCCTGGCGCTGTCACAGATTGGGTTTCTTTTTTTTTTTAATCACCGGCTTAGAGCCAGAGGCTCTAATAGGCTACAAAAAAGGGTGGACCCGGGGCACAGAGCAGTGCGCCCCGAGCCCACCCATTGTGTGACAATAGCGAATGAAAATTCACTATTGTCACATGGATCCTCCTCCTGGCCAATCAGGAAGCAGGTCCGAGACCCGTTTGTGATTGGCCGAAAGGAGGAGGCGGGAGGACTCGAGGAAATGCGGGGAACTGAGGAGAAGCCGCCGCTGCAGGTAAGTCTCTTTGCATTGAAGGGGGCACGCTGGTCACTCTGCATTGAAAGGGGGCACGCTGGTCTCTCTGCATTGAAAGGGGGCACGCTGGTCTCTCTGCATTGAATGGGGGCACGCTGGTCTCTCTGCATTGAATGGGGGCACACTGGTCATTCTGCATTGAAAGGGGGTATGCTGGTCTCTCTGCATTGAAATGGGGCATGCTGGTCTCTCTGCATTGAAAAGGGGCACGCTGGTCTCTCTGCATTGAATGGGGGCATGCTGGTCACTCTGCATTGAATGGGGGCACACTGGTCATTCTGCATTGAAAGGGGACACGCTGGTCTCTCTGCATTGAAAGGGGGCGTGCTGGTTTCTCTGCATTGAAAGGGGGCACGCTGGTCATTCTGCATTGAAAGGGGACACGCTGGTCTCTCTGCATTGAAAGGGGGCACGCTGGTCATTCAAACTTGTATTTAGATGCATTTTACTTTAATTACATCAGTATTTTCATAACAAACAATACATGTGCTTAGGGGGTAAGGGTTTCTTTAACTAATCTAGTGGAAGAAACTCGAGTGCTAAAATCCCACGGGTTAGGGGGCGCAAATTGCTTGCCTTGCCCCGGGTGCTGACAACCCACGCTACGCCACTGCTTACCTGTAAGAAGAAATACTTACCTTGAAAAGTTCTTCTCCAGGGCTGCCATCTCAGGTGTCCTCGTGTCCTCTTCAGTGACGTCGGAGTCCCACAATGCACTGCAACGGTCAGTTCCAGAAGCTGTTTAGCAGGGAATGCCACGCCTGCACCGAAAGTGACGAACGGGGCCGGTGCAGGCGCATTGACTCCGATGACATTCAGCTCTGAGGAGTCGTCACAAACGGGAAGAGACGGCGTGGGCCACGGCCACAGAGGGAGGAAGTGGAAGGAAGGGGAGTATATTTTCTTCTATAATAAGGTAATTTACCAAAAAAAAATAAAATCGGCAGTATCCATTTCTTTTTCAGGTTGCACTCAGCAAGCGGATGGCCCAAAATAGATTTTTTTTCGATTTTGAGGCCGGAACTCCGCTTTAAAGTGTTACTAAACCCACAACAGTAAAATCAGTCTGTATATGCAGTAAAGCATGCTTGTTATACTTACTGTGGAACCTAAGGGGTTAATCCTCTGTATTGGGTATAAAAGGTTGTTTGATCATGTTGCTCTGATCCTCCTCTACTTTCAGTGTCTCCAAAAAATAACCTGATATTTACAGAGCCAGGGAATGGACTACACATGCTCAGTTTGGTGTGTATTGCTAGAGAGTTTTTTTTTTTTTTTTTTTTTTTTTTCGTGGGAGTGCATGTGATCAGCACAGGGCCAAGGGGAGTAAGAAAACTCCTCCTACAAGCTTTACTAGGAACTGATAGAAGTCACAAGGTTGCTATATACTGCTGATGAGAAAAGATATTTAGCTGTTTGTATTTACTAAAATAATTACATTTCCATGTACTGTTGGATATAGTGAATGTAGGTTCTGGGTTTAGTAACACTTCAATTCCATGCAAATTAGATGTTTATAGCAGAGGAGATATCGGAACAAGGGACACATCCTTCTGACTGTAAGTAATGTTCCCTGTGCTGATTTGTTTTTTTTTTTTTTTTTTTTTTTTACTTGGACTTTAAATAAGATTAATTATTTGGAGTTATTAACGCATGATTTTTTAATAAACAATCACATATAAGTTTTTCATTTGTGGATATTTAGATGTCCTTTTTTGGTTTGTTCTCTTGTAACATTTTCTGTAGCATTTAGGCTTTCAGCTTTTGCATATCAAAGACAATTACATTCTGTGTAGCACAAGAACACAGAAACTTCAGAGATTTCTGTTGCAGAAAAGTCCTGATAATGGGCATCTATCTATCTATCTATCTATCTATCTATCTATCTATCTATCTATCTATCTATCTATCTATCTATCTATCTATCTATCTATCTATCTATCTATCTATCTATCTATCTATCTATCTATCTATCTATCTATCTATCTCAAAAGGTAACGGTACCTTTTATCATGAACAAAACAGCTCTTGAACTCCTGTCAAGTTACTTTTACTAGGCATAGTCTCTTATTGACTTCCTGAGAAAAACTTTTTGGGAAGAGTGATGGTGTCTGAAATGATCAGACAGTTTAGAGTAGTTAGGAAAAGGGTGAGTGGCAGCAAGCACCAAGGCCTAGCCAGCAAAGTGGGTGAAGGAGTAGATCCTCGCTCTCCTGGTGTAATTTGTGGTTCACAGTCCTCAGTTCTGCTGTACACCTAAGCAGGGGAGGACCGGGCCAGGGGGCAGGGGGCCACTCTAATGCCCCATAGAAAGCCTGCACTGCTTCTGCCACAGACATGCCTAAAGGATTCCTGGTGAAGAAAAGTAAAAAGTCCCTGCCGCTGACCTACTGAGTGGAGGTTGAGGACAAGGACAAAGTGCAGCCCCCACCCTCCAGCATGGATGGTGTAAACTGTGTCTGAGCAGAGACCGGTTCCATGCCCCACTGGCGCCCCAACCAAGCTGTCCCAGCTCCCCCCCAACCACCCCTTGCTGGCCAGGTCGGGAACCTGGTTTTGGCCTGTGAGTAGAGAGTACCTGGAGCAGATCTTCAGCCTGGAATGGGGGTCAGTAGGAGGCCAGGAAGAGGGAGAGTGGGAGGGGGGGCCGAGTCGCTGCACCATGGGCCTTTGGTTTGTACTTGCCCCCTGGGCTGAAAGTTTTCAGTCAGCCCCTGCACATAAGACATGTTGGTGGAATTCCCTGTATGAGTAAAGCCACAACAGTTGGTGGTTTCATCCACAAATATATTGTAAAAATATTTTGACAATGTATTTTGGTTGGTTTGAATACAGCCTATATACACTAACCTTCTTAGATAATAGAGAGGTAAATGATTAGTCAGGGGAGAACTGGAATATCTTTGGAAAGTAATAACTATTACTTAGCATGCATACTGTTATCATTTATTTATTTACTACAGATACTTAGATATCAATTTACCCCGCTTCAAATAAATACATTGCACTTTCAAATCAGTCCCTGCCCTCAAGGAGCTTACAGTCTGCAGTCCCTAACTCACATTCATACATAAACACACTAGGGCCAAGTTAGACAGGAGCCAATTAACCTACCAGCATGTCTTTGGAGTTTGGGAGGAAACCCACACAGGCACAGGGAGAACATGCAAACTTCAAGCAGGTAGTGTGATGTTTGGGATTCAAACCGATGACCTCAGTGCTGCTGGGTGGATGTGCTGACCACATAGCCATTGATGGCATGACTTGACAGCATGAATAATATTTCTGCCGCTAGAGATGCTGCCAACATTTATTAGTAAAATCGAGAGTAGCAATGTATCTGATGGGACCCAGCTTTCTATCAAATCATCCACCTCATGCATGGGGTAAGCATCAAAGTTAGATATTTTATTTAGTTTTCTGAAGTCCTTGCAGAACCTCAGGCTGCCATCTGGATTAGACTTGAGCTCTACGGGGCAATTTCTGTACCTCTTCCGAAATGTCCTTTTTCTGAGCCTCATTTGCCATTTGCCTTATTTGCCAGGACAGACTTGACAGATAGGGACATGCACTTCCCCAGGTCACATTCCATAGAATAATTGATTGGAAGCCATTTGTCCCAGTCCTTGACATCACTACATCTAGTATACTGTGTCTCCATCAAAGAAAAGATTCCTTTTGTGCTAGGGAGCCTGTACATATCTCTCCAATATATGTTAACATCAATGTCAACCATATATTTCACGAAGTTCCAGTTTTGGTTTTATGGGGAACACCCTGGAATACACTATACCACAATCCTTCTGGGTTATAGCCAAAAGACAGCTACAGTGCGGGCTTCCAGTGCCGGGAGGGTGTCTATAGACGTCCTCCCGTGATTGCGCTGCTAACACGCCCCCTGTGGCATGTGGACGGCACGCTCTGTGATCATTGAAACCTTCGGACTCGGCTGATCACAGAGCAGGGTAAAGGGCCAATCACATGTTCAGCTGTCAGCCAATGACAGCTGATCAGGGAAGTAAACAGAAGCTGGTTATTGGCTTTTGTTCTCACGATCAGCATGAGGAGAGAAGAAGAAAGCTGGTAACTGGCTTCTGTTACGGGGACATCGGTCCCAATCTGTGCCCACCAGTATCGCTAATCAGTGCCCACCAGTGCCACCTATTAATGTCCATCAGTGCCACTAATCAGTGCCTACCAGTGCTGCCAATCAGTGCCCACCAGTGCCACTCATCAATTCCTATCAGTGCTCATCATCAGTGTCACCTATCAGTGCCACCTACCAATGCCTCGTAGTGCCCTTCAGTGCCACCTATCAGTGCCAATTAGTGCCACCTCTAAGTATCGCCTGTCAGAGCCCACCAGTGCCCATCATTGGCGCCTTATCAGTGGCCATCAGTGCCATCTTATCAGTGCAGCCTTATCAGCGCACATCCATGAAGGAGAAAAATTACCTGTTTGCAAAATTGTATAACAAACTATGAAAAATGTTTTTTTTTTTTTTTTTTTTTTTTTTACATTTTCAAACTTTTTTTGTTTCTTTAGCAAAAAATAAAACACATGGGTGAGTCCAGACTACCGATCAATGTCCTGGAACTGTGAGCAGTCAGGGTTGTCCAGTACGCATTTAATCGGACAATGCCACGGCCGTGGCTTATGTCAATCACCAGGGGGGGGCACAAGAAGTGTCCTGGTGGCTCTGGAGGTAGCTGGCATTATAAGGCGGGCAGAACAGTTCGTTCCAGTCCTCTCCGCCGTACACGTTTCCCAGGTGGAAAACTGGCAGGCGGATTATCTGTTGGCGTTTCGGCTCAACAGAAAGGTGCAGAGGTTTGTGGCATGGTCACTGGATCCTCTGGCGGACTCCACAGACACGCTGGTGGCCCCATGGGGTCAGTGTCCTCGGATTTACGCCTTCCCTCCTCCCAAGCTTCTGCCAAGACTTCTACTCAGGATCGAGGCAGAAAGGATTTCAGTCATCTTGGTGGCACTGGACTTGGCTTGGTTCGCCGATCTGGTGCGGCTGGTCACCAGCGACCTTGGAAGCTTCCTCTCAGGGAGGATCTGCTGTCCCAAGGGCCAATCTTCCATCCTGCTTTAGTCGTCAAGTGCTAAAGGATAGAGGTGTGTCTGAGTCCGTGATTCCAACGCTGTTAACAGCTAGGAAATCTTTTTCTAGGAAGATCTACCGTTGTACGTGGAAGACGTACATCGCGTGGTGTGAGTCTCATTGGGGTTCATCCTCCCTTTTTTTGGGTGGCTCAGATCTTGACCTTCCTTCAACGGGGGGTTGAGCAGAAGCTGGCCTTGAGTACTATTAAGGGCAGGTGTCGGCCTTGGTGGTCTTCTTTCAATTGCCCTTGGCCACACACTCCCTGGTGCGTACTTTTCTGCTTACGCTGTCCTAGAAGGAATCCTTTTTTGGTTGCTATCACCTCTGCGTGCAGTGTGTCAGAATTGGCAGCGTTATCCTGTCGTTCACCTTACTTGGTGGTTCAGAGAGATAAGGTGGTTCTTCGCCCCTGTCCGTCGTTCCTTCCAAAGATTTTGAAATGCGGCCACCTGGTCATCGGTGCACACTTTCACAAAGTTCTATAAAGTGGATGTGTTGGCATCTGCGGATGCTTCCTTTTGGCTGCAAGGTTTAGCAGGCTGCTGTTTAGAGGACGTGTTCCTCTTTGAGGGTGTATTGTTTTTTTCAGGTGGGCTCCTGATTACCTGGTTGGCTATAGTTTAGCCTTGGGTATTACTTTTTCGCTGTTCCTATCCCTCATGTTTAACACTGCTTTGGGACGTCCCAATGGTTAGGAAGATCAGGAGCTGTGTCTGTCAATGAACAAAAGATAAATGAGATTTTTTACTTACTGTAAAATCAATTTCTCTGATGTTCATTGATGGAGGCACATTTAAGGCCCCCTTTAGCTCGTAAGATGACAATCACTGTTATAAAGTGTTAGCTAAAGTTTGACTTCAATTTGGTAGTTTATCTAAATCTGCTAGTACATCTAACACTGCCCTCCCTTTGATCGTCCCTGATGTTACCCCTTCCCAGACAGTGTCATTAGTACAGTGACAGTGCATTTGTTTAGCACTGATCACTGTATTCGTGTCACTGGTCCCCAAAAAGTGTCAAAAGTGTCAGGTGTCCGATTTCGCTGTCCTGCTATAAGTTGCTGATCGCCGCCATTACTAGTAAAAAAAAAAGAAATAAATGTAACTTCCAAAAATACATTCCATAGTTTGTAAACGCTATAACATCTGCGCAAACTAATTAATATACAGCTTTTGGGATTTTTTTTTTACCAAAAATATGTAATAGAATACATATTGGCCCTAAATTGATTAAGACGTGATTTTTTTAATTTTTTTTTTTTTTTTAAATTGTCTGTCTTTTTTTGTTGATAGCGCAAAAAATAAAAACTACAGAAAGAAAAAATGCCACTATTCTTGGGGGAAAAAAGGACATACATGTCATTTGGGCACACGACCTCGCAATTGTCAGTTAAAGTAACGCTGTGCGTATTGCAAAAGAAGACCTGGTCATAAAGGGGGGTAAACCTTCCGGGGCTGAAGTGGTTAATAATGTTTATAGTGATACAGTCAGCACAGTATGTCTACTTTATTTTTAGCTCATCCTTGACATACAAAGGAGTAGGAGACAGTTGTGTCAATTACCCCTTAAAGGGGAAGAGGCTATGTTTGACCTTTATGCTTAAAGCGGAGTTCCAGCCTAACCGCACACTCACCTGTCGCACGGTCCAGCGATGCGCCGTCTTCTCCCTCTCTGCTTTGCGGCGCCGGCATCACTGATGTGGGCACCGGCTGTGACAGTTTGCAGCTTCACAGCCGGGTACGCACTGCGCATGCGCGAGTTGCGCTATGCGTCGTGATTGGCCGGCAATCTTCTGGGACCTCTGACCTGTCCCAGAAGATTGCAGGGAGGGAGGGAGAGAGGAGAACTTCTGCTCAGGGCGCCGCGGCGCTCCAAGTGGAAGTGGGAGTGGGTACCTGTCAAAACTAGGTACCCGCTCCCCCCCCAAAAAAATGACATGCCAAATGTGGCTTGTCAGGGGGTTAGGACTATTTAAAGCGGAAGTTCCACTTTTGGGTGGAACTCCGCTTTAAGGTCAAAAACGACCAGGGGTGAGGGCTCAACTGAAATATTGTGTGGACACATAGTGGAGCACAAAGAGTGGATTTGCAGCATACTACAGGGCTGAATATAGGAATAAATATTTTTGAAAATTGATAATCACACAAGAACACTTTTTGTTTTTCAGCACGAAGGACAATTTCTGATTTCGATTTGTATATTTAAAATGTGGAGGATTTGATTTATATATGCATATGTTCTTAATTAACATTTATCACTGTAGTATTGCATGGAAGGAGGTATTAAGTAGCACAGCACTGTTTAAATATTGATTTACTGAGGTGGTGTGGTAACACATTTGGCTGGCTACTGAAAGGTAGTTTATTGATTGTGTGGTAGTGCTGGAAAACACTATATATTTCCTGTGGTCAATGTGCAGAGAGGGGGGGCACTTTCAGAGTATGTGCTAAACCAGGAAGATTGCGATTATCAGTTTAGTAGCCCTCAGTACTACATTGAATTTCAGCTCCCCAGCAGCCAATTAGGTATAAGATATGCATACCCACATTGTGCCAAGCTGGACCAATGTAAGTATGCAATAATTCCCAGAGCAGAGACGTACGATCTGTTTTTTTTTTTTTTTTTTTTACTAGGCCATCCTAAGACTTTCATATTCTGTTGCTTTTGGTTTTGTGTTTAGGGTGAATGGTAAATCTCTGCTCTAGTCTCAGGTCATCAATCTAAGACTAAAACTGTATTTGGACCTGTTCATGCTGCCCATAGCTCTAACCATTTTTTTTATTCTTTGCGGATTTAAAAACATCCAAACAGCATGATGCAGCTAGCACCATACTTCACTGTGGAGAGGGTGTTCTCAAAGTCAACAGTAGTTTCACCCCACATAGCATATTGGACTAAGGTACCTCTGGGGGTATCTAAAATGGAGAAAGATCTGGGGGATCTTAGTAGAAGATAGACTTAGCAATAGAATGCAATGTCAAGCTGCAGCTGCCAAAGCCAGCAGAATATTGGCATGCATAAGGAAGAGGATGTATTCCAGAGATAAAACTATAATCCTACCACTTTATAAAGCACTGGTCTGACCACATCTGGAGTACTCTGTCCAGTTCTGGTCGCCAGTCCTCAGAAGGGATGTATTGGAGCTAGAGAGAGTACAGAGAAGGGCAACAAAACGGATTAGGGGATTAGAGGACCTTAATTACGAAGAGCGTTTAGAAGCGATTGATTTATTCTCCCTGGAGAAGAGATGCCTGAGAGGGGACATGATAGTGATTTACAAATACCTCAACGGTGATCTGAGCATAGAAAAAAAACTATTCAGTCGCAGGGAATGCATGAGGACACAAGGCCATACAATGTGTTTAGAGGAGAAGAGATTTAACCTCAGGCTACGCAGGGGGTTCTTTACTGTAAGGGCTACAAGACTGTGGAATTCTCTGCCACAAATGGTAGTAACTGCGGGGAGTATGGCTACATTTAAAAGACTCTTGGACGTCCATCTCAAGGATCAAAACATTCAGGGGGTATGGGAAATGATTCACACCTACACAGGTTGAACTGGATGGACTGTTGTCTTTATTCAACCTCAACTACTATGTAACTATGTACTAAGGACACTTTTGGTTTCATCACAAAACAGAACAGTTTTACACATTTGTCAGGCCCCTGAAAACGTTTCATCCCAAACAAGATGTATTATGGTAAAAATATAATATTATTTTCCCATTTCCTTTTTGCTATTATTTATATATTTGTAGCATCGAGCAGGGATGATGGCACCCCTTTAATGCATAGCTTGGGAGTGTTTATTGTGTAATCATAATATTTGATGTATGGTTTGCAGTAACGACTCAACTTAGAGAAGTAACCAAAAGGGCAGTTGCAACTTGCTGCAGCTAATCTGATTCTCACAAATGCCCTCCTTACCTACACTATATTGCCAAAAGTTTTGGGACACCTTCCTTTACACACACATGAACTTTAATGGCACCCCAGTCTTATTATTCCTTAGGGTTCAATATTGAGTTGGCCGTTTGCAGTTATAACAGCTTCAACTCTTCTGGGAAGGCTATCCACAAGGTTTAGGAGCGTGTCTACGGCAGTGTTTGACTATTTTTCCAGAAGAGCGTTTGTGAGGTCAGGCACCGATATTGGAGAGAAGGCCTGGCTGGCAGTCTGCTCTCCAATTTATCCCAAAGGTATTCTATCGGGTAGAGGTCAGGACTCTGTTCAGGCCAGTCAAGTTTCTCCACCCCAAACTCGCTCATCCATGTCTTTATGGACCTTGTCATTTGGTGGGTGTGGGATTATGGTGTGGGGTTGTTTTTCCAGGGTTGGGCTTGGCCCTGGCCCCTTAGTGTCAGTAACGGGAACTCTTAAGGTTTCAGCATACTAAGACATTTTGGACAATTTTATGCTCCCAACTTTGTGGGAAAAGTTTGGGGTTGACCCTTCCTGTTCCAACATGACTGCGTACCAGTGCACAAAGTAAGGTCCATAAAGACATGGATGAGCGAGTTTGGGGTGGAGGAACTTGACTGGTCTGCACAGAGTCCTGACCTCAACCCAATTAGAACACCTTTGGGATGATTTAGTGTGCAGACTGCGAGTCAGGCCGTCTCGTCCACATGTGCTTGACCTGACAAATGCGCTTCTGGAAGAATGGTCAAATATTTCCATAGACACAATCCTAAATCTTGTGGACAGACTTCCCAGAAGAGTTGAAGCTGTTATAGCTTCAAAGGGTGGGCCAACTCAATATTAAACCCTATGGACGAAGACTAGATTGCCATTAAAGTTCATGTGATGTGCGTGTAAAGGCTGGTGTCCCAATACTTTTGACAATATAGTGTATTTACTGAGTTTTGGTGGATGACCCTCTCTGTGAGAGACAAGATTGGGTCTCTTTCTTTCCATTACTGTTTGGAATACTTTTCTAACCCAACAGTGGTCAGTAATTCCATAATTTTATTAGCTTTTTAGTCTTCATGATTTTGTTTAGATCCCTAACAATTTATTTTAAAAAACAAGTGTATTTATATTGTGATTCTGAGCCAGTTTCACTTTGCACAGGTAGACACCATTTACTAATTATGTGACTTTGAAAGGCTGCTGATTACATCAAGCACTACTACCCAAAACTATACTACCCAAAACTATACTGTATAAGCTCTGGTTTGTAGTTGTTTTGTAAATAATTTGGAAAACTATTGGCACTGCTTCTAGAGGAAATTGGATGGAGTCTTTTTGACCCGTATTAACATATATCTATTTATTTTTTAGGTTACAACAGTGACTTTACATGACTTGCCTGGATGTAGCCTTTCTACATTATCAAACTGTGAAAAACTGAAATCTCTTTCTCTGAGGCACTGTAGATTAACTGCACTTGATGGTATAACTAATTGCAAGCAACTGCAATATATCGATGTACAGGTATTTTCTACAGCTGTCTTTCTCACTTTTTTTTTTTTTACTTACATTGATATGTCATTTTTTTCTGTTCCTTAGAAATATTTTTCTACTTAATTTAGTAAAGTAATTTTTTAAACAATATTTTTCGATTGTTCCACCTTTTTAGGCACACAAGTCATTTTCACACTTTGCAGGAAGCTAGCTGCCATGATCTTTTTATGAGTTTCCAATTTGAAGTAAAAGAAATCTGTCACGGGGGAAATATTTGCACTGGAATTGCTAATCCTTTTTGGAAAATGCTGTCAGACTGATCCTCTGCCTTTTTTTATTTTTTAGAGGAACTTTGCTCTGTAAAAGAAAAAAATTAATACTGTAGCTGCAGTGCTGACTTTAATAAACATGCACTTTACCAGTCCAGGAAACCAGTGCTGTCCTCACACAGGCCAGTTTTTTGCTGGTCTTCAGGTCCCTGGCACTGCGATTTTGGATATGGTTAGCCGGCTGTGACTTTCTGGTGTTTTACAGCTGATTCCCTACTGTGCATGCGTAAGTAGTGCTGCGCTTTCTCAATGGACCCGCAGCGTCCTTGGACATGTGTCGTGTCCCAGTAGCAGGGGATTGGCACAAGTGGAATTGTAGCGGGTACCTGTAAGAAAACCGTAAAAAAATTAAATTAACCTCCAATAGTGATGGTGAGTATGGGGGGGGGGGGGGGGTGGCAAACCTGACCCAGAAACAGTACAAATGCACTCCCCTTCCCCACCAAAGATAAAAATTCCAGGGGTTTGCCAATCTGGTTTACATGCCAATCTGTAAACATTCCTAAAGCAGAACTCCAACTTCCCTGTTACTTTAACCCCTTCACAACCTCGCTATAGCCGAATTATGGCTACATTGCTCCCGCATTTTGTCAGGAGGCCATCCTCCCTTGCTCGCTCTTCCTGCACACCCCCTGCAGGACAGATGATTACAGATCAGGATAAAGAGCCAATCACAGTGACTCTTTACCACGTGATCAGCTCTGTCCAATCACAGCTAATCACGGATGTAAACATGATTTAGCGGTTATCGGCAATCCTCCCCTCACGCTTACAGGGTGTGAGGAGGGGAGAGTCGAAAACCAGAAATCTACACGGGACATCTGCACTGAAAATCTGTGTCCTGATGATCAGTGCAGCCCCAACAGTGCCAATCAGTGATGCCTATCAGTGCCATCTATTATTGCCACCTATCAGTGCCCATAGGTGCTGCCCATCAGTGCCACCTATTAGTGCCCCTTGGTGCAGCCTCATTAGCGCACATTGGTGAAGGAGAAAAACTACTTCTTTACAATTTATATGCAAAACTAAGAAAAACTTCTTTTTTTTTCAAAGTTTTTGGGCTTTTTTAGTTTGTTTAGCAAAAATAAAAAACCCGGTGATGAATAAATACCACCAAAAGAAAGCTCTATCTATCTAAAAAGAAAAAAAAAGATACAAATTTTATATGGGTCAATGTTGCATGACAGCACAATTGTCATTCTAAAGTGCAACAGCACTAAAAGCTGAAAATTGGCCTAGACTGGAAGGGGTAAAAGTGCCCTGTATGCAAGTGGTTAAAGAGATTGTTTGTTTGGCCCAGCTTAGTTAAAACAAATGCATACAGTTGTAAAATGGTCTGGCTAATGGGGATGCTGTTATGCACTTTAGTAGCTTATGCTACATACAGTAAGTGGCATTGACTTCCTGCACAGGTATTAGACACTTCCTTGCTGTTGACCGAAAGAAACAGAAACATTACTTGTCACCTTAGCCATTCAGGAACAGCCTTGTATTTTTATCAATCAATGCAAGGCTTTCTCTGATTGGCCAAGGTACATAAGCAGGACATCACAGTAATGTCATCACTGTTTAGCTGTATGCATTTCTAGGTCACTGGCTCAAAATAGATTGAAGATAGAGGATCTACTGAGACAGCCAGGAACTAAAATTTTAAAATGTGATCAGCAATAGCAGCCCATGCATTTCACTTTTAGAAGATTTCTTTTAAAGCTGAACTCCAGGAACTCAGCCACTTTGTAAAAAGTGCAAGCACACTTTGGGGTTTATTTACTAAAGGTAAATAGATTGTGCACTTTGCAAGTGCAGTTGCAATCTGTAAATGCAGTTGCTCCTGAGTTTAGTAAGCTGACTTCCATCATCCAATCATGTACAAGCAAAAACGATTTTAAAATTTTTCTTGCATGGGTAATCTTTGTAAAGTGAAGCTTTACCTCAAGAATGACTATATACATAATATTTAGGTAAATTACTTTTATAGCACTGCTCTTCTTTTTATATATGTACAGGGGACATAAATATCTGTAGGGTTTTCCGTGTTTAATACAGATGCTGTAAGTTATTTGAGGAAGGAAAACTTCATCCATATTCTCTTATTAACAAACCATTGCATAGTATTTTACCTATTCTGCCTAACTGGCTCCTATATGGGGACCTTTAAAGGGCATATGCTACCAAAGGTACTACACAGGTTGTGGCAGTGCTGCACATTTGATTTGAATCCTGCAAGTGCCCCAGGTACCGTATACCCAAATATACTGTACTATGTGAACATAACCTACTTCCATGTTACATTTGGCAATTTTCCTTTGATATTGATGCCTGGAAAATGCTAGTCCACAATAATCATCATAAAGGGCAGAAAATCTTTCTATTTGCTATTGTTTTCCCCAATATGAGTTGATGCTGAAAGTGCCTACTTGTGGCTTCCATCACTATAGCACAAACAAGAATGCTTATCCATGCTGAGATTTCATGTTTACATGACAACAATGCCATACTGGTGACTAAGGGTGATCATATTTTTCCTGTACTGTCAATTACATTTTATGGGCTCTTTTAGAAATATAGATAGCCAGTAGAGGAATAATCTACAAATTGGTGTATGGAAAACTATTACAAAATGTGAAATAATAAGTTAAAAAAGATTTCTGTTAAACATATGCCTTATTCAGATAATTTCAGGTTTATAGTGTAATGATTGATAAATGCCCAGACTGTATTACTAAATGCTTAAAATTAACCTTGAAATGAAAGCTTTTAATAATTACTATATTGGTGATTCTTGCATTTGTTGCTTCACACAGGAAAACTGCATAAATGTAATTAACTGTGAAGATCTGGAAAATCTAACTGTGCTCTTGTTGAGCAAGAACCAAGTTACATCAATACATGGACTAGACAACTGTACAAACCTTAGAAGTTTGGAGTTATCGTACAATTTAATAACTAGAATTAGTAAGTGTGCCTTTTCACATTTCTTTGTTTATGTTATATAAAACATCTAGACCAGCCTTTTTCAACCAGGGTGTCCAGGCACCATGGGGTGCCTTGGCAAAATGCCTAAAAATTGATTTAAAAAAATTGTATACAAGCTAGCAGGTGGATGAAGCCTACCTTTTTAGTTACACAAAGCCACAGGTTTTCATTATGCACCATTATGACTTTCGAGACACTGGCATCCTAACAGCCAGTGATTTTCATCAGTTGATAAGGAGAATCTCTGTTGCCTCCACAGAATCCTTGTTTAACCCTCATCTGCCTCTCTCTCAGCACTGGGTTCACATTAGTTGACTGATGGAAAGAAATTGAGGGAGAAGAGAACCATTGGAATATTAGTCAGTACCAGTGTGCAAAAGTGTATTTGCTTTGGAAGAAAAAATCACCTCCAACGTTGGGTGTCCTACATGTGTGGATGTTGCTGCATTAACGTAAAATCATTAGAATAGGTTTTTACTTTTAATAATGGGGTGCCTCAAGACTGCCCATATTTTTAGAAAGTGCCTTGAGATGTTTATAATTTTAAAGGGTGCCTTGGCTGAAAAAAGGTTGAGAAACCTTGATCTAGACTATTCTCTATATTAATCAAAGATACAGTATACATGGAAATTTTATAGAACTGATTTGACCAATTCGATTGATGTATGAAGCAAAATTTAAGGATTTTTCTAAAGTAAAGTCCTATGAAATTAACATAAATTATAAACCATAAAAAATCCTGCTTACTTAGTTCTAATTAATTTGGGAATATAGCAACCAGTGTACTTTACTGCTGTATTATGTAGTAGTGGCTTCAAACTGCAATTCTACAAAATCTTTGCTGCCACTCAACCATTAGGGACAACCACTAGGGACTTGCTGAGCAGATGTTGCTGCCATTGGTGGGACACAGAGAAGGATTAAGCTGATCCAAAGTCCTGATGGACCTTCCCCAACCTGGCCCAGGTCATAACTCCAGATTTGACAAAGTGGGCCTCAAGTGATTGGACATGGCGAATGGGCAGTATCAGATACCTGGAAATTGCTAGTGTAAATTTGTCCTTTTAGTGAGGATAGGCTCATATGTGAATTTCATGCAGATATTTAAAGCACAACTTAATGAAGTGCTGTAATCATTTATACATCATTGCATGATTTGTTTGTTTGTTTTTTTTCAATGCAAGCAGTGGAAGCATCTGAATTTGATCTATACCTTAGATCTCAGACCGCTTTCCTGCAGTTTAAAGAACATGCTGTTAGGAGGGGAGAGCAAAGTGACAGAAAGATTAGCTCATCAGTGTGCTGTTTCCTCTTTAACTCTACAGTCACAGCATGGGGGTAGGGAGGAGACCTAAATATAAAATCAAATCTGCAGAAAAGGTCAGGTCCCCTTTTCTACTCTGCTGTGTGGCAAGGCTGTGTAAATCTCAGAAATGGATAGAGTGAAATGCAAATAATTTGGAAAAGAATACAACTCTTATATATGTATTTCATCTGTGTATAAAGTGGTTTGCCTATAGTTCAGCTTTAAAACTTAAAGTGGTTGTAAAGGTAAAAGGTTTTTTTACCTTAATGCATTCTCCCTATTAAATCTTTTATTAATAGCTCCCCCCCCCCAAATACTTACTTGAGTCCCATCTCCATCAAGCACCGTGCACATCTGCAGCGGTTCTTCTCCCCTCTCCCTTGTCCCACAGGCTTGGCTGAGAGTAGCAGGAGCCAATGCACAGAGCAGGTAAGTATGACATGTTTGTAATTTTAATGAAAAAAAAATGTAAGCTTTACAATCACTTTAATTTATATTTGTTGACCAACGGGTTCACTTTAATGCAGACCTCCATAGAAGCATATGCTTACCATCTTTTAGCATACCTGCCATGTTGTTTAGCTGATGGGTTTGAAAGGAAAGCCAAGTATAAGTTACAGTTGCTGGAGTCCTACAATATCTTACACAGGTCTTTCCCATGTGACTGCCCGGGGTAAACATAGCAGAGTATTCTGTTCATCCCCATATAAAAGCACTGGGCCGATCACCAGGCACCAGCTCTATTACTGTATATGCAGTGAGTCATTAGTTCTTTCACAAATCCAGTTACAGTGATCTCCTTTGATTTCTGGTGGTGAACAGAATGACAGGGGAGCAAAGAAAAGCTAAGAATATGCTGCTAAGAGGATTAAAGCAAACCTGTTACTTTGCCCTGATTGGTAACGTTAACAGCAGCAATGGTAGATATAGTAGTAAGCAATGCTTTGTGTATACCTTCGTGAGCAGTGTTTAGCCTAAATAATGGTGTACTAGCATCCTCTCCTTGTAATTAAATGGACAGTATTGCAGAGTATCAATCTAAGGTAGAGGAAATTGGTGCTTTTAGCACATAGTATTAGTCACTTTTGGTGGTGGTGTGGGGGATTTTTTTTGGATAGTTAGATGCCGGCTGGCAGGATTTTGGACAGTATGCCGCAGGGGTGAGCAACTTATTTTTCCCAAGGGGGCGCAAGAGAAGCTGGGACTGTTGGGGAAGGTTGGACCAATAGAGTGAACTTAATTCCACTCAATATAAATTGTATGGCTTTATAAAAAACAGTAAATGTTATGCTTTTGAGCACCTAGTGGTAAGAACACAAGATACAATAAGGCTATGAAAATGTGTAGGAAGTCAAATATAGCAGTAAAATAACGCTACTGACTGTTTTGTATTGCTGCTATCACAGGGGGAGAGGGATTGGGTAACTAAATGGTACCTGTTTCTATGGCAGACATTCACATGCTGCCCTGAGGGAGAAGAACTGTGCAGTTGTAAGCAAGAGATAGCTGTGTGAGATGTGAGCAATGACAGGCTTGATAGGATCGCCAGTGTCACAGTGGGAGGAAGGAAGACTGGTTGTTTCTCCACATTTGAAGATAGAACTGGCTAGTAGCAGTGTGGCAGGAGAGCATTGGGAGTTCTCCTAGGTAATGCACTCCCACCAGAAACTAGCCTCCCACTCTGCCAATTAGCTCCTCTAGCTCTTTCCTTCCAGTTCTTGCTGCTCTCTACAGAGTCCGCACAGACATCTGTAAGCCTGCCTCTGAGCCTGTCCACTTTCAAGCTGACAAGCTCAAAGAGGCATACTGACAGTGGAGGCATTTGGTGCCTGACAAGGAGAGCAAAAAGCCAGATGTGGCCCTTGGGCTGCAATTTTCCTAAGTTTGGTACACTGTGTGTCTCACTTAGGTATGTTACCTACACATGGTGAGGGGATTCAGAGTTTATTGAAATAAATGGAGTAAATGTTTGTTTTCTCAGGGTCTTCATAAGTTGTGTTCTTGATCCTGGAGCCCAGAAACTTTGTAGATCTTTGCATAGGATAATATGTAGGTAGCTAAGATGTGGAATGGAGGCTTTATCCTACCTTATGTCTATATCTTATGTAGTAGCCAGACCTGAATATTGGTTATCCTCAGACCTTTGTTTGTGGGCTGATTGATTCTCTCTCTCGCTTTCCCGGCTTTGGGAACCTTCTTCTGAGTGGAAGTCTAAGTGCTGACAGAGCACTAAAAGAAAGGTACATTTGCTGCCTGTTGTGTTGGAGAACCCATTGGGGAACACCTTATTAGCCAGGAACAGAGTTTAGTTAGTGTTAAATGTTTTGTTTTATGCCATGGACTTGCTGTACAAAGCCCTCCTGCATTGAAAATGTGTTTGTTTGCTGCCTTGAATGAAAGTGCAGGACAAACCAGGGTTGAGTGTTCCTGGCTGTCCTTGCCTTGTGCATTGTTTACCGCTGCATACAAACAAATGGCCACTGCCTCCACCTATAATTGGCCTTCAAAGCAAGGGACACATGGAAGGGAAAGGCATGTAATATAAAAGTAGAGAAAATTCCCAGCTCAACTCACTAGGCAGCCAGCTACCAATCAAATTAACTTGTCTAACAGTTTGTGTTAAAAACAGAGGTTTAATTAACGCTCATTTGCAAACACATGCGAAAGCTGCAGACGCCACGACAAGGCATCCCATTATTATCTATCCACAGTCCTAACATCATACATTTTAGAGAGCTTTCATAGTAGAAGCATATGCATTATAATGAATAGGCAAAGGGCAGGAGATCACCCCTCAAAGGCACAGGGGCACACTGGACACCCAGCACTTTGCACAATGCCAGCAAAAGTGTCCAGGACATTCCCTCACCAGTATTCCAACATTTTACCACTTAGCCCATCCATCTTACAAAATAAACGATTGGAAGTTGTACAGTCCTTCACTGTAATTTGTTGCCATGTATGCGGCTTATTACAAACAGTAAAAAAGTACACTTTTTCCTAGCACTGTAACAATTAAAAATAATACAAAATGTTGGTGGCTTCCCTGTGAGATGTATTTAGCAATAAGTGAGCAGATGTAGCAAATCTTTCATCCAAAATTAAATTTTTCTTTACGTTCAAATTTGAACAATGCTCATGTGTTCCAATAATGTTTTAAAGTCAGACTGTTTATAGAAAGCAGAATTTTGCTGTATGAAGATGAAATGTAAATTGATATAATTTTATTTACAGAAATGTTCGCCAATTCTGATCATTTCTTTTTATAGCCTAGAGCAGAAAATATTGCTTCTTTGCCACCATTCCCTACCTGCCAAAATTGCTTTAGTGTTGGCATTTTTTATTCATCTCTGTTAACTTTTAAATTTTTTTATGTCAAAATCATCTGTTAAATAACCACTGTTTACAAGAATTAAATATGTTTGGTTTGGTTTAGGTGGGCTTAATTCTCTTAGAAATCTTCAGAGGTTAGTCTTGGATCACAATCAGCTAATCTCCACTAGAGGTCTTGAAACCACACCTCTGCTCGCATACTTGGACTGCTCCTACAACTATCTTACTGAACTTGAAGGAATTCAGAATTGTGGCTTGCTCCAGATTCTAAAGTTACAAGGGAACAACTTGACTGAGGTAAAATAATACATTATGCGGCTTTCATGCATCCTTTCATGTTTAAAATGACAAATTATGGCTACTCCACTACACTAACAGGATTACCGTATGCAACTTTTACATAACTGTATAGGAGTTGTACCTACTTTTTTTTGCTCTTACAGGCTTTACATGCCAACATGCTGGGCTTTTTATTCCCTCTCAGTCAGTATATGGCAGATTAGAATTATAAATAGTGCTAAAATGATACAGAATCTTTTACATTTACACATTAGACAGTTTTAAATCAAATCAACAATTTCCATTACACCATTACCTAGTTATGGGAATAAATTGTAATTCCTGAGTCCCGTGTCGGATTTACTTTCAGACACAGTAGACATTTACTGTACCGGTAGGTGGCACTGCACAGGGAAAAAGGCAACATTCCATGTACTGTATATTTGTCAGCCATGCATTTTCACCCATCAGTAAAAATACAGTCATCTCAAACTTACCTAAATGTTGCCACAACATTCTAAACCAGGTAGGACCAGTAAATAAATAAAAATAATAGGTAAAAAAAGATTTTACTGGAGGGTGCTTGTTTGGGTGGCAGATGTATGTTTTAATGCTTAGGTTGGCCAAACAGTAATGATTTTTGCAATGATTTTGCTCAACCAGCAGTTGAGAAGACCTGATTCCCTCATCTACACACTTGTTTTGGATGGGGGAAACATTTCTGCTGTGCTATTGTGTTTTGACAGCAGGGATCAGTGTTGCCAGCAGCACTGATCGTACGAATTCTGTACAACCAGCCTGCCCATACATGGATTGAAATTCGTCCAGTCACTGCTGAACCGGCTGAATTTCGATGCATGTATGGCTGCTATTACAGGCTACAGTAATTCATATCGGACCCTGCCTGGGACACAATAACAGCAGTGGCCTTTGTTCTTGAGCCCACAAAATAATTGACAGCTGCAATCTGACTGGTCACTGTGAGAATATTAAGTTGACATTCTGTTCGTGAGGTTTTTTGGGCTCTGTCCAATGGCTCATTTAATAAATCATAGTTTTGCGTGATTTAATCTTTGCAAATTCTCTATAAGTCACTTTTCTGTTGTTCATTTACATTAGTTACATAGTAACATAGATCTATTAATATCAGTCTTTTTCCTCAAAAAGATCTATTTAATGCCCCTCCCTTTATTCATATTATAAGCCAATTTGGTGACAATTGACCAGTGACAATTAAGCATGTAAAATGTTGTAGTGTGGGAAGCAATGGGACACTTATATGCAAACATTAGGAGAACATGTAATGCCCATGAGGGCAGTGTACATGATTTGACTGAAACCCTGATCCCAGTAATCATGTCAAGGAGTGCTAAATACCCATCCACTGTCTTCCAACTTTGATTATATTTTTTTATGTAAATAAACTTATATGACTCATCATTTCATACATCTCATCACTCATCAATGAACAGAGAATACCCTACACTGGAATCACATATGGGCTGCCCTGTACCATGGACTGTTGGGTGTTGCCATGTACTTTCCTTGAGAGGCTGTCAAAGTCCAATGTGTAGCTGCATAAACAATATACAGTATTTTCTTCTACATAGTTTGATAATGTAATCCACAAACTGCTCCTTGGCAGAACAGTAGACTCTAAAAATATTCTGTGCTGCTGTGAATATTTTAATCATCTAATTAGCTACGGTCTGCATGGTAGAAAGTAGCACAGTAAATGCAAATATATAAATGAGGTGTTAATTAGAGTCATGCTCATGAGATATCTAAAAGGCATTCAGTGAAGACAGATTACAGTGTTGTGCATTTGTTGACATGTAGTTTCTAAGGGGGAAGATTGCTTTCGAGCCACTGCTTGTGATCACTTTTAGAGAAGCCTTTATGTATGAAGTGTTTGGCTGAAAAACTGTCAAGTGATTTTCTGCAACTTCTGTTTCATATTTAACCTTCCCTAGAAACTAAAAAGGATAAGCTAAATGGATTCTTAAAGAAAACACAGTTTAATATGATTAAGGCCCCATTTACACGGGCAGCCAGGCACAGATAGTGTGCTGTATTCAGAAGTGGCTGAAAAGATGCCTCTTGATGCAGCTGCACTGTGTGCAGTGGCCACAGGTAACCTGGACGATAAACTGTGGCCCGTTTTGTATGCGGCCAGAATCTCAGCAGAAACGCCCTACGTGGCCTCACACTGCCATATGTGAACAGTGGTTGTATTGGACATTACCTTGTGTGAAGAACAAATCTGACAATCGCTTCTGTTCACACTATGTGCATGTAGCATTTAGCTTTGCTAGCAAGAATCTACTGACTCTCGATGGCTGATGGCCCATGTGAATGCACCTTAACACTTATAGATGATCTCTTACACACTTATATGTAAAGCGATTCGTTTACGAAGCTGATTTTATTTTTGCAGATTCCTAAGTTGGATAATCATGTGCTCCTCAGAGAACTGTATTTGGATGAAAACCACCTCACAACACTGAGAGAGATGTCATCATATTGGCTACCTTTGTTGCAAATGATTTCAGTCTCAAAAAACAGGTAGTTATTAAATGGTATTTAAGGTTGTCCTGGAAATTAAGATACGCTCGATGCACAAATAACTCAGTTGCGCTAATAAGTGCACTTTTGGATATTCATAGACGCCAAACGTAATCAATCCCATTGTGCTAAAAATCACAGTTCTCAGCTCTTTTGTATAAGGTAATTGAGCATGCTCAGCAGTACCCAGTAATACAGACACAAAGGCTGCTATCACATTGGATGCTCCGTAGAAATGTCCTGCCTAAGGCAGGGAGCTCTGTTTATTTATGAGACCACAAAAGGGGCAATCAACGGGAAGTGATGGCTATATAAAATCAGCCAATCAGTTCCAAATGTACAGTCACATGACACAAGTTACTCACATAGAATCAGCCAATGACACACTTGTATACATTTAAATATACAATAGAAAGGGGGAGTACACGATTGTGAATGAGCAGAACGGTGTGCACGGCTTCTTGCCACTACTACACAATGAAACCAGCGTGTAGAACCATGAACACTGCTCTGATCAAACTAATGCATGTATTCCTGCCACTACTACTGGCGTAAATCCCATTTAGCAAAGCTTCAGAGAACAATGCCTAATAGGATTATACTACAGGCGGTCCCCGGGTTACGAACACAATAGGGACTGTAGGTTTGTTAAGTCGAATTTGTTTGTAAGTTGAAACGGTGCATTTTTAAGTGTAACTTCAGCCTGTGCAGGGATGTGGGATGTTTCGGGTGCTTCTGGGCGTGCAGTCATGTTATCTGGGGCTCTTGTAGCCATGCAATACATGCACTACTGCAGTGTGGAATGTGTCTGGCGGTGCAAGATGGCTGCTCAGCGGTATTCGGGACCAACGTAGAGCACAATTGACCGAAATTGACATCCGTTCGTAAGTACGAGTCGTTCGTAACTCGGATGTTCATAACTCGGAGACTGCCTGTACTGTTCCTATAGACGTGAGGCTATCTGCAGGGAAAGAGCCATGCTGTTTCCACTATGGTGATCAGGCATAATAGAAAGACAGGAGCGTATATACCTTCATAAAGGTAGATAGATATCAAAAGGATATTGACTCCACACCGCAATACACATAGATCTATACCAGCAAACAGACCTGCGCATGGAGTGTTCGCCGGCGGAGATATCTATGTAGAGCGAACGCGTCTACACATCTAAGGGAAGGTTTTCACTGCCAGTAGTCTTTCCTCAATGCCGGTTCGCCCGTACATTGCAAGCAAACCAATACAGGAGCCATAATGACAATCTAAATAAAACGCATCCTAAAAAAATGCCCACACTAGTCCTAATATTTCCACAACAGCCCCTCCTCTTTGTCATATGTGTCCCCCAATGAATCTTGATCTTCTTCTTCCAAATAAACAGAACCGCTCTTCTCATACATAAAAACACTCCATTTCAAAAAGTTAAAAAGAAAGATAACGGAATCAGTGTTGACACGTAGACTCAAAAGAAAATGAATGTTGATACGGAGGTTCTGTTGTTCAGGGGGTGACTCAGAGGGAGGACATGAGGTGGTGGGTCGTCTTGATCGTCGGTCGGTTTGGAATCTTTAGCATCTGATGCATGGGTTGGATTTCAGGGAATTGCTTTATAAGTTCAATCCCCTACCCGGTCCAAGCTGGGAACCATGCCCAGGCCTGGTCATTGTTGAACAGTTCCCTGCTAGCTCTCCCTGATGTCCTTGCGTTCTTTCCCACCAGCAGATCCTCGCAATTGGCTGCAATAAAGGATGCTGGTACAAGCTTCACCGAAGCACCTGAACCTCTCGCATTAGAGGGAATTACCTTATAAGAGGCAAAACCACATAAGAAATAATAAGGACCTGTCAGAACCATACAGGAAGAATTTCTCTGCTGGTCACGGGCACTAAGTAGTAACATAAAAGACTGGGGAAGCTGATATAATCTGGTCTATTGGTGTCATTAAAGAGACCAGGGGTTTCATTGGTAAGATTGATTGTTATACCTTTCTCACAAGCGGTATCCTACAAATCTACTCCCTTTGCCAAAACTAAGGTTGAAGCACATCTGTGGACCATCTAGTTCTCCTGATAACCCTTACTGGATTAGAAACCAAA
This sequence comes from Pelophylax lessonae, assembly GCF_965119305.1. Lineage (NCBI taxonomy): Eukaryota > Metazoa > Chordata > Amphibia > Anura > Ranidae > Pelophylax > Pelophylax lessonae. Next base: position 285,470,754 of record NC_138771.1, on the reverse strand, counting down.
GAACAGGAGCCAGAGCGAAGTATAACTGATTTTACCTAGGAATGTGTCATTAAAGTTCTTTAGACAAGTGTCTCCTGGTTGTCTTTGCAAGTTTGTCATTTTGCTTCATACCAATACGAACATCATAGCATGAACTGCTGCCATTGCTGGGGTGTAATGGCTCTGTGGGGATTTAGAGCCATCTTAGCTAGTTGGAGATGCATTTTAAACAATAGGTTGGGATGCTTTTCATTGTTACCCTTGCTAAAATACACTAAGCTAAGAATATAAATAAAACCCGTACTCCTCATTCTTTGATGTAATTGAGCAGCTTCTTGCAGTGGTTGGCGTGCACCCAGTTGTCAAGTCCCTCAAGCTTTAAGAAAGTCGGCGTTGTCAGTTGAACCTGGAATGGCCCGGTGTATCTCGGTTCTAGTCCTGTCCTTTGATGTTTCCTCACAACGACCCAGTCACCTGGTTGAATAGAATCTCCACTGGTTATCGTGTCAGGGTCCGGGAGAGACTCACAAACCCCAATGATGAACCTTTTGGAGCTCCCCTTGCAGGGACTGTACATACCTCATCAGCTGATAATGTAGAGATGATAGCTGCTGAGGAAAGTACAATCCAGTCTTTGGTTGACTTCCAAACATAACCTTGTAGGGTGATAACCCATGGGGGTTGTCTAGGGGCATTCCTGATGGAGTAGAGAGCTATGGGGAGACATTCAGGCCAAAGTTTTCCAGTATCATCCATCATTTTTGAGATTCTGTTCTTAACTATCCCATTTAGCCGTTCAACCTTACCGCTACTTTGGGGATTAAAGGGGTATGAAATCCCTGGTTGATGTAAAGAGCCTTATGTACCTCTGCCATCTGACCGGTGAAGTGGGAGCCGCGATCCAACTCGATCGTTTAAAGTAGACCCCAGCGAAACTCTATTTCAGACAGGTTTTTTTTCGCGGTTTTGGTGGCATTGGCTTTGCTAACAGGCCATGCCTCCGGCCAACCAGAAAACATATCAACACAGACCGTTTCAGGTAGACCCCAGAGACACAATATCTCAGACAGAATCTTTTTTTGTGGTGCTGGTGGCATTGGCTTTGCTAACAGGACATGCCTCCGTCCAACCAGAAAACACATCAACACTGCATGTTCGTGCGGCCCACTCTTTGGCAATGTAATGTAATATATCTGTATGCGCTGAAAGGAATATTCTGGTTTGGACGAATGCCGTTTTGATACTGCCACAGTCTTACCTGAGTTGTGTGGTGCACAAACTAGGCAGTTAGAGGCTCCGGTAGTGAATCCAGGGGCAATCCAATGCTCCTCCACCTGTCAGCCAACCTAACCATTTTTGACTGATGACCTGGATAATGAGCTGAATGGGCCATCATTGGAAAAAGTGATCTTGGTAAACACCATTTACCACCAAGACCCCAGATGTCATCTGGACCCTGTGTAGCCCCCAAAGCCGCCCATTTCCTCTTTACCTGCATTTCTGCCTGTAACTGCAGTTTCTTAAACTCTTCTAGAGGCACTTCAGAGGGGATGGCCAGCATCTCTTCCCCCGCAGGGCTCAGAGCACCTTCCTTGGCAGCTCTATCCACCAAGGCATTCACATTGGCCTCTATAGTCTTATCAGTAGTATGGGTCTTCACTTTCAGAATGATTGTCTCGTGTGGCAGGTAGAAGGCCATGAACAGCCTATAAATCAACTCTGCATGTTTCACCGGCTTGCTCAAACTAGTCAAAAACCCTCTTGCCTTCCAGATAGGACCAAAATCATGTGCCACCCCAACAGCATACCTCAAGTCTGTATAGATGTCGATCCTCTGATCTTAATGGATCTCACAGGCCGTGGCTAGTGCCCACAGCTCAGCTTCATGTGCAGACATATGGGAACTCAATGAACCCTTCTGCACAACTTCACTGGCTGTAGTCACTGCATTACCCGTGTGTAGCTTACCAACTTGGGAGAAATAACTGGAACCATCGACAAAAAGGTTCTTAGCGTCTGGGATAGAAGTCTCCATCACCAGACTGACAGCCACTGATTCCCATTCCATCAAAGAAAGGCAGTCCTATTGATCCTCAACGTGTTGTCCTACTAGGTTGGAAAATTGATTAGAGGCCGAGAGATTAGTATTGTTAGTTTGAAAGTTTTGAAAATTGTCATTTTTCACACCATTATCTCCCCCTCTCTCTGTTCCTCCTCAATAACAGGAAGAAGAGATTCTGGGTTAAAAATGGTGCATCATCTTAGAGTCAGGTTAGTAGGTGTTAGGAGAGCCACTTCATACTTAGTCAATCTGGCAGCAGAAAGGTGTTTTGTCTGGGCTTGATTTAGGATCTCCAGCACTGAATGGGGAGTATAGAGGGTCAATGGGGAGTTCAAAACTATATCACCTACTTTCTGTAACAATACAGCACAGGTGGCCACATCCTGGTGAGCATTGGGTGACTGGATCTAGGGCAGTTGACAGGTACATGATGGGCTGGTACCTGGACCTGTGTAGTTGGGTCAATACTCTAGTTGCATGGCCCTTGTTTTTATGGCAAAAAAAGATAAAACGGGAGGTCATAGTTGGGCAAACCTAAAGCAGGTGTTTTAGAGAGTTCCTGGGTGAAATCCAGTAGGATTGACCAGTTGTCATCAGACCATTGAAAAGGTGTTTGTGATGTAAATTCGTAAAGGGGTCCCAGTTTGTATGATATGTTAGGGACTCTGCAGTAATTGATAAGTCCGAGAATGGCTCTCAATTCCCGAGTATTCCGAGGTCTCTGGATGTCTTTCAAGGTCTCTACTCTCTGGATGGTTAGATTTTGGGTACCCTGAGATATGCAATATCCTAAAAAGATAGCCTTCTCCTTGCAGAACTGTAATTTTTCCTTGCTAGCCTTATTACCCCTAGACGCCAGGTGGAATAAGCAATGATACAGTATGCTAATAAGCCTCCCGCGTGGGACAACAAAGCAGCAAATCATCCACATACTGCAGCAGTACTACCCCTGGATCCACCAGGGTCCACTGATCTAACATGATCTTAAGTTTGCAACTGTATTCTGAGGGACTAGACACTGACCCCTAAGGGAGACGTGTCTAAGCTAGTTGTTTACCCTGGAATGAAAAAGCAAAAAGGTACTGGCACTGGGGGTCCAGTGGTACCAAGAAAAATGCATTTGTTAGATCAATGACACTGAAAAACATTGAATTTGGTGGTATGGTGGCTAGAAAAGTGTGCGGGTTAGGCACCAGAGGAGCATCACTAATATTGATCTTGTTCAGAGCCCTTAAATCATGCACTAATCAGTATGTTGTTTCCTGGCCTTTAGTTGTCTTTTTAGCTACTGGAAATAATGGAGTGTTACAGGGTGATTTGGTTGGTGTGAGGACCATTATCTGTAGATATCGGCCTATTTGGATCTTGAGACTATCCATCTAAGCCACACTCAAGGGGTATTGTGGTAATTGGGGCAAAATGCTGCCTGGCTTGATATTAACCATTGTTGGCGTAACTGGCAGAAGACCCACATCATACTTATCAATCGCCCAGACTTTCGGCTCTACCTCTGCCAGCACATCCAACTCAAGATCACACTCAGGTTCTATTAGACACGGCAGTGCTATCATCGTACATAAGCATTCGTCAGACAATGCACTGCTAACCTCAATACCTGCTAGGGCTGCAATTAACGATTAATTTGTATGTCGACTAATCTATCGATTATTTTTACGATTAGTCGACTAATCTAACGATTATTTACATTTTTTGTTTTTTTTGCTTAATCTAGTGTTCTTTCTTTGATTAGTTAAATAATCCTTTGAATAACTTTACAAAAAATGATACGTACAACTTCTAATATAATATTTGAACTTTTTTATTAAAGTTTTTCCAAAAAATACTTCAATGTGGTTGAAGTTTCAGTGGCAAAAATAAAATGTAAACAACACTTTAACATCAGGCAGGAATAATGCCATTAATTCAAAACCAAAAGCATTCAAAATGCCATATAAATTATAAAGCACTGCAGTGCTCAACAACACTAACTTGTGCAACTGTGCAAAAATACAAGAGACACATAAAGTGCCAAACACTTTAGGGCATCAGGCATGAAAAATGCCATATCTGCCTAACAGTACTTTAACTTCTTTAAACTACAAGTCAGCTCTCTGCCTTCAGGTAATCTTTTGCTGTATTGGCCATTATTTTTGGCCATTACTTTTGCACAGTGTTGAGCAGTGCTTTTGTTGGACTAGTTGGCTCCTTTTAAAACTTGGTTACTTTTTAGGTATGTTTTCCATATACAGTCAGTGTTTGACCAGTATTTTTTTTGGTGTGTGTGTTACTTGTAAATGTAAAACATACCTAAAAACTAACATAATTTTAAAGGAGCCAAGTCCAACAAAAAGTAAGCACCGCTCAACACTGTGCAAATTATAATGGCCAATACTGAGGAAAGATTACCTGAAGGCAGCCAACAGCCATCTTGTAGTTTAAAGAAGTCCAACAATACAACCCAAGAGAGTGCAACAGGTACAGGTTGGGGGCCTGTACCTACCTATAATATAGCATTGCAATGGAGGAAGGTTAGCATATCGACATGCTCTGCAGTCAGGCTTGCTCTTTTTTTAGTCACAATGTTGCCAGCAACTGAGAAAAGCCTTTCAGATGGGGTTGATGTTGCAGGCACACACAAGTAACTCTTTGCCAGCATGGCCAAGATGGGAAACCTCCCTTCATTTTCCTTCCACCATTTCAGTGGATTGTCTTCCTTTGGAATGGCCTGCTCACTAAAGTACATGTGTATCTCATTCCTCACAACTTCACTGTGAATTTCTGGATCTTGGATGTGACCAGTGTCATCCTCACCATTACTGTGGTGTTCATCTGAATCTGAACCGAGCAAAGAGTCCAACATAGACACTTGCCTCTTTTCTTAAAGTTTCATGTCTGGACTCATTGCACTAGCTGACTGAACCTGTTCCTCACATTGACGTTGATGTGTTTGCTCTTCCTCATATCTTCTTTTCTCTTCAAGAGCAAGAGCTTGGACCTTGAGGTGAACTTTTAAACTATCCTCTGCTGCCAGGAATTTTAGCTTGCGGAATCTGGGGTCCAGGGCTGCTGCAATAAGACATATATTTTCTGCTCCGTCATCTCTGAATTTAGTTTCCCTCTCCCATCTTGTGGTCATCTCCTGTGCAGCAACATTTTGGAAAGCCTTGACTGCCGCTATCTCGCAAATTGTGCTCTGTATGGATTTCTGGAGGCCTTTTACCAAAGGAGGTAGAGCGGAACCAGTCACCTAGGACTCTCCACTCAAGAAAACAGTAGCACACTCAAAAGGCTTCAAGACTTGTTCCACTTCCTCAAGTAAGCTCCACTGATCATGTTTTAAATCCAGGAAGCGCTTCCCTCGTGGTGTGACATCAGGATCGGAAAGTGTGGCAGTCACAGGCCACCTCTGTTCAAGCAGGCGACTGATCATGTGTAAAGTACTGTTCCATCTTACAGATACATCATTTATTAGTGCATGATCAGGGGTACCCATTTGTTGTTGCTTTGCTTTAAGCTTTGTAGTGGCCAGCTCACTTTTTTTAAAATGTTCCACAAGGCACTTCGCAGCCCTCAGTGTCTTGCTGATCTGGGGATCCCTCAGGGCATGGTTGACAACTAACTGCAATGTATGACCAGCACACCTGAGAGAAGAGATGCCAGGATGCTTTTCTTCCAAAATACGCAGAGCAGCAACAACATTTGAAGCATTATCATGAACAACTGCAATTACATTGGCCATGGATATCTCAAACTTCTCAGCTGCTTTTTCCACCCAGTTAGCAATGTTTTCAGCTGTGTGGCGATCTTCAAGTGGCATAGTGGTCAGATTGTAGGATGTAAGCTTCCAGTCTTCATTAATGAAGTGGCATGTGACACCCAAGTATGACTCTGTGGCAATACTGGTCCATGCATCTGTGGTGAGAGCCATTTTGGATTTGACATCTTTGATTGACGCTTTCAATCTTTCAAAATTCTCCTCATATTTCCTCTCCATCAGCTTCGTGAAATGGGACCTGGAGGGAAGTGTGTATCCTGGGTAAAATGTGCTGATCATCTCACGAAATCCTTGGCCGTCTACAATAGAAAGAGGTCTCATATCTTTTACAATCATGTTGAGTATGCTATTGGTAAGTGTAATGGCCACTTGGGGTGTGCAAGCAGTGACATCCTTTTTATGAAAGTAGAAATCTTGTACACAGCTTTGCCTCTTCCTGAGGAAAAACAACAATAATAATAATTAATAATAATAATAATTAATAACATTACCAATTTACACATCTATGAATGCTCAGCCTCAACGCTAACAATATTAATTGTATTTTTTCTAGTAGAATTTTGAGATATCCATGGCCAGCCAATGTTGTAATTAATAATGCTGCAGAGTGCAGTGACAGTCAAAATAGCTCTCAGGTGTGCTGGTGGTCATGGTCAGATGGATCATTGCACTGCTCTCACTTGTCAATCATGACCTGAGGGATCCACAAGACAGACACTGAGGGCTGCAAATGCAAAATGCCTTGTAGTCCACTCCCATTTATGAAAAGTGAGCTGGCCCGGCCTAAGCAATCATCAGCTAGCAATGCAATGCATAAATATTGTTGAAATTAGTAGTACTAGTACTTACAAAGATGGCTCGTCCTTTGTGGTCAGTGCGCCAGGATGCTTTCTTCTGAGGTGCTCATGCATAGCAGTTGTGCTGCCGTGGTATGCCATTTCACTTTTGCAAAGGGAACAGAGGACCATTTTATTTGGCCTCTGCTGAAAGTATTCCCATACCCTTGATGACCGTGATCGGGCTCTCGCTGTCTTTTGTACTGGTGGTGTGCTGCTGGAACTGCTGCTGGAAGCCTTTTGTACTCTACTGCTGGACGTGGAACCGCTGCTGCTGGCTTTTTCTCCCCCAGGATCAGATGTCGCCATTACCGCTGCTGTTCCGCTATTTTAATGCAACTCGCGCGAGATGCGTGTGACGTCACGTGCTGACGCGTCAACGCTTTTTATACACGTCGACGATTTTTTGTAGTCGACGCGTCGTGGCAGCCCTAATACCTGCTAGAGCGTACTCGATGACCACCTGTATTTCTGATAAAATATCAGCTCCTAACAAATTAAAAAGAACATCATCCCATACTAGTACAGACCTAACAGCTTCTGTGTGCTGTCCTAGCCTACAATGGAGAGGTTCAGTTGTTTGCAAAGACACTGTCTGACCCATGAGACCTACGCTTTGTGTTATTTCTCCTGAGAAGGGAACCTTGCCTGTAAGATCTTAAGATCTCAAAACGGTTTTGCCTGCACCAGTGTCAATGAGGCAAGGGAGGGGATATTTTAGTTCCTCGATAAACAAGTTTATGTGGGCTGACAGCTGTTTACCAATGTCCTATGATGAATCATAGTCGTCGTTAGCCATTCCTACAACCAGAGTTTCTGGATCGTCCAGTATAAATTCTCACTTACCCCGTGAACCAGCTCATTTGTCAGGGCAATTGCGTCTTCTGTGACCTGTCTTTCCACATCCATAGCAAACCTGTGATTTCCTGCATTGGGTGTTATCTCTAAACCCTCAACTCGTTCACTCTGCCATTCATTCTGCCATTCACTCTGGAATTCACTCTGGGAAAGGGGTTTGAGAATTAAAAACCTTAGATGTGTTATCCTGCTTCTTCCAATCCACCTCTCTATAGCGGAAAGAGTGACCACGTCTGTGGTGGGGGTTGCACCATGCAGGTCTGGAAGCTTTCCCAGGAGGGCCTTAAAAAATTCCTTCACCCCAGATGTTGTCTGTTCATGAGTGGTGATATTACAACGAGCCATGATGACATCTGCCATTTCATCTCCTATCTTAGCTCTCAGAATCTGGGCACAATCCATTCCGCTCATGCCATAACTTGAACTGGTTCTGACCAAAAATTCTTGCGAACCCCCACAGATTCGTCCTATAGTCAGGCAGTTCGGCCAGGATGTTCCTGATTTCTGAGGACGTAAAAGGAACATGCCACACTACCCTTTCTCCCTGTGTCCTTTTTCCATTTTCGTTGGGAGCACCCTCATATTGTTTAGTACCAGGGCCATGGGCAGGTGTATACTGTGTGGGTGATTTCATCAGTGAAATAACATGAACAGTCTCACCCACAGCGGTTTCTGTCACAAGATCCCCCAGAGAAGGATCTAGCGTAGAGACAGTGGAATCAAAGTCCCTTCGTGCCCTTATGCAATCATATGGTTTTTGTTTCTAGTCACTATTCCCCTTGACTCTCACACAGTTTGTAAATCCCTGGTTGAAAAGAGCTCATAGTTAGCAGAAGAGTGGGAAGGAGAGGCTTTAGATGTTACAGGTGGTGGTTAAGGGAGAGAGACAGTGTGAGGAGATGAATTATTAGTAGGTTCAATGTTTGTGCTGTTAGATGAAGAAGTTGGAGAAAGAGGAGTAGCGATAGTGGAATCATTGATAAGAGATTCAGGAGAGGCAGTGGTAGTTACAGTATTAGCTGATCCGCCTTGTCACAGCAGAGTTAGCCCAGAAAGCGCTTCCTCCGTTTCCCTTATTGTATCACCAGACTCGGCTATCCCCTTGGGCCAGGTATACATAACGCGGTTCTTCCAGATTGAAACTGCCTTCTGTACACCATGCCGATTTACCATTATAGAACTTTGAAGCCACAATTGCGCTATATCAAGTGACTTTTTGCCTGGAGCCTGGTTCTAAACTCGGCAAGGAGTTTCTCCCTCTCCAGGTGTCAAAGGTACCTTCTAAGGCAGGGGTGTCAAACTCAATTTCATCACGGGCCGCACCAGCATTATGGTTGCCCTCAAGGGGCCGGTTATATCTGTATGATTAGATGTCCAGAGCACCCCACGCCCCTTTACATGAGATGTCAAAAGCCCTCTCTACCATCAGAAGTGAAGAGCCCTTCACCCTTCCTTACATCACAATTGTGCTGCTGCCAGGAAAAAAATGCGGGTGAATCTGGGAAGAAGTTCAGGGTCTGGAGGAGAACCAGAGGAGGCCTGGAATCAGCTTCCAGAGTCTGCTGAATGCTGAGACCAGAGGAGGGAAACGCAAGGTGGTGTTGCAGCTGCACAGAGAGGTGCAGAATCTGCAGGAGGAGTTCTGCCCTCCTCTCTGCTGTGGACTGCTGAGAAGGGGGGATGCAGGATCTAGCAAGGGAGTTCTGTCCTCTCTGCTGCCAACTACAGAGACAAGGTGGAGGCAGAGACAAGGGGGATGCCACAGTTGCAGGAGAGGTGCAAGGGCCACATGAAATGGCCTGGGGGGCCGCATTCGGCCCGCGGGCCTTGTGTTTGACACCTGTGTTCTAAGGGAATGCACCAAGCTGTTCCCCCTGGACCATTTGTGCCACTCTTTAAGGGGTCTCATGGCCCGAGCCCCAAACCCAGACCTCATTTACTGTGACGCTGTTTGGAGGGGGGCACCTTTTTTTCCCTCCCTAACGTAAACGGCCTATTGCCCATGACGACACGATTTGGCTTTTAATACGTGGCCCTGCCATTCTATCCAGGGGCACCCTTTCTCCAACCTTTTAGGCACAGTACTGCCTGGTGACTATTCTCCGATTATTTTACACGGCCGAACGCTGGTCAGCTAGAAACTACAATCTGGTGGTATGGTTTCAGCTATCCAGCACCTTCGTGACCACACACTCCAACTCCTATTATTTTACACAGCTACACGTGGGTGGGTTTAGAATCGACTCCTTCACGTTGTATGCTAAGACAGACGTATCGCAATTTCCTGTTTCGCTTGGTCAAGCTCAAAGTTCACACGTTCGTTTTAACCTACTCCGTGTTGCCAAACAACCCAGAGAGTATCATGAAATTCTCCCATTTATAAACCTTTTGTGACTTCTATCTATTCCTAGATGTAACAACAACTATTGGGATGCCGGTTTACCATCCACTCACAGAATGTACAATATCTCTACCCAAAACCCAGATTCCAGCACAGAAAGTACCACAGACTAGCCACAAATCGGCACAAAACTAAAATGATTCTACCCGAAAAACTGAATCCGGTGCAAAAAAAAAAAGAAAAAACAAAAAACAGAATAGTTACACTTAACACTGAATTTCACCACCAAAAACATATGAGTTATATAAAACAAACAAGCAAAAAAAAAAAAAACAGAAAACGCTGTACAAAAACAAAAAAAAAACTACACCCGACAAAAAAAATAAAAAGAAAGGTTTCACTAAACACTGAAATTCAATGAAAATGATTCAGTTCTACCGAAAACTGCATTTCCTGACAAAAACTGCCACAAACCAATAATATCACTAAATACCGGATTTTCGTTAAAAGTGGAATAACCTTACCAAAACTGAAATTCAGTACAAAAAACCCGCAATAGTTGTACTAAAAGTTGCCTTTCTGTACAAAAACACAAAAATAGTTATAATATAAATGTACTACAAAACCAAAATGGTGGCTGAACAAAAACCATATGGTGGCACAGCCACAGGGGTTTCAGTGAAAAAAAAAATGGTGGCACTGAAAACCAGCAAAAACAAAAAATGATGGTCAGCCGGAATTGAAATTCAGTTCAGACAACAAGATATCTTCTCTGAATACTGAACTTCTGTTCAAAAGGGGAATAACTCCACTTAGAGCTGAAATTCAGCAGAACTGAAAAACCAGGATATCTGTATCAAAACTAAATTTCAGTGCAAAAAAACAAAACCAGATCAATTTTGCTATACACACTGATTTTCAACACAAAAACCGAACAGTTTCCACTCGGGGATGAATCTGAGTCTAACAATAGAATAGTTCTGCCTGGTATACTACTATACCACCAAACTCTACACGGACCGATATTCTATCATTAGGAAACTAACATTGCTTTATACAAAGCTTACTTTATAGTAAAACAATGGCAAAAATGTTTAACATATATTGCAGCCCTGTACAAAAAAAACAAAAAAAAAACCCTTAAGGCTATATTGACTGGGAACCTACAGGGGGCAACACTATAGGTTTTTCCCCTAATTAATATACCCACCCCAAATTACAAATATTAATCTCCCTAGCGGTATTCCCGAGTGTAGCTCGGAGTTAATATAGAATACCAAAAGCGGTAACCCTGAGCCACACTCGGGATTACCCCACAATAAAACTCACTCCCCTTACGATCCCCCGCCGTTCTCCAGCCATCTTTCCGCCCACTGTGTGCTCGGCAGATGCCAGCACCTGTCTTCCGGTTCCCTTCCCTGTAAATGTCACGACCCTGGGGGGTGGAACAGGCGGCAATTTAAAAAAACGAAATAAAACAAATGACATGATACAAAGTTGTTATCCTAATGGATTACACTGTATCAAGCCATTTCACCTCAGGATTTCACCAGTGCCCTGCCTGTGCTTTTCCAGTTCTTTGTGCCTGGAAAATTGAGAACGACCATGGCTTCAAAAAAGCGTTCTTTTAACGCAAAAGTGCTTTTAGACAAACTGGAAAACAGCGACAGTGAAACGGAGTTACTTGAAGAAAGAGCAATAGCGATTAGTGGGAAAATTCGTCATCAGATACGGAAAGGGACTACAGCGATCCTGCGACTTGGCTCAGCGATGTGCGGACTTGGTGCTTTATTGACTGCGGTACGGATCAGGCCATTTTTAGGAGCACCTGGTATGAAAGTTGACGTTGAACATGACAACCCCTTGGCATACCTACAATTATTTTTGACCGATGAGGTTATTGAAAAAATAGTTACCGAGATCAACCGGTACAAAGAGCAACAATGCGCTACGCATCGGAGGTTTGCACAAGATGCCGGTGACCAAAGATGACCTTTGGAAATTTCTGGGCCTAATAATTCTTCAGGGAGTGGTGGGGAAACCCCTGCAGAAGTGGTATTGGACAACCAATAAATTATTTGCCATTCTTTGGCACGGTCATGTCAGAATACAGATTTTCCCCCATAATGAAATATGTCATGACATCACTTCCGGGTACTTGGCGGCATATGAAAAAAAATGTGAGCATTCAAAACAGCCAAAGTTGGCGTTTTGAATGCTTTTAAGTGCAGAGAAGGGGTTTTGGGTATTTTAGACCCCCAGATCCCTCCACAATAGTACCTGTGAAAAATAAAAAAATAAAACATTTTTTAAAATGTCCGAAAATATCAGCCGATACCAATATCCGATGACCAAAATATTGGTATCGGTTTCGGCACTAAAAAAACGATATCGGTCAATCACTAGTTCTTCTGCACAACAAAACTGATGCCTATGGAACCGTAAGGGGTAACCGGCGCGACATGCCGCCAATGTTTGGCAAAAAAAAGCTCAAGACAAGAGAAATGGTGACCTGGCAGAAAGGCAAAATAATGGCACTGCGATAAAAGGACAAGAAAGATGTGTGCCTAACAAGTATAGTGCATAACACCTCCACTGTTATGGTACGCACGAAAGGTGGGAAAGAAGTCATGAAGCCGCAAGTAGTGATAGACTACAACAACACCATGGGAGGGGTTGACAGAGCCGACCAAGCAATGACATTCTACCCAGCTATGAGGAAGCAGCAACAAAAATACTATAAGAACATCTTCAGACATCATCTTGAGCAATGCTTGTGGAAGGCCTACATTCTGCTAAAAAAAAAAAAAGTGACAAGCCTGTGATTCATGCAGACTTTATTTGGATAGTTGCCGAACAAATCTTTCTGAGTCAACAAACACCATTAATGACTGTGAACAGATTTGGATGTTGTGCTGTTGGCGTTGTCAACCCGGAACTCCTGACTGGTCGTCACTTCATGCACTACAGCTGGCCTTTTTGTTGTTTGGGACCTGAATTAATCTTCCCTCTCTGTCAGCTGTAAAGGAAACTCCGTTGGCTCCTTAAATTACCTGACTTGCCATCTGTCTTGGAAATTTAATATACGATTGATGCGCAAATAACTCCGTTGCGCTAATAAGTGCACTTTTGCATACTACAGTGCCTTGCGAAAGTATTAGGCCTGAACTTTGCAACCTTTTGCCACATTTCAGGCTTCAAACATAAAGATATAAAACTGTAATTTTTTGTGAAGAATCAACAAGTGGGACACAATCATGAAGTGGAACGAAATTTATTGGATATTTCAAACTTTGTTAACAAATAAAAAACTGAAAAATTGGGTGTTCAAAATTATTCAGCCCCTTTACTTTCAGTGCAGCAAACTCTCTCCAGAAGTTCAGTGAGGATCTCCGAATGATCCAATGTTGACCAAAATGAATAATGATGATAAATAGAATCCACCTGTGTGTAATCAAGTCTCCGTATAAATGCACCTGCACTGTGATAGTCTCAGAGGTCCGTTTAAAGCGTAGAGAGCATCATGAAGAACAAGGAACACACCAGGCAGGTCCGAGATACTGTTGTGGAGAAGTTTAAAGCCGGATTTGGATACAAAAAGATTTCCCAAGCTTTAAACATCAATCAGTCGTATACTGCACAAATCTGGCCTTTATGGAAGAGTGGCAAGAAGAAAGCCATTTCTTAAAGATATCCATAAAAAGTGTCGTTTAAAGTTTGCCACAAGCCACCTGGAAGACACGCCAAACGTGGAAGAAGGTGCTCTGGTCAGATGAAACCAAAATTTAACTTTTTGGCAACAATGAAAACGTTATGTTTGGCGTAAAAGCAACACAGCTCATCACCCTAAACACACCATCCCCACTGTCAAACATGGTGGTGGCAGCATCATGGTTTGGGCCTGCTTTTCTTCAGCAGGGACAGGGAAGATGGTTAAAATTGATGGGAAGATGTATGGAGCCAAATACAGGACCATTCTGGAAGAAAACCTGATGGAGTCTGCAAAAGACCTGAGACTGGGACGGAGATTTGTCTTCCAACAAGACAATGATCCAAAACATAAAGCAAAATCAACAATGGAATGGTTCACAAATAAACTTCTCCAGGTGTTAGAATGGCCAAGTCAAAGTCCAGACCTGAATCCAATCGAGAATCTGTGGAAAGAACTGAAAACTGCTGTTCACAAACGCTCTCCATCCAACCTCACTGAGCTCGAGCTGTTTTGCAAGGAGGAAAATTTCAGTCTCTCGATGTGAAAAACTGATAGAGACATACCCCAAGCGACTTACAACTGTAATCACAGCAAAAGGTGGCGCTACAAAGTATTAACTTAAGGGGGCTTAATAGTTTTGCACGCCCAATTTTTCAGTTTATTTGTTAAAAAAGTTTGAAATATCCAATAAATTTCGTTCCACTTCATGAATGTGTCCCACTTGTTGTTGATTCTTCACAAAAAATTACAGTTTTATATCTTTATGTTTGAAGCCTGAAATGTGGCAAAAGGTTGAAAAGTTCAAGGGGGCCGAATACTTTCGCAATGCACTGTAATAGCGCAAACAATCCAGTTGTGCTAAAAAGCACAGTTCTCAGCTCTTTTGTATAAGGGAATTGAGCGCGCTCAGCAGTATCCAGTAATACAGACACAAAGGCTGCTATCGCATTGGATGCTCCGTAGAAATGTCCTACATTAGGGAGGGAGCTCCGTTTATTTGAGACAACAAAAGGGACAAAAAAAGGGACAATCAACAGGAAGTGATGGCTATGTAGCATCAGCCGATCAGTTCCAAATGTACAGTCACATTACAAGTTACATAGAATCAGCCAATGACACACTTGTATATATTACAAGTTACATAGAATCAGCCAATGACACACTTGTATACATTCAAATATACAATAGAAAAGGGGAGTACACGATCGTGAATGAGCAGAATGGTGTGCACAACTTCTTGCCACTGCTACATAATGAAACCAGTGTGTAGAATCGTGAACACTGCTCTGATCAAATTTGTGCATGTATTCCTGACACTACCACTGGCTTGAATCCCACTTAGCAATGCTTCAGAGAACAATGCCTAATAGGATTATACTACTGTTCCCATAGACGTGAGGCTATTTGCAGGGAAAGAGCCATACTGTTTCCACTATGGTGATCAGGCATAGCCACCTCTGAAGACGTCAACGTTATGACGAAACGCACGTAAGGTGGAACGCACGCTGTCTACGTCACGGGAGCCGAGTGGAACGCATAACGGTATTCACCGCTCTCCACTCTTGGGCTCCTTTCTGCTGGCGTTTTATTGTTTTTATTCTTCTGATTTGTATTGTGGAAGTTTAATAAAACCCTTAAACGGTACTACACTATCTGGAGCCTTTCTTCCATTACATAACCTGGCCGGACACACGGATGAAGGGGGAATAAGGAGCTGGCAGCCCTGAGGATTGGGGTACTACATCCCTCAGCAGAACCTATCCTAGTCCAGGTGGCCAAACAAACGTCGCTCGGTCCTAATATTATATGGTATATAAGACCCATTCTTTCTGGTGAGTGAGTTTTCTTACTACCCTCCACGGTAAAAACAAGTATCACCACTTGACCATTTGGAAGCTGAGCACAAAGCACCTGCACTTTACTGCACCCAGGAATATACCTGTATAATTTGCACTACAAGTCACCCATGAACTCTGTCTTTTTGATTTTTTGACTTTTTATGGAAATTCTTATGAACTTTTTTTGAGCATTTATTGATTATTACTATTCACAATCATAGTGCACTGATATACTGTATCATTTAGTTTTTTTATAGTATTTATTTTGTATGTCATATTGAGCACCCTTGCTTTTACTAATTATTTATTAAGCACCATTGGTGTATTCATGATATTTGCATTTATTATTATTTATTGTATATGCACTGCTGGCACTTCAGAATCCAATGGAATTCCTCAGGTGCACACATCCCATTTCAACACCCCTTTTATACATTTTTTTATTCATTTGTGTCACTGCTAGCACATCAAGCACTTTAGTGTGTTTTCTCAACAATTATACCCATTTTTATATAATATTTATGCATTATTAGTATTTTATAATTTACAATATAGCCATTCAGGCTTACCCATCCTCATTGATATTTACTCCTCTGGAATCACAATTTTGCACTGGTCAAGCACTTTTTATTAGCCTTGTTTATTCTTAGCATGCGCTATAGGTAGCTCCTTTACTTGTGGCTATATACAACACATCTCTACCCTTTCTATAGCAGCTGCATCTGATATACATTTACTATCTATTTATATTTTCTAAATATTATATCACCTAGTCCATTGGCGTGAGGGATATACCTCTAAGTATATATATATATATATATATATCCTTCAGAAAGACGAGCATATATCTCTTCATAGAGGCAGATAGCAAAATGATATTGACAGAGCATGGAGTGTTTGCCGGCGGAGAGATCTATGTTGAGTGAACGGGTCTACATCTAAGGGAAGGTTTTTTTTATTTATTTTTATTTTTTTAACAATATCTTTATTGAATTTTATAATAAAACGTACAAAAATCAAAGAAGACAAATACAATGTCAAAATTTGACCAACCGAGAAGAGAAAGAGAAGAGGGGGGTGGGGGGGGAGGAGATAGGGGGGAAAGAGAGAGGGAGGATGGGTTCCCTTTAATTCCCCCCCAGCCCCTCTAACAGTCACCGTGGTCTTTTGGACCCAACCTTCCCCCACGACCCCCCCCCCTTCGGTGAGGTAGGAGCTGGCTTTGCCACTTGCTCCAGTAAGGGGGGGGTGGATGCGGTTGTTGCGGACTGGGCTGTCCAGATCTCACACGAGCAGATGTCTCATTATCCACGGGTCTGCACCTTATGTGGCTAAATCGGGCAGAAAAATTTAGTCCACGGCTTTGCAGTCTACTCACGGCTGTCCGGGTACCTGACCAAGCTGTCCGAGGCTCTGAAGAAGAGGCTAAGCCTCGAAACCCGTAAGCCTATACAGCTTCGGGGGACGATTCATTCCCGATCTCCATGCTGAGACTTTATATCTTGTCTGATATGCTTTTATCAAGAACTCGTTTGTGAGTATTTTTATTCTATTATTTTAATAAACCTTTTAAAGGATAATGCACTAGGCCGGTGCGCCCTTGTGTTTTGTTTTTCGGGCCTGACCGAGCTGAGCGGACGGTACTGCCGACGGATCGCCTTACGCGGCCGGATCGGGCCGAAAATTGAGGCTGCGGCTTTGTGGCCTACTCGTGGCTGACGGAGCTGTCTGTCCGAGCGTGTGATCAAACTAACAGCTGCCGGCGGATTCGCGTCTGGATCAGGCTCCAAGTTTAGGCCACGGCTTTGTGGCCTACTCGCAGCTGGCTGTCAGAGCTGCTAGCCAAGCTGTTCCAGCTGCTGACTGGGGCGATAGAGCAGACACGCAGGCAGAGTTCCCCCCCACACAATAATGACTGCTTCACTTATCTAAAAAAATATGAAGCTCCCAGGGCGCCCCTGCGGATCAAGGGGCCCTTGATCCTAAGAGGGGTGGACATATGGACTGCCTTTCCCTTTCTAGGGGGCTGTCCTTTTATGTCCTTTATGGTGGTTGACCCTTAGACCTCATAGGTGGTCCTTTTGTGGACCTTTTAGGCTCCATGTACACGGGACGCTGTAAATGGCAGTTTAGGAGCAGTTGGGCGTTTTTTTCAGAAGCCCCTGAACCCATCTACATTTTATCTTATCTGTTCATGTACACCAGGTCGTTTACAGTCATTTGCAGGCAGTTGCGTTCAGGGACTGTTTTTAGAACGCAATTATTTGCGTTCGAACGTGTGTTTCCCGGCGTTTCAAACGCACAAACGCGCCCGAACGCGCCTAAACGCTTTTAAAGGGGAATATTTTTTTTGACCTCTAGGAACGCTTCTAAACGCAAACGCTGCTAAACGCCCGCTAAACGCGGGTACAAACGCGACTGAACGGACGTTTCAAACGTCCTAAAAATTCCAGCACTCAAAGGGACTTTTAACAACGTCCCGTGTACATGGAGCCTTAGCCGGAGTCTCCTTGCGGGACTGTGGTCGGCGACCTCCCCTGCTGGTTATGTTCTTAGGGTGAGCTAGCATATAGCGACTCTACTGGGTCTGCGTCCACACACTTTGGGTGCTCTGCGGCGAGGATGATTCCTCTTTTTACTGCAGCTGTCTTCTGCAGATGCATGGGGTGCCATTAATTCCTAATAGTCTGCCGACACAGCTGACAAACATGCATGTGTTCACAGCCGGCAAAATGCAAGGTATTGCAGTACCGTGTGGTTTGGGGCAGCGAGATTTTAGAAATTATGTCTGCACTATTTTTGCATGCGCATGCAAGGGCGCTGGTGGATGCACTGATTCTATCGGTGCAGGAAACTTTAAACATGGTGGGTGCAGCTGCTGCTGGATCAGAAGCGCCGGTCCTCTAGGGGCCCGCAGTTCCCCTAAAGCAGCAAGGTGTTCCCTTATCCCGGCTACTGTGACGAAATTATCGCGAGTCAGTGGCATTGTTCTAAACGCAATATGGCAGCGTCTGAACGTTTCGATAGACGTTATCCCTCGAAGATAGTCTGTTAAATACGTGGGCAGTCCCACCTGTGGTGGACTCTCAGGTATTCAGGCTGAATAATTCAGTCCTATTTCGGGTAGAGGGGTTTCCGGTTTAAAAGATCCTTTTGACGGGAGAGCCAAGACTTTGGTCCATCACGTCTTAATAATCATAAAACATAATTTTCTGCGTGTGTGTTTGCATATATGTATATATACATACTGTTGCATCTCTATAAAAATTTGGGAATTTTCCTTAGTTCTCCAGGCAGATTCCTTCAGATCCCCTGGTCACTGGCACTTTACTCTTCACTATGCGTGGTGACTAGCTTCAATATTTGGACCCCATTTTCTACACAAGCATCCCTTGTCTGCAACACACATACTCTGCCCAGAGTCTTGATGTGTCCTCCCTCTCCCTATGAGGCTCAAAGATTACAGGGTCAACTGTTTTGCAAGCTGAGCATTCCTTCTGTTGTTGCATCCTTAAAGGATTGGCCTTGACTCTGGTTGACTTCTTTGCCGATCTAGTACTAGAAACAGTCACATTTCCCTGTTATTAGTTTCCATCCACATGCATCCTGCAGATACCTCGGCATTTGTCTGCTCATTTCACCAAACATATTCAATCATGTGATTACCCTATCGACTAGCACCTAGAGATTTTTCAGTTCTGTAATCCCCGATTTTTATCAGTTAGGCAACTTCTACATTAGATGACCTTACTCTTGGGGGCATACAGATTGCTCCCCCCCCCCCATACTTTAATCTCTAATATGAAGTAATTCTCACCTAGTGTTATACTAGGGAACCCTATCCTACAAATTGTCCCCATTCCTCATCTTGCAGCTTCTTCCACAAGACACTTAATTCATGTTACCTGGCAGGTCTTGGTAAGACATTGTAAATTATCATCATAACACTTTGGATTTGCACCCACTGTGGCACTCCCTTTTGCAAGAAGTTCTCCTTCCTCATCACTGTTGCAACTTTCTTCCTCAGGTGAACCTGCCCATGCTGAGGTCTCCCCTTGTGATAAAATGGTCTACTCCCTTATGAAGGGCCTCTGTAAGAATGAAAACTTTCTTCTCTGTGACCCTTTACAGCAGTAGTTCTGCTTTGGCTCCACTTGTGTTCTACTGAGACCCCTCCTTTTTCTTTTCTCTTTTTTTTTGTATCAATAACTTTTTATTAAGTTTTGTAAACAAAAATAAAACAGAATTGGGAAAGATGCGGATGCAGCCCCTGACATAAAAGGAGAAAAGAAGAGCAAAGATATAGGCTATAAAACACTTGTACATAGTAGTAAACAGAATGTAGGAAGATACATTTGCAACTTGCTAATAAGGGAATGTCGTTCGTGATGAGCATCAGCTCAGGAAAATGTGCATACCTTTAGTTAGGGAGACTGGGGTTCAGAAAATCAACAGAATATAATTCTCAATGTTTGTACCAATCGGTCCATGGTTTCCAAGCTTTGTCAAAGGCTAGTAATGTGCCTGAGTAGCTAGCTAGTGCTCTCTCAAAGGAATCGTGCATGTGTGTAGTATGCACAGCTTCTGTAGGATTAGGAGCCAGGTCTTTCTTCCTGTGGCGGGTTATGGTAAGTCTTGCTGAAAGTAGTAAATAAGCTTTGCCTTTTCAATATTGGAATGGGATAGAATCAATCTCTATGTTTAGAATGGCAAGACTTGGGTTAGGGGGTGTCAGAATACCTGAGATTTCAGAAATAAAGCAGAAGACTTTCCTCCAGAAGTTGGGGATACTTAGACATGACCATAGTATGTGGATCAGATTACCTATGGAGCCACATTCTCTCCAGCAGAGGGATGAGTGGTTAGGGTATATTTTTGCTAGCTTTTAGGGCATAGGATACCATCTAGTGTTAATTTTTAGTGCAAGTTCCCAGTGGTTAACACAGTGGTTGTCCTGGGAGCTGGACTGCAATGCTTGCTGACCCCTCTTCCATTTCTTACATGGCAATTCCTCTACAGGATTCCTCCCTTCTCTTCCACCCAGCCTGGGTAGTTAAAGCGGTTCTTCACCCTCTATATAAACTCCCACCCCTCCTCTCCTCCTGTACACAAATAGCGTAGTGTTTTTTATTTTTTTTTTATTTACTTTTATTTGTAACAAAAAGTGTGGACAAATGACATGCATGGTGCTTGCTGGGCCTCCCGGGAAATGCACGTCCCATATCCCAGGAGGCCTTAGTCTTTCATTCAATAAGTAGGAGTGGGGTGGGCCTAGCAGCAGGTCCTCGTGCAGGCCCTGCCAGAAGAGCCAACAGGGTTCTCAATGAAGTCACAAGTAAGATGGCGGCACGGAACAGAGCGGTATCTGATGACAGAAGGGTATCAACAGGACACTAGAGTGGGTGAGCATTGGAACTGTGCAGACAGCACCACGGTGAAGGTCCTCTTTATTCACCTTTCTTTAGGGGGTCTGCCCTTAGGGAAAAAGTTCCTTATTTCATACCTGCACCTATTCCTTCTAGAGGTTGGGGTTCTTTACAGGTCCTTTTCAAGGATCATAGGGCTACCACCTGTTTTTCTATTTGCGTTTTTAAAACAATTTCTTGACAGTTGGTGTAAGCCTCTTCTGATCCCTGTTTTGTCACCAGGTGTTTCAGCTGTCTGAGTCCATTGACCCTTCCTGTTCTTCCTGTGGGCCTGTTGCTGCAATTTTGTCTGTTTCTTGCCCACCCTTTGATTTATTGTTTGTGATTTTCCCATGGT
The DNA here is from genome assembly GCF_965119305.1 of Pelophylax lessonae. NCBI lineage: Eukaryota > Metazoa > Chordata > Amphibia > Anura > Ranidae > Pelophylax > Pelophylax lessonae. The sequence continues at coordinate 285,449,590 of NC_138771.1, read as the reverse complement.
CTTAAGAATCAACTCCTGTGTTCTGTACTATACAATTAAGATAATAGCAATATGTGAAACTGTACTGTGCATCCCTACATCCCTAAAGTGTGCCAAATACCGTAAAACTACTGTGTGGGGAGCTGCACTCAAAAAAATATCTGAATACAGAATACCAAAAAGATGTGTAAAATAAATGATGCTCTGCCTAAAATATAAATACAAGCAAAATACAATTTTTATAAAGAAAACGAGAGACTAAATAAACACAAGTGAAAAAGGTCTTGCAACAAATTAACAACAAAAACGCAAATGTAAATTCAAATACAAAATATGGAAATAAAATTGGTGTTTTATAAATGTAGAACAAGTTCATTGGAGAAGTAATCCATACATGCTAAATTGTAATGCTCCACCATCAATACCAAAACTACAGTATGTTTGTTACTCTAAACTTGCAGTCATGTACACCTGTGAATCACCCTAGGAAAACTGGGCTGGTGACTTCCACAGCAAACCCCAGCATGAACACCAGACACGGGCCATAGGAAAGGAAAACAAGGCATGTAACAAAATCCTATAAAAACACAATTTATTGACTTAAACTTGAAGTCTGGGCTAGAATTCGCTAAGCTTAAAACTGTTCCCACCCACCTTCTAAAACCTATACTAACTACCCTGTAGAGGGAAGATGCTTATACTTACCTATTCTTTGAGTGCTCCAGTCTGGTCATGTGATTGGCTCCCAGCAGCCAGTTTCAGGAGAGAGGAAGGACAGCTGACATTGGAGTAAGCCTATGGGTGATGTCATCACCCAGACATTCCATCCATTGTTGGCACTCTCTCTTCTCCTCTAAAGCTGGCCACTGGGAAAATTTCATGACCTGCCTGGAGTTCTATGAGAATAGGTAAGTAATTGCATCTTCCTTTTACAGGGCAGTTAGTATATAGGCGCTAGAAGGGTGGTGGGAGTCGTTTTAAGCATAGTTAGTTCTGGCCCAGGCTTCTACTTTAAAATAGTAAGGTTCTCCCAAACAAATGCATTGCACCAGCCCCTGACAAGGTCCCCTTGTGATGAAATGCGTCCGATGAAGCTTAGCAGACTCATGTCATCACCTCTGCCAGATGTACCAGTGCTGAATCTCTGTGCTTGATACAACTTTATGTTTGTGAGTAGCTCACTGTTTTAAGTCCATAACCAGTGTCTTTATGGGATTAAGCTCTGTGCCTTGTTCCTTTCCAATGGTCCATGTTTGTGATACTTGCTGGGGATGAGTATTGACTGCTGAGGGTTTACTGTGGAGGTCACCAGTCTGACTATCTTGGAGTGATTCATAGGCATTCATGACCCCAAGTTGTGCTTCTGGTAAGAGGCATTCGTTTTTTTTGGTGGTGGAGCACTGAAATTCAACACGTGTGGATTACTTCTCAAACGAACACTTGTTCTACATGTATGTTAAATCATTTCATTTATGGTTTGTATTTGAATTCACGATTGATGTTTTTGTCATTCATTTGTAGCAAGACCTTTTTCACTGGTGTTTATTTAGCATTTTGTTTTATTTATAACGATTGCATTATAGGGGCAGTGCAACATTTCTTTTGCACATTTTAAGAAACAAGGATTTTTGGCATACCTGTAAATGCCATGTCTTGGAGTACAATACAGGACATAGGTCCACCCCCTCTCTTCTGTGATTTGCATACTGCTTGCTAAAAAACTGGAGCCACGTGGAGTGGGCTTTAGGTATATGAGTACACTAAGGGCCGTTGCAGTTTCCAGCAAATTCTTGCCAGTGTCCTATGACTTAAGGGTAGCAGCATGTAGCCCCTGTGCCAAGAATCTACTCCTGTTTCTTGTACTGTTTTCTAAGTTATAGAATTTAGGTATGTCAAAATTCCTTTTTATTATATCTGTGCTCGTTAGGTTTGTAATCACATTTACCTCTGCTGAACATACAGCCATTTATTCTTGAAGTTGAAACTGCACTGTGCCGATCTGCTTGAAACAACTTGCATTTTGGTTTGTAATATTGTGAACATGGACGTAATGTTACTAATTTGATTGCACATACTGGTATTTTCAAACTAAATATTACATTTTTAACAGGGGATAGGTAATTCATTCATATTTCTGTTATGATTTTACAGCTTGACACATCTTGCAACATTTAATTCCTTTATCTCTTTGGTACAAGTGGACCTTAGTAGCAATTGTTTATCAGGTAAATTTGCCAATGCTTTAATTAATTCATTGTTTTTTTTAAGTTGTGCAAGAATTTACACATTTATTTATATTTTAAGAGCTTCAGACAGTATCCCTCTGGTTGGACGGCTGTTTAAGTTTAAGCAGACTGAGAGTGAGCAAGAATCCATTTCTGCAAGAAGCCAACTGGAGGTAAATTGCATTTCTAAACAATATCTTGAAAGAGAACCTGTTGTGATGGCTGTTGCACCCAAGGCTTTTATTGTATAACTCCAGGAATCTCTGCTAGTGCAAGGATAGTCATGCAATTGCACAGGTTTTAGTTGCCCCAGATCTAGCACTTCTTCCAGAAGTCAGGTATTGGCACCCCTAGCACTGATTGAGAGTATCAGGTTTGCCAGGTAACAAGAGTAAGAAAGTATGGCGGCTACCATTGCTGATCTTTCCTTCTAAAATGGCTTTAGTAATTTCTATGTTATTGTAAGAGTATGTATGCTTATTAGGAAAGTGTAACTTCATGCTTATCTTTCCTGATCTGCTTGCTTGTTCCATGTCCTTTTCTCAAAACAATGCAGCTAGACAGCTATTATTTTCAGAATGACATCTACAATGGCAGCCCTCATATTTATTTATGTATGTTCCTTTTAATACCAAAGGTTTTGTTTTGAAAATCATATAAAAATGTGTCTTCTTAAACCTCTAATTATATATATATATATTACACATGAATAGTTTTAAACTGTAAATAATAGATTCCTGAATTACCTATTGTCATGCTGATAAAAGATTTCTTGTGTTTAGAGTACAGAAACATCTACCTTCACCTACACATTTGCTTAATTAAGTAAAGGTGCCTCTAGATGCAAGAGAGTGGCTGGCCATTTGTAAACTGGGAGGCCTTCTTATATCTCCAGGCCTGCCATATGAAGAAAACACTGATGGAGTGATCAGGGATTTTTTTTTTCTTTTTTACACAGTTTTTGCTTATAACAGTTATCATCACTGTTATAAGCAATAGTTAAAGAGTTACTAAACCCACAACAGTAAAATTAGTCTGTATATGCAGTAAAGCATGCTTGTTATACTCACTTTGGAACCTAAGGGGTTAATCCTCCGCATTGTGTAAAAAGGCTGTTTGATCCTATCTTCTCTGATCCTCCCCTTCTTTTACTATCCCCAATCCATCTGCCGTTAGTACAGAGCCTTAGAGGCACTCTGCACATGCTTAATTTGGTGTGCATTTTTTTTGGGAGGGTGCATGCATTTAGCACAGCGCCAATTAGCACTGTCCAGAGGGTCAGAGGTCAAGCAGCCTGATAGGACAGTCAGAGGAGAACAAAAACTCTTACAAGCTTTAAGCAGTGTTCTGCCGGACACTGATAGAAGTCACATGACTGCTATATACTGCTGATAAAAAAAGGTATTTAGCAGTTAATACACTGCTCAAAAACAATGAAGGAACACTTTTTAATCAGAGTATAGCATCAAGTCAAGTTGGGACTGGCATATTGATCTGGTCAGTTAAGTAGCAGAGGGGGTTGTTAGGTTGTTACTTCTGCTCTTTTCTGACTGTTTTTCACTAGTTTTGCATTTGGCTAGGGTCAGTGTCACTACTTGTAGCATGAGACGATACCTGGACCCTGTAGAGTTTGCACAGGCTGTCCAACTCCTCCAGGATGGCAGATCAATACGTGCCAATGCCAGAAGGTTTGCTGTGTCTCCCAGCACAATCTCAGGAGCTCGGAGGAGATTTCAGGAGGCAGGCAGTTATTCTAGGAGAGCTGGACAGTGCAGTAGAAGGTCCTTAATCCATTAGCAGGATCGGTATATGCTCCTTTGTGCAAGGAGGAACAGGATGAGCACTGCCAGAGCCCTGCAAAACTAACTCCAGCAGGCCACTGGTGTGAATGTCGCTGACTAACTAATCAGAAACAGACTTCATGAGGGTGGCCTGAGGGCCCAACATCCTCTAGTGGGCCCTGTGCTCACTGCCCGACACTGTGGAGCTCGATTGGCATTTGCCATTGAACACTAAAACTGGCAAGTCTGCTACTGGCACCCTGTGCTTTTAGAAGATAAGAGCAGGTTCACCCTGAGCACATGTGATAGACATGAAAGGGTCTGGCGAAGCCATAGAGAATGTTATGCTGCCTGTAACATCATCAGCATGACCTGTTTGATGGTGGGTCAGTAATGGTCTGGGAAGGCATATCCATGGAGGGATGCACAGACAGGCTAGACAATGGCACCCTGACTGCCATTAGGTATCCGGATGAAATCCTTGTACCCATTGTCAGCCCCTACGCTGGTGCAGTGGGTGTTGGGTTCCTCCTAGTGCATGACAATGCCTGGCCTCGTGTGAAGAGAGTAGGCAGCCAGTTCCTGGAGAATGAAGGAATTGATACCATTGAATGGCCCTACGCTCGCCTGACCTAATAGAACACCTCTGGGACATTATATTTCAGTCTATCCTACGCCGCCAGGTTGCACCTTAGTCTGTTCAGGAGCTCAGTGATGCCCTTGTCCAGATCTGGGAGGAAATACCCCAGGACACTATCCGTCGTCTCATTAGGAGTATGCCCCGACATTGTCAGGCATGCATAGAAGCATGTGGGGACCATACAAACTACTGAGTACCATTTTGAGTTGCTGCAATTCAATTTTAGCAAAATTGACTAGCCTGCCGCATCATTTTTTACTTTGATTTTCAGGGTGTGTTTGAATTTAGCCCTCTAGGTTGATAATTTTCATTTCTAACAAACTATGTGGCATCAATTCGTTCCTAATACATTACCCAGTCCATATCGGAATAAATATCCAGCATGATATTTTTCCCATTGAGTTCGGATGTGTTTTCAAATTGTTCCTTTAATTTTTTTTAGCAATGCATTTACTGAAATAGTTGCATTTCCATGTTCTGTGTACTGTGGGGGACCAGATATAGTAAATCAGGGGTCTTCAAACTAAGACCCTCCAGTTGTTCAGGAACTACAATTCCCATCATGCCTAGTCATGTCTGTGAATGTCAGTGTTTTACAATGCCTCATGGGATGTGTAGTTCTGCAACAGCTGGAGGGCCGTAGTTTGAGGATCCTTGTAGTAAATGCACGGTCCTGAGTTTAGTAACACTTTAAACATTCGGTGCACATTTTATCAAGCACTTGTGGCTTTTTTCCCTTAGAAAGCCTGATGGTACTTGCATGCTTATATATGACAATCTATTATATGATGGCCAGCCTCATCAAAAGTTTGTTGGAACATTTACATTCACACAAAATTAGCTTTTCTCTTAGGTGGCAATAATCTAGGTGTTAGTTTATACTTTATGATTGTGGTTGCTTTTACCATTTGCTATGTGCAGCAGGACAGTTGTGGTTTTATCAATAATTCCCTATAGAGACCCTCTGCTGTCAAATGTCATAATATACATTTTGCAATCAATCTAGTTCAGACTATTTAATTTACATAAGCCACAATTTGCACTGCCCTGCAATCACTACAGAATGTACTAATGTTAGCAAATGGCAAGAGTAAATGCATGCAGACTTTAACATGGATAATGTGCCTGGATTGAACAAAGTTTTATGAATCCAGCTCTACGTTTGTTCTTTATTTGTTGGTATATTGCATTTGATACACTAAAAAATAGTCCTGTATTTTCTTTTGCTGCAAGGACTGAGTGAAAATTGCTTAGTTATAATTTTTTTTTTTTAAATGTCAATCTCCTCTGTGACCATTAGATGTCAGTATTGTACCTGCTCATCTCAGCTGAGCTGAATCCAATTAGATTTTCCAGTTCATGTTCACTTTTATGTTGTGCCAGCAGATGGCACTTCGTCTTTTAATAAACTGACTAACCCTGAAGCAAAATGTTTGACTTTCAAACATTTTAACATCATTATAGTACAGAAGTGGTATTAAAAGTTGTTGGTGTAGATGTAATTTTCCTCTAAAATCAGTATGTGACTTTTACCATATGATAGCTATTATTATTAGTAGTAATAGTAGTTTACATTTTCAATGCCTAGAGCATTGAACATGTACAGTTATTTGAAAAAAATCCAGCTAATACAGTGCACAAACTGCCATGTTACAATATGAACAAACAAACTAAGATGTAAAAGCTATGATACAAATTGTATGTGCCTTTTTGTATTGTTATCAAAAGGCCTAAGGCTGTCCATGACTGTTTTTTTATTATGAGCTTGTTTAAAGTTGTAAATGTATTATTTTATACTAATCCATCTCTAGTTATTATAAATTATGTAATTTATAGTTACATAGTCAGTTTGGTTAAAAAAAGACACACATCCATCCAGTTCAACCAATAAAAGGGAGAAAAAAAATTATACAATCGTATATACACGATCCCATACCCACAGTTGACCCAGAGGAAGGCAAAAACCCCAGCAAAGCATGATTCAATTTGCTACAGCAGGGGAAAAAAATCCTTCCTGATCCACCAAGAGGCAATCAGATGATCCCTTGGTCAACTTTACCTATAAATGTTAGTATCCAGTTATGTTATGTACATTTTGGAACTAATCCAGTCCTTTTTTTGACCAAAACCAGCTCTTGAGGGAGTCTAATCCAAATTTACACAGCACTTACTGTGAGGAAACCTTTCCATATTTGGAGATTACATTTTTTTTTCCTCCAGATGTAAAGAGTGCCCTCTTGTCCTCTGTGATGACAATCAAGTGAATAACTCAACACCAAGTTCACTATATGGACCACTTATGTATTTATACATGTCAATCATATCCCCTACAAATCTGCTCTTCTCAAGAGAGAATAAATTCAGTTTTTCTAATCTGTCCTCATAGCTGAGCTCCTCCATGCCTCTTATCAGTTTGGTTGCCCTTCTCTGCACTTTTTCCAGTCCCCCGTTATCCTTTTTGAGAACTGGTGCCCAAAACTGAACTGCATATTCCAGATGAGGTCCTACTAATGGTTTGTACAGGGGCAAAATTATGTCTCCTGCTCTGGAGTCTATATCTCTCTTTATACAAGAAAGGATTTTGCTTTTTTTGGAACCTGCAGCTTTGCATTGCAATATCATATAATCATATACAGCAGGGATCTTCAAACTATGGCCCTCCAACTGTTGCGGTACTACACATCCCATGAGGCATTTTAAAACTCGGACACTCACAGACATGACTAGGCATGATGGAAAGTGTAGTCTTTGAACAACTGGAGTGCCATAGTTTGAAGACCCCTGATATACAGTATAATATAATCTGTGAAATGTCTCATAAATGCAGAGGAGACACATGAGACTGCAAAGCTGAACTGGGAAATAGGGTGTCACCTCTATGGCTGTGTGATAACACGTGGATCTCTGCTCTGATACATGAATAAAACAACCGATTTAGGTTGATGTTAACACACACAACTGCCATGCCACACTTTCCTTTGGTACTACCTGGCCATCTTTCTGGGTGACTTGTTCACCTTTGACTGCTTGTTAGAAGGATCTGACAACATTTTTCACCCCGTTGCTTGCTGGTGTATAGACTGTTCCCCTTCTCTTTTGGGGGGTTGTTGGACTAAGATTATTGGTTTTGTAGTGTGGAAGTAGTGTATAAGTCACTGGATTGGCTGATTGGAATTACAAATCCAGGAAAACCGCTCATAAATATGTAATTCTATTATGTATTTTCTTTGCCTGAAGCTCAGCTTCAAAGATGGAAACATAAGTGTTTATATAGTTTCTACTGCTAAGCTTTAGAAGGATACCCTGTTATCAATTCAGCCTCGGTTCTGAAGAAAAAAGGCACTACTAAAGTTAAATTAAATGAAATTAAAAAAAAAAAAATAAATACATTTTTTGCCTGTGCCACCAACCTTTCCATTAAAGGGAATATACAGTTATTTTGGATATTTGTTTTATCAAGACTTGGGGAAAAAAACATTTAAAAACATTTTAAATCTAATAATATGAAACATTTCATATAAATATTTTGTCTTTTTATATGTAGCCAGCGAATCAAACTGTAGTCTCTATTTTATGTGTTTAACTGGCTATCCTGAAAGAATCCTGTTGTTCAGAAGTTCAAGCTGACATTTAACAGTCAAGTGAATAGGCCACAAATTGATGCATTCATTCACTTTCTCTCCCTCTCAGAGTTTTTAGTTGGCTCCATCCAAAGTTTCAAAGACAGGTGTTTGGCGGCTTTCATGTTCTCAGATGGTCACAATTATATACTTGTACTCTTGTATTATTTAAAACCAAAGTGGTGTGCTCAGTAGGACATAATGCAATGAATTGCTCTAACCCATTTCATCCAGTTGAAGTGAATGTAAACCTTATATCAACAACAGCACTGATAATAACTCCAGTGATATTAAACCCTCAGTTGATTTAATCACTAAAGGCTCTTTCACACTTCTGAGCGGGGGATCTCTCTGCTGATCCCCACTGAGCAGGCGGATGATAGGGCTGCGTCCGCACCACTTATGCAGAGTAGACACAGCCCTCTTTCCTCTATGAGCTGTCAGGTGTAAACAGATCACCTGTCCGTTTACATTTGACTGTCATCCAATCCGATCCACCAAATGGATGGGAAAGTGGTCCCCCCTCTGTCTGTTTTGGCAGATAGGATAGGATCAAATCCTGGTGGGTGTAAATGGATACATCTCCGTTTACATTCGCCGCTCCATAGAGGGCAATAGATTGTCTGATCAAATCTACCTTAAAAACTGGCAGGCGTACCCGATCGGTCCACCTGTGTGAAAGGGGCTTTACAGGTTATGCAGCTTCTTTATCTTTTAATCCTTGCTTATGTTACAGTTTAAACTGATGCCATGACTACTGCCCCAGATTTCCTATTTCAGGGTGGATCCTTTCTCTTCCAACATCCTATAGAGTCACTCATGCATACAGGGACTTGTGTTTTCCTTCACTGTGTGCATTAGAAACACACAGCCCCATAGCCTAGTATAGCATTGCACTCCCCTTCTATTTCCTCCTCCTCCCTCCCTTCTGTGTCTTAACAGACTATCTCAAGACTGCACTGTCCACTGTTAACGCTGTCCTGTAAAAAAACTGAAAGTTCAGGGAAGCAGCATTGAGAGAGCAGGAGCCCAGCAGTATTAAACGTAAACTGCACGCAATGGGTAAGAATTTTAACAAATAGTTCACTAGGGGAGGTTTATTTTATTGTGCTCAATGTGTTAAAGTAAAAAACGCTAATGGTTTAATACTACTTTGCTTGCTTCCAGCCGTTCAGTACCTCTAGTAATCATATCAAATCCATAAATAGCCCTGTTTAAATAGATTCAATGTACCACCACATGAAAGGAAAAAAAAAAAAATAGTAATCAAAAACATCAACAAAATAGCAAAAACAGGGACCAGAAACTGCGTTCATAGCTATGCATATTTATCAATGCAAATACCCAAATAGTTATAGATATTTTAAAACCCCCATCCATCGGCCTGCTGTGAAAATATATCATGAAATTGCCCTCAGTGAGGATATGTACATATGAAATCAACACTAGTAATTCTAAGGATAAAGGATGTAAAGATACCTGGCATCACATCAACATATTCAAACACATCATCTGCTTAGTCCACCATGATTTTGGAAATCCCTATTCCATTAAATCCTCTGACTGACAAATAAAAATATCCAAATGATGTGTACAAAAAATAAAAATCCATATAAATTAACATGGCCGAAGTATCCTATTATTATTCTGGATGTGTTTTGCCCAATTATACACCAACACTTGTTTTCAAGTATGAATGAGTATATAAAAGTTAAGGCGCCTGGTTGTATTAACTTGCACTATGTTTAATACCTGCAGCCCCTTTTTTAATTGTGTAAACACAAATAAATCTGATATGTAGTAAAGTAAAGTAGACACTGGTGCTAGTGTTTACTTGAGAATTGGTGAGTGTATAGCTGTTAAAATATGGTAATTATGGTAATTAATATCTGTGTGATACTCCAGCATACACCAAAGTATATAGGTGATCAAAGTGTAAACATGCTAAATCCAATAAATTAATATATCAACATACAATACCTTGGGTGAGATGATGCAAAACAAATAAATAAATAAATAAATAAACCCCCCCCCCCCCCCCCGTGCAGGTGCTGGGGTTTAAAAAATATTATGGTACATTTACCACATTTTTATGAATATTAAAGTGCCCCAATCATTGTGCAAATATTTAAAATAAATGATTGAGCAAAAGTGAAATAAAGTCCTTTATAGTGAATTCAACAAAATGAATTCTTCAGTTCAGGTGCTCCACCTCGTAATCTTGTGGGCTAGTGGTAATCGATAATGCTCACCAGATGTCATCAGGTCACACAGACCTTGAAGCGCTTTTTGATCCGTTTTTAAAATTATAAGGATGGATCAATCCTCCACCATACTCCTCCTCATCGGGTCTCCTATGGCTTTTAATCCCAGTATGGAGTGGGAACAAAACAGGAAATATTCTTCCACCTCACTCCTTGTTTCCAAACCCCTGGTGATTGGTCTCAGACAGGTATATGTTGAAAAACAATATATATAAAAACCAACCGCGCTCGGTCACACTATTAACTATTGCAGGTGAATTGTAGGTAAATAAAGGCTGCCAGTACATACATAAATATAGTCAAAATAGTACAACGCCAACAAATATCAAACATAAATTGTGAGAAATGTCCAATTCAAATCAATGAAGAGTCCCACAAATGATCATAATAGACCCCAAAGAGGCAAAGAACCAGGAAGTCCAGCACCAGAAGATGGGATCAAAGAAGGAGAAAAGGATCACCACGTGCATCAAAAAAGATGTCTGCTTACCGGAACTTTTTGACCACCGGTTGGGGAAGGTCAGAACGGGCGTGTTTCCAAATGGTTAACCCCAAGAACAGGCCGGTCTCCAGACTAGCGGTCACTTGAATATGTGCAGGTAGCGATTCCAAAAACTCCACTAGATAATCAGCTTTAAATACACCATGTACCTCCAAAGATAGAGGAGACTCCAATGGCATAGTATAACTTCTTTATTCCATATTAGAAAATTAATAAAATGGCAACTCACAATACGAGTGCGGGCTTTGCCTTTGACAATGTCCCTATGGTGACGAAACGCCCGCACGTCGACACGGTCATCTTGGCTTTCCTAGCATTCCATGCGCTGTCATATGGTTGGAATTGTGAGTTGCCATTTTATTAATCTAAATCTTTTATAGTAACCACTTCAGCCCTGGAAGGTTTTACCCCCTTAATGACCAGGCTATTTTTTGCGATTCAGCACTGCGTTGCTTTAACTGACAATTGTGTCGTGTGACACCTTTGTTTTGGTGGTATTTGGCGTTTTTTTGTTTTTGCACTATAAACTAAAGAAGAGCGTCAATTTTGAAAAAACACCAATATTTTCTACTTTCTGCAATAAAACATTCCCAATAAAAAAAATTTAAAAAATTTAACCCTAAATTTTTTATTTATCAGTTTAGGCCAATTTGTATTCTGTTACATATTTTTTGGTAAAAAAAAAAATCCCAAAAAGCGTATAATAATTGGTTTGCACAAAAGTTATCGTGTCTACAAACTGAGGAAAAGATTTATGTAATTATTATTTATTTTTATTTTTTTTACTAGCGATTGTGGTGATCTGCGATTTTTAGCGGGGCTGTGACATTGCGGCGAACAGATCGGACCCCTAACTGACATTTTTGACACTTTTGGGGGGACTAGTGACATTACTACAGTAATCAGTGCTAAAAATATGCACTGTTACTGTAATAGTGACATTGACAGGGAAGGGGTTAACACTGGGGGTGATCAAAGGGTTAGGGTTTAACAGAGGCAGAGAGAGATCGGGGATTCGGCTTAGCTGGAGAGCCGTCTTGCATTGTTTACATATCAGACGGCTCTCTTGTCAGTATTGTTGAAGATCGTGGGAGGCCGGCCGCGATCGAAACCATAACAGTGCATAATATTTAGCACTGATTACTGTATTAATGTCACTGGTCCCCAAAAAATGTCAGTTAGGGGCTCGATCTGTCGTCGCAATGTCGCAGTCCCGCTAAAAAACGCTGATCGCCGCCATTACTAATAAAAACAAAAAAATAAATAAAAATTCCAAAAATCTATCTCATAGTTTGTAAACGCTATAACTTTTGCGCAAACCAATTAAAATACGCTTTTTGGGATTTTTTTACCAAAAATATGTAGCAGAATACAAATTGGCCTAAACTGATAAAAAAATTTGATTTTTTACATTTTTTTATTGGGAATGTTTTATAGCAGAAAGTAAAACGTTTTTTTGTTTATAGCGCAACATCTAAAAACCGCAGAGGTGATCAAATACCACCAAAAGAAAGCTCTATTTGTGGGAAAAAAAGGACATCAATTAAGGTACAGCATCGCACGACCGCGCAATTTTTAATTAAAGTAAACGCAGTGCCGAATCACAAAAAATGGTCTGGTCATTGAGGGGGTAAAACCTTCCGGAGCTGAAGTGGTTAAATGTAATTGTAATGCCTTATATTACCTTCTCTTGGTTCAGATGCTGATCTTCCCTGCACAGAGTCTTTAAAGTGATTATTTTTTTTTTTTAAATAAAACAACAAACAAGTTATACTTACCTGCTCTGTGTAATGGTTTTGCACAGAGCAGCCCTGATTCTACTCTTCTGGGATTCCCAACGGGAGTGCCCCAATAGCAAGCTGCAAAGTATAGTATATAGTGCCCCTATAGCAAGGTAAAAAAAAACTTCTACCTATTAGAACAACTTACTTCCTGCCTAGGACTATATGTCCCATGATGCATTGCTCCTCACACATTCACAAGTTCTTAGGCACTCACTGACATGTATGGATGGTTTACAGAGCTGTATGTGTGCTGCATTGTATTTCCTGATATGTAAATAAATAATGCATTCTGTATGCAAGCCAATTAACCGGCTGACCAACTAATCGATTATGAAAATAGTTGACAACTAGTTTCATAATTGGTTAGTTGTCGATTAATCAATTCGTTGTTTCAGCCCTAGAGTCATGAGCCAGTCAGTCCAGTATAAAAAATATTAAGTACTGATGTGTTTACAGGGAATTTTATTTATTTTATTTTTTTCTCAATAAAATGTTATTGTAAAAAACAGATAAAGTTACAACTTCATTAATGCTTTACATGTTAGAATACCAGGTGTAAAAAGGAACAAAGAATAAATGTAATAATAGAATAATAAACATGGCGTTAATTATGCATCTAATATAAAGATGCATCTGAATCTGGTTCTCTACCTACTTCTCCAATGGCACCTTTAGCGTTGCTTACAATTTTACTTCCTCCTCTCCTCTTCCTTTCTCTGTTGGGGTCCCCCAAGGCTCTGTTCTTGGACCCCCCTATTTTCAATCTACACGCCCTCTCTAGGTCAGCTGATAGCCTCCCACGGCTTCCAATACCATCTCTACGCTGACGATACCCAAATCTAATTATCCACCCCTCAGCTCTCTCCCTCAGTCTCCTCACACATCACTAATTTACTATCAGATATATCAGTCTGGATGTCACACCCTTACCTCAAACTCAATCTATCCGAAACCAAACTTATCATTTTTCCTCCACCACATGCCCCTTCCCCCGATCTCTCTGTCAATATCGATGGCACAACTTTCAGCCCATCCTCGCTTGCCAAGGTTCTAGGTGTTGTCCTGGACTCTGAACTCTCCTTCAAGCCCCACATCCAATCACTGTCCAAATCTTGCCGTCTCAACCTCCGCAGCATCTCTAAAATACGCCCCTTTCTAACCAATGACACAACAAAGCTCCTAGTTCACTCCCTGGTCATCTCGCGCCTCAACTGCTGCAATTCCCTTCTCATTGGCTTACCTATACACAGACTATCCCCCCTTCAATCCATCATGAACGCTGCTGCCAGACTCATTCACCTTACCAATCGCTCAGTGTCCGCTACTCCTCTCTGTGAAGCCCTCAACTGGCTTCCACTCACCCAACAAATTCAATTCAAAATACTAATAACATCTTACAAAGCCATCCACAGCTCAGCCCCCAACTACATCACTAGCCTAGTCTCAAAATACCAACCTAATCGCTCTCTTTGTTCCTCTCAAAACCTCCTGCTTTCTCGCTCCCTCGTCACCTCCTCCCATGCTCGCCTCCAGGACTTTTCCAGAGCCTCTCCAATCCTATGGAACTCCTTACCCCAATTTGTCCGATTATCTCCTACTCTATTAGCTTTTAGACGATCCCTGAAAACCCTCCTCTTCAGAGAAGCCTATCCTACCCACACCTAACAACTATACTTCCATTTTCTCCATCAGCCCATCCCCCACGGTTATTGCCTTTTTGTTTCGCTTTGACCCTCCCTTCTAGATTGTAAGCTCTAACGAGCAGGGCCCTCTGATTCCTCCTGTATTGAATTGTATTGTAACTGTATTGTCTTCCCTCACATTGTAAAGAGCTGCGCAAACTGTTGGCGCTATATAAATCCTGTATAATAATAATAAAAAATGTTCTATTATATTATGAAAAACAAATAAGCTTAAAGTTAGGTCTTGTGTTAATTGACATTTCTTATGTTTATAATTTCTAACATGTTCGCAGAGTACAAATGTATTATGGGTAGAGAGTGATTTATTAGTATGTCTATGATATATAAAAAGGGGGGGTGGAAGGGGTGGTAATGATGGGGGAGTAAAAGGAAAGTTTTTTTTTTTTTTCAAAACAATTTATTAAGAAAAGAGTAAAGAGCATTACATGAAATGAACGCCATACATAAACAAGAGGTACATAATACTCTCAAAAATAGCATATTTCAATATAAAGTGAACAGTGCAAAATAATACACAACAGTATATAAACAGTATGAGAGGAGAGAAACTCCTCAACGAGTGTAGGCATCCGTTGGTCCATAGGGACAGAGGGCGGCATAGGAATCAGTACATGAACACAAAATAACCTCAGGCCGTCCAAGGCACGGTGTAACAAGGGACACAGGCAGGACACGGAAATTCACGACGGGCAAGGCCTAAAGGGGCAAGTGTCCCATGGGGAAGGGACCAAGCACAACGTCCTCCCCCAGCACGGGGTCCGGCGACCGTCCCCATAAGGGGGGGAGGGGGTAATAGGAGGGGTAGAGCTACGATGCACATCTTAAGAAGGCGTTCAGAAAAGGCGTGGGGAGTGCTCGCCAGTCGGCTTAACCAACCAGCAGAGAGCACAGAGGAGGAGGGAAGGCGACTCATGATGGGGAGTGGAGGGGAAGGGAGGGGAAGGGAGAGGGGGGGGGGGAGAAAGGGAGAGAAAAAAAAAAAAAGGGGGGGGGGCCTACACACATACACTCAACGCATAAATACCACAACACCAAGGTGGGGGGGGGGGGGAGAAGAGTAGTCCAGGGTAGGTCAAGTAAAAGGAAAGTTTTATGTTTCTCTTCTAAACTTATATTGGGTGCTGAGGAAAAAAAGAGTGGTTAACTCACAGGTAAGATTAGTCATTCAATAGATTCATGTAGGTCTCTGATAATGTGAATATATTCCAAGGTCTCTATACTATATGGAATTATGTTGTATTTTCTTTCTTTATGGCCAATAATTCTTCCATTTCATGAATTGTGTTAGATTTTATTAGCCAATCTTTTACTGTCGGGATGTTTCTTGAATTCCAAAGCAGGGGAATCAAGGCTTTGGCCGCGTTTAGAAGATGACGTATCAGGGAGTTTTTGTGTTTTTTTCTAGGACTAATTGTTGATATGAAGCAAACAGGCTGCATCAAATACGAGTTGAGTATTAGTGATGTGAACTATCTATAGTTTAATCTTTTCCCAATAACTTTGGATTAATGTGCAAGACCACCATAAGTGCAGAAATGTTCCTCTACTCCTGTTACATCTCCAGCACCTGTGCGACTCCTGTGGAAACCACATATTGAGTTTAATATACCAATGTGAACACATTTTAGGCCTCTTTCACACGGAGTGAACCGTATTGCGATCCCCTCCGGCACTTTTTTTCCTTTTTTTTTTTTTTTTCTGGACATTGCGTCATCCGGTCCATATGTCCGCATATCATCCCATCCGTTTGCGGATGATATACGGACATAATATATGTCTATGGGATTGCGGATGTCAGCGGATGACACCGCTGACATCCGATTTTGCGTCCTTTCTGTTTTTTAAACGGAAGAAAAATAGGGTTCTGTTCCGTTCCAAAAAACGGAACAGAACTGAAAGGACGCAAATCGGATGTCAGCGGATGGTCATCCGCTGTCATCCGCAATCCCATTGACATGCATTATGTCCGTATATCACCTGCAAACGGATGGGGTGATATACGGACATACGGAACGCCCGTGTGAAAGAGCCCTTAAAATAAATTTCTTGAATATGGGTGCACAGAGAGCATTTGTGTGTAAAAACACATGCCTTTTCCCATTGTATATCTGAAAAATTCTTCTGAAGTTCCACCTCCCAGATTTTTTTATATTTATCAGGTGAGTCGTTAATTGGCTGTGAGATCCATCTATACAAGAGAGAGGTAGCCTTCCTCACTAGTGTTTGTTTGTAGCAGATTTGTTCAAAGTTTGTTAAAGGTCTTGAAAATGTTTCTCTTTTTTTTGTTGTTTTGTATAAAGTCGTGTGTTTGTAGGTATGTCCAAAAATTTTATTTGTCTTAACACACTATTTTTTAGGTTTGTAAAAGGTTTTAATTTGCCTTTATCTAAACAGTAGATGGCTAATAATGTGGAGTTCTTTTCTGCATGAGAAAGTATTGTATTATTTAGGGGAATTTTATTGTGATCAATTTAAAATCCTCACAAAATTTAGACAGCATCTGCAAGGTTTTTGATATCTAGCTTCTAGGTTTACTAAAGTACTAGCTAATTAATATTTAAATTATATGTAAACCTTATCCCCTCATATTTGCTACGTTTTGTTTTGTTAAATATACAATATATACAAAATATAAACATTTTTGGTATATCTGTTTAGTTAGAGCAATACGCGTTGATCATGTCTGAAAATCAGAGCTGTCCTGTGCATACCTCCTTTGGTATCTTAAAAAGGTTGTGTAAATCAAATAGTGCAGCGCTAAAAAAATAACTTAGATAAGTAAGTTATAAAAAATCGTAAGTGCAGTGCAATCAAAGACCAACATGTATAAAGTCCATAAAAGATCATGAATCTCAGGTATCGATCAAATGTGGAGAATGAGAGAGTCCAAAAACGGGGGGCGTGGCCAGGAACGGCATGTGAGAGGACGCATCTCACTGAGCTCCCGCTCTGATCCGTACACCGATCCTTTCCCCGGTCTCCTAAGCTGCTCACCGGGTACCGACGGCATCCTTGTACCGTCGGGCACACGCCTGTGATCCCTCCGGCTGGCCTTCAGGCGATGCACCGCCGCAAATTGTGGGAGAACTCCGGGATGTCTGGGCCCCAAGATGGCGCCGCGCACGGCCTGCCGCAGCAGACGAGAGGCTCCGAGAAGCCCGCCACCTCCAGTAAGTCCACCAAGCCCCCGAAAAATCCACCCAAAGAGCCGCAGCGCGATATGCGCTACTATGCACAGAAGTCCCCTGGCTCGGTGGGGAAAGGGAGACCCCCAGACGCCAGTACCAGTGCGGGTGCTTCTGGCCCTGTCAGCCCGGGTGTGGGTGGCCCTGGAGTGGAAGACTGTGCTGTTGAGGGTGAGGAGGAGATGGAGCAGGGTGACGGGGAAGTGTAGGAGCAGCCCACCCTTGCAGATATCCTGCGGGCAGTTAACAGATGCAACAACAATGTAGACCACCTCAAAAAGCAATTTGGGGGCCTGACAGAAGCGGTGTCCCTTCTTCGGCAAGACCTCCAGAAAGTCAGGGAGCGCACCACGGCTGTGGAGGGGAGAGTGAGTGACTTGGAGGACCAGCTACCCCCCCTGACCAGGGAGTCCCGCCATACTGCTGGCATGACGAGGGCCCTAGAACAGCGGGCTGAGGATGTTGAGAACCGCCTTCGGCGGAACAATGTTCGCATTGTGGGTCTGCCTGAGAAAGTGGAGGGGAGAGACCCCACGGACTTTGTGGACTCTTGGCTCAAAGAAACCTTTGGTGGGGATGCCTTCTCCCCTCTTTATGCCGTTGAGAGGGCCCACAGGGTTCCCCCTCGTCCCCTACAACCGGGCCGCCCGCCAAGGACCATGCTTGCCCGCTTGCTTAATTATAGAGACAAAGAGACTATCCTGAGACTGGCGAGAGAGCGGCGGGATATACAGTACAATGGGGTGCGGGTCTCGTTTTACCCGGATTTCTCCGCTGAAGTGCAGAGGAGCAGGGCGAAATTCTTTGCGGTCAAACAGCGTCTGCAGAAACTACATGCCTCTTATGCCATGCTGTATCCTGCGAAGCTCCGTATTATTGCTGGGGGTCAACATCATTTCTTTGAGGATCCGTCGGAAGCTTCCTCGTGGATTGACCACAATGAGCATTCCCTTCGTCCTCGTCAGCTGCCTCCGGAAGATGGTGTGGCCTGAAGATTCTTCTCCGGTGCCCTTTTGCGATGATGACCCGGTGGATGCTGTTTGGGGGGCCCTGCCCCCAGCCTGGAGATGGAAGTACCTGTGATTTTTTCCTCTCTCCTGCTACCCCCTGTTTTTGTTTTTTCCTTCCCCTGTTCTACCCTTGTTTTGCAGGTGCTAATATCCTGGAGACCGTTGGGACTCGAACTACTGTTTGCTAGCTTGGAGCTGTAAGGTTCTGTCCATTCCGCAGAAACTTGGGTTCCTGTAAGTACTTGTGACTTATTTCCCCCTTTTTGGATGGTTTTTTTTGTTTTTTTTCCTTCTTCCTCACCTCCCTTTTTTATTTTTCTGTGGGGGGTAATTTTTCTCATCCCCTCTTGGACAGTATTTGACTTCCTCACCAGTGTGGATAAGACCTGTTGTCCTCTACACGGGAGGGGAGGCTGAGCTGGGGTGCTCCCCAGGGACTATGTCTGCGACACCGGTGTCCGAGGGCCTTGGCAGTTGGACTCTGTGTGGCTGGTTGGGGCGCCCTCGGCACGGTGCTCGGTTTTTTGCACTGTTTAGTTGGAAGGTCCTGTTGACCTCCCTGAATTGGAGTCCGAATTGTACCTTTACTGTATGTTTACCTGGTGACAGCCAAGACCCCTATTTTGTACCCTATCTTGTGCGATGTCCGCTGATCGGTGTCCCAGCCCCGCCAGGGCTTGTGCTGCTCTGTCGCCCACCATGACGGCTGTCCCGGTTATTTCCTGGAATGTTAGGGGGCTGAGGGACCCACTTAAGCGTTCCATGGTTTCCTCGACCCTGCGCAGGCATTTTCCAGCCATCTGTTCGTTACAGGAGACTCACTTGGATGCTGAGTCGCGATCCTGGTTGCATTATGCCTGGGCGGGCTGGGAATACCACTCCACGCACACCTCCTACTCTCGTGGGGTGAGTGTGTTAGTCCATCGGTCCCTTGACTTTCAGGAACATCATAGTCTAGTTGACAGGGAGGGACGGTTTGTATTTATATACTGTAAATTGTATACCTTACACTGTATTCTGGCCTTTATTTATATTCCGCCCCCGTTCCATGGGGAGGTCCTTCGCCAGCTTGTATCCTATACTCTGGGCCACCCGGAGGTTCCGGTCTATGTACTGGGGGACTTTAATTGTGTATTGGACGCTCAGCTGGACCGACATTCTTCTGCACTGGGGAGTGGAGGCATGGGCCGATCGGCCTTGGCGAAATTCGCTGAGGAAGTGGGTTGGACGGACATCTGGCGACTCCGCAACCCGGGGACCAGGGTCTTCTCCTGCTTTTCCAAAACCCACACCTCTTTATCATGTATCGATTTGTGCCTCTGCTCCTCCTCTGCCATTAGATATGTTGACAAGGTTGAATATGCCCCCAGGGGTGTCTCAGATCATTCCCCTCTGGTGCTGTGTCTAGCTGTGCGCCCCTCCGCTACCCTGCAGAGGGCGCCGTTGAAACTTAATGCCTTCTGGTTGCACTTGTTCCCCTCACATGATAGGCTTAGAGAGGCTATGCGGGAGTTCTGGCAGGTACATGATGCTGCGGGGGGGCGGGGTGTACAGTGGGAAGCTTTTAAGGCCTATCTACGGGGTTTATTCATCAGGGAGGTACAGGCCATCAAGAGGAACACGGCGGCTCTGGGGGAGCAGGCTGAGGGTTTGGCGACTTAGCTGGAGGCCCGCTATATTGCGGACCCATCTGAGACTAACCGAGAGGGCTGGCTGGCTGCTCAGGAGGCTCTGGTTCGTATTAATTCCTCTGGGGCTGAACGTAGGAGGTTCTTTCAACGGCAGGCGTACTATGAGGAGGGGGAAACCACGGGCAGGTTGTTGGCCAGGATTGCCCACTCTCATCAAACGTCGCCGTCCATTGGGGCACTCATGGGTGATAGGGGCCGGGTTGTGAACACCCCGGATCGGGTTATGGAGGTGTTGAGGGCATTTTACGCTACCCTATACCAGTCTGGAGTATGGAGAGAGTCCAAAAACAGAGAGTGAAGTTCCAAGATATGGTGAGCAGAAAGGAAAACACTCGTGATGAATGGATAAAGTGGCTGCTTACCAAACGGAATGGGCCCCCAACTTAATGGACAGGCCACTCAGGCTTGGGAAAAAACACTCAGGATAGACTCCTTCCTCCACATGTGTAAACCAGGATCACCTCCAGATACTCCTTAGATCTCCCAGATATCACACAGTCATAAATGACTCTCCTCCGTGATCTCCCTGGTGACTTCTAGAATCTTCTTTGTATTTCTCTATTCTATCAGGGAGGGAGGTGGAGGCAATGTGATGGTCATATGGTCTCCAGACTTCACAGGAGGAAAACTCTAGATATAATGAAGGAGATGAGGGGGAGGGGAGGTGACCATAGATACATGGAAATTCAGCTGGTTCAGCAGGGATCGGTCACATTTCCATCCATGTGTGGTCAGCTTTGGAAGCAAGATAAATTAATCATCAACTGATCCCCTTGAAGGGGTTAATCTACTTATTACCTCCTCTGCCACCAGATCCTCAGTGGATGAAGCTGTTCCAGCAGCGCCCGCACACCGCTGTCACCCCTGACATTTCACCTGGAGTTTCTTCCGGGTGCGTGGGCTCCGGTGCTGTGATCAGCCAGGGCCGCAATGACGTCACTCGCGCACAGGAGCCACTGTTCCTGGCACGGGACACGGAAAGACCGTTCCTTCAGAGCGCATACGCCAGTGATGTCACTGGCTGCATGTCATGTAAATATCTCCTAAACGGTACATGTTTAGGAGATATTTACACTACCTATAGGTAAGCCTTATTATAGACTTACCTATAGGTAAATGTTTGCAGAGGAAGTTTACTTCCTCTTCAAGGTGTGTTCTTGGCCCTTCTCATTCTTATCCTGGACATCAACAAAGGCTGGCCGAAAATCGTATTGTTCAGCAAGGTCTGGTCAAATTTGAATCCGTCTATGGCTGTTCCTGCTCAGGAGAAGTCAATCAAATGATCAGATTCTCTGAAACGAGAATGTTGAAAAATTTGGCTTTGATCAGCACTGCAGCCAGTCGACTGCAGTGCTGATCATTGTATTCTGGCAGTGGAGGAATCTCCATTGCCAGAATACAATCGCACAGCTGGGAGGGTTCCTCTATCCAACTCGCTTGTATGCGCGAGGTAATCCTTTATTTTTTTTGTTTTGTTTTCTGCTTTTGCTCAGCCTATTGACCATACATGGTGCAAATGTCTTTTCTGCAACCACGGGTTGCAGGAAAGAAATTTGCATGATTCCCCCATCAACACAGACCATGTTGACAGGGAAATCAACAATTGCCTTCTCCCGGCCGGGGGGGGGGGTAGGGGGTGGGGCAGGGGGATAGTGCAGGCAGGGGGAGCCATGATTTTTGCTAACGGCTATAGCACCTGCTAGAAAAATTCATAAAAGAACCCGGCAGGCTGTTTGTACCCAAGTTGATTGATCGTTACTTTCAGCCTGCCAATTAAGCATTAACCGGCCAAGATTTGAACCATGCATGGCTGGTCTTAGGCTGGCCATACACTATACAATTTTCTTGTTCAACTTTCCTTTAGATTTACCAAAACCATATAATATAAGTTCAAACCTGAACACTTTCAATTTGTATGCAATCAGGCAGGCCCTTGCACTACATAGTTGAAGGTAAATCTAAAGGAAATTGAATAAGAAAATTGTATGGTGTATGGCCAGCCTTAGTCTCCAGTTGTAGTATGGTAGATAATAGAAGAGTGTGAATGCTTGAGTATTTTAGCAAAAAACTGTACAGAGCTGACACCACTCATTGCACAAAAATCTGTGTTGTTAGCACACAATATGACTTGCTCAGTTTGGTGTGTAGTGCTAGAGAGTTATTTTTCTTGGGAGGGAGTATTTGATTGGCACAGGGCCAATTAGCACTGTCCAAACAGAATGGCAGGGGTCCTGTAGCCTCATAGGGGAGAATGAAAATGCCTACAAGCTTAAACCGCTGCTCAGCCAGACACCGACAGCAGTCATAAGACTGCTATATACTGCTAATGGGAAAAGGTATTTAGCACTTAATATTTACTAAAATAACTGCATTTCAATGTCCTGTGGGAGACCAGATATAGTGAATGCAAGGTCCTGGGTGTAGCAGCACTTTCACTGTCATAAATGGCTTTCCATTCATGACCGCTTTCTTACTGTTGACGTGCTGTGGGTACAGGGTGCCAGGTACCATGTGCTAGCTGTGGACCAATCACAGCATCACAACAGTAAGCAAGATGTGAATGATTGAAAGCCATTCATGACAGTTTCCTTAAGTTGGCTACACTTTATACAATGTTCTTGTACAATTTTCCTTTAGATTTACCAAAACCATATAATATTAGGTCAAACTTAAACACTTTCAATTTGTATGCAGTCAGGCAGCCATTGCACTACATAGTTGATGGTAAACCTAAAGAAAATTGAACAAGAAAATTGTATAATGTGTAGCTAGCTTTACATATCATGTGATCGCTATGATTGGTCATATTGATCACATGATACCTCGACCTCTCACAGCGGCTCAGGATACTGCCCATCTGCAGGAAATGTACTGTCAATTCATATGCAGATCAAAAGGATGAACTTCCATATCTCAGTTAAAGCAACCAGACAAGTAAACAAAATCCTTTTTTTAAATAAAATTTGCCTCTGTTTAACCCTTTATTAACTTTAAAGTGTTACTAAACCCAGGACCCTGCATTCACTATAGCTGGTCTCCCACAGTACACAGAACATGGAAATGCAAGTATTTTAGTAAATATGCAGTATTTCACAAAAGTGAGTACACCCCTTCACATTTTTGGAAATATTTTATATTCTCTTTTCATGGGACAACACTGAAGAAATTACACTTTGCTACAATGTAAAGTAGTGAGTGTACAGCTTGTATAACAGTGTAAATGTGTTGTCCCCTCAAAATAAGTCAACACACAGCCATTAATGTCTAAACTGCTGGCAACAAAAGTGAGTACACCCCTAAGTGAAAATGTCCAAATTGGGCCCAATTAGCCGTTTTTGTTCCCTGGTGTCATGTGACTCGTTAGAGTTACAAGGTCCCAGGTGTGAATGGGGAGCAGGTGTGGTAAATTTGAAGTTATCGCTCTCACTCATACTGGTCATCATGGCACCTCATGGCAAAGAACTCTCTGAGGATCTGAAAAAAATAATTGTTGCTCTACATAAAGATGGCCTAGGCTATAATAAAATTGCAAAGACCCTAAAACTGAGCTGCACCATGGTGGCCAAGACCATACAGGGGTTTAACTGGACAGGTTCCACTCAGAACAGGCCTTGCCATGGTCAACCAAAGAAGTTGAGTGCACATGCTCAGCGTCATACCCAGAGGTTGTCTTTGGGAAATAGATGTATGAGTGCTGCCAGCATTGCTGCAGAGGTTAAAGGGGTGGGGGGTCAGTGCACAGACCATACACTGCATCGAATTGGTCTGCATGGCTGTCGTCCCAGAAGGAAGCCTCTTCTAAAGATGATGCACAAGAATGCCCACAAACAGTTTGCTGAAGACAAGCAGACTAAGAACATGGATTACTGGAACCATGCCCTGTGGTCTGATGAGACCAAGATAAACTTAGGAGGAGTACAAAGTCAAGTGTGTCTTGCCTACCGTCAAGCATGGGGGTGGGATTGTGATGGTCTGGGGCTGCATGAGTGCTGCCGGCACTGGGGAGCTACAGTTCATTGAGGAAACCATGAATGTACTGTGATAAACTGAAGCAGAGCATGATCCCCTCCCTTAGGACCCCAAACACACCTCCAAGACAACCACTGTCTTGCTAAAGAAGCTGAGGGTAAAGGTGATGGACTTGCCAAGCATCCAGACCTAAACCCTATTGAGCATCTGTGGGGCATCCTCAAATGGAAGGTGGAGGAGCTCAAGGTCTCTAACATCCACCAGCTCCGTGATGTCATCATGGAGGAGTGGAAGAGGACTCCAGTGGCAACCTATGAAGCTCTGGTGAACTCCATGCCCAAGAGGGTTAAGGCAGTGCTGGAAAATAATGGTGGCCACACAACATATTGACACTTTGGGCCCAATTTGGACATTTCCACTTAGGGGTGTACTCAGTTTTGTTGCCAGTGGTTTAGACATTAATGGCTGTGTGTTGGGGGCGTGGTCTGACCGCGCGAGATGATGGACGCCTGCTAGGAGAGCTCCCGCCGCCACGAGCCGACCTAACCGCACTACGGGCTCTGCACTGACTCTGCACCGCCGGTGAGGATGCCTAACACTCCGCGCTCTTCCTCCGCCACCCGCTCTCGCTCCCCGAGGGACCCCGCTGCCAAGCTCAGCCCCAGCATTCCGGAGCTGTTCCGGACCCAGGCCGCAACAATGGCGTCCTCGGGCTGCGGCTCCTCTCCCACGATCTCTCCTCCTCCCCCTGCCCGCTCCTATGCCGCTATAGCCTCCGGGGACCCGGAATCCAGCTCCCCCACGCCTGCATTGCATAGGCAGCTGAACATGGACGATCTCCGCTCGGTGGCTGCGGACATTAAAGACACCCTGGGGGCGGCCATCTTGGAATTAAGGGAAGATATCCATTCCCTCACAGGCAGGGTTCATGAGGTGGAAAGGGTGACTGCTAGACAGGACTCAGCCATACATGAACTGCACTACAGGTCTGACACCCACACGGTCCAGTTAAGGGATATGCAGCGCCATTTGGAGGACCTGGACAACAGAGGGAGGCGCCATAACCTTCGCATCCGCGGGGTTCCCGAATCTGTGGAAGGTGACCTTCTGAGTCCCGCCATAGTCTCCCTGTTCAACTCACTCCTGGATAGACCCCCATAGTCCCCCATCGACATGGAGCGAGCGCATCGCGCCCTGCGCCCCAAGGGCAGGGAGGGGGATCCGCCGAGGGATATTATCTGCTGTCTGGTGGACTTTCGCCTTAAGGAGGACATCTTACGCAAAGCGAGAAATAGACCCCACATTGACCTGGAGGGGGCCCCCATCCAACTCTTTCAGGACCTCTCGGGCATCACGCTCCAGCGTCGCAGGGAACTGAGACCGTTGCTTGACACACTCAGGGCCAACGGAATTACTTATAGATGGAAATTCCCGTTCTGCCTCTCGGCCTCCACACAAGGCCGCACAGCCCTTCTCAGGGTCCCTGAGGATCTACCCCACTTTTGTTCCACACTGGGTATTCCTTATATGCACCTGCCCAACTGGTATGCAGAGTTTCGTCCAGGTCCATTGGTGACCGATGCGCCTGAAGCGGAACCCATGGACGCCCAGGAGGTCAGGTTCCGGCGCCAACGTTCTCCATCTGAGGTCCGTCAGGCCCGTGTTCCTGCTGCTCCCCCTCACGCTAATAGTCCTACTAAACCGCCACAGGTTCGTCGGGCCAGGCTGGACGCCTAAGGCCCATTGTGCTCTCTTCTGGATCTCAGCCTATTCCCCCGGAAGGATTCCGTGAGTCTCACAGCCTTGGAAACTACAGTACCCACGCCTGACTGTGTCCGCAACCGCTGCACGGACTTTCTGCTTTCCTGAACATTTTTTCCCCGTTGCTCAGTTGCTTCACATCCTGCTCCCTGGAATGGTAATGTACTCGTGGCTCCCCTCCCCCCTACGACCCGTCTCCTTATTTTTCCCCTTCGGGTTTGCCCGCAACTTTGAACTAGAACTGCCAACACCCTCGGCCCCCTACCTACATCTCCGATTCCGGCTGTTCTTTTGTTGTTGTTAGTTTTTAAGCTGGTATGGGTGGGTCATATGCTCCCCGATAAGGGGGTTTTTTTTTTTTTTTTTTTTTTTGGGGATGTACGTCTCTCCTTTTCAGGTGTCGGCTTGTAGTACCTTTCCATAATATTGTTTGTTATGTTTGCATTATGTGCTCAATTGCGTATTTCTGCCAGGGGGGCCATTCGCCCTATGGGTACATTTTTCTGTTTGCTATGTTTATGTTTTTGAGTTTGCAGACATCGGTGCCCCCATGCCTATGTGAAGCGCTGTGTCTCACCCCTTGCCTGGGACCGTGGGGCTTCGCATCCGCATCGGGCGCCGCCTGCCGACCTGTGCCATCGGCCCTTCACTCTTCCTCGAGGTTGTTTGCTGGTGGGACCCCCTACCCGCGTGCAACGGATTTGCCCTGCGGCTTGCACCCGTCCGTTGCACTGTGAAGGTACGCATGCCCTGACATGCTCCGTTCACCCCCTCTTGCCCCCGTTTGGGGGGTGGTTATCCCCCGTCTATGCCATATGTCGGCAGGGTTCCCAGGACTGCTTTTAACGCCTCGAGGAAGGGTGGGGTCGTGAACATGTTCGTGCACTTTCTTGGATATTGCAGGTGACCCCACAACCTCACGTTGATGGTTATATTGCACACTATTGCTTAGAGTTTTCCTGTCTAGGTATGTGTTTGGTTTTCACCCCCCCTTTTTTTTTTTTTTTTTTTTTTTTTTTTTTTTTTTTTCTTAATATACCACCATATGCTTGGCACCTATCCAGGTAGTCAGACGGTTCTCCCCTCCTTCTCCAATGTTGCACTGTTGGTATACTCCCCGATGCTTTGCCCTATGACTCCTATTTCCCTGACCCTACCTCTTGTGCACTCCCTGATTGTCCGCGGCCACCGCCTACATTGCCCACTTCTATCCTACGTCTGGAGCCCGTTCCATACATGTTTATGCCCTTCCCCCCCCCGTGCGTACCCCGACGCTTGACCCTTTGAGGCTCTAGATGCCTACTACTAACTTCTGTCCTCATAGGAGGCTTGTTCTTGCCCCGTGTGCTGCCCTTACACTGCCTTTCCCATGCACTACCTCTCGGTTCGTGGCCGGGCCCCCTACCTAGGTGGTTACTTCGGTCCCCTCGTCGCGTTCGGTCTACCCCAACCCCCAATTAGTGGTCTACTCCCCCCCCTGATAAAGAAGCCCCCAATTTATACTCAAAGTAGCCACTATACTCCCCTGTACTCTGCGTACCACTCCGTTTTGTCTCGGCAGGCCGGACTAGGTTGTGGTCTCTGTTCCCCGCTCTCTCCCCCCTTCTCCCCGCCGTAGCCTCTTGCCTTTCCTTCCTTGTCTGTTCCCTTCCCCCCCACCCTCCTCCGATTTCTTTCTCTCCCCCCCCTTCTTGTGTTGTGTCTTGTCAACTATGCAGTCCTCTTCTGATCATACGCATCCCACTTTCAAGTTATACTCCTTGAACGTCCGTGGCCTCAATGTCCCTGAAAAGCGTTCCCAGCTTGCCATTGCCTTACGCAAAACCAAGGCTGACATTGTATTCCTCCAGGAAACCCACTATAGGTCCGACAGCATCCAAAAGATCCCTTCTTCACACTTCCCTGAGGCGTATCATGCCACGTCTGCGGACTCCAAGTCCAAAGGAGTGTCCATACTCCTATCCAAACACTGTCCATTCAAAGTCACGGAGTCTATGGCCGACGACCAGGGTCGGTTCCTCTTCCTTAAAGGGCAGCTCCATGGCCGCCTGTGTACCCTGGCTAACCTCTACGCCCCCAACAAACACTTGGTCCCCTTTTTCAGAACCACCATCCGACGCCTGTCGGATTTCTGCTCTGGACAGCTCATTTTGGGAGGGGACTTCAATGTTGCCCTGTCCCCTCTTGTGGATACTTCAGCGGGTTCCTCCTCCATGCCGTACGCTGCCCTCCGCACGATTAAAACTCTCATGTCAACCCTTCTCCTACACGATTCGTGGCGCACCCTGCATCCAGACACTAAGGACTTCACCTTCTACTCGTCCCCCCACGATCGTTATTCCCGTATTGACTACCTATTTGTCTCCCAGGACCTTCTGCCAACCCTCCGCTCTGCCTCCATCGACCCGATGTTTCTTTCTGATCACAATCCCATCAGTGTCACCTTTTCTTTCCCCGCACAGTCTTATGCCCCGCGGGCGTGGAGAATGGATGGCTCCATTCTCTCTGATGCTGCCTGTGTTTCGGCGCTCTCGGAGCGCCTGCAGCTTTACTTTGCAGAAAACAAATCTCCGGATATCGCCCCCATCACGCTTTGGGCGGCGCATAAATGCGTGATCAGAGGAGAATTTATGGCACTCGCCTCTAAACGCAGGAAGGCTCATTCGGCTCAAGTTGACTCTCTGCTGCTGAAAATTGGTACTTTAGAACGTGCCCACAAGAGATCCCTAGCGTCCGCCACCCTCGCGGAACTTACCCTGGCTCGTCAGGAGCTACTGGAGACTCTTGGGAGATCTGTTCGCCGCAAGTTTGCTCTATCCCGAGGTCTGTTCTATGAACATGCTAACAAATCGGGCAAGCTCCTGGCCCGGGCCCTCCAGAAAAAACGGGCAGCCAACACTATTCACTCCATAGTTGATCAAGCGGGTAAAACGCTGAATTCCACTCCTGACATAGCAGCCCAATTCGTTAGCTACTACTCACGCTTGTATAATTTGCCGCGAGCGGACTCTCAGGACTCACAGTGCTCCAGACTCCAGGACATCAGACAGTTCTTGGAACGATATTCTCCCTCCCCATTGCCTGACGCCGCTCTATCTGCACTAGACGCCCCTATCACTTCGACGGAAATCTTGGCGGCTCTGAAGCAATCTAAACCGGGCAAAGCCCCGGGCCCGGATGGCCTTCCTGTGTGCTACTACAAGGCCTTTTCGGATCTGCTGCTACCACACCTGGAAAACGCGTTCAACGCTTTTCCGGACGCCGACTCCCTCCATGCGGATTTCCTAGAGGCGCATATCGCGGTCATCCCGAAACCGAATAAAGATGCATCCCAGGTCCCTAATTACCGGCCCATCTCGCTCCTCAATGTGGACGTCAAGATGTACGCTAAAATATTGGCTAATCGCCTCCTTCCCTCTATTCCTAACGTGATCTCACTTAACCAAGTTGGCTTCGTCCCTGGCCGAGAGGCAAGGGACAACACCACCAAAGCCCTTCACCTCCACCATTGGTTATCCACGTCCAATACCCCCGGTTTTTTCTTGTCCCTCGACGCGGAGAAGGCGTTCGACAGGGTGGCCTGGGACTACATGACCGAGACGCTCCGGGCTCTGGGCATGACAGGCCGGTTCCTGCGGTTTGTCTCGGTCCTGTACTCCACCCCCTCTGCGCGGGTCCGGGTCAATGGTACTCTTTCGGACGCCTTCTCCGTGTCGAACGGCACGAGACAAGGCTGCCCCCTGTCCCCTTTGATCTACATTCTCACCCTAGAGCCCCTTCTCCGTCAAATCAACGAAGACCCGAATATTAAGGGTGTTTCCATAAAGGACAAAACATATAAACTGGCTGCTTACGCAGATGACGTCCTCCTCTTCCTCACTGATCCCTTGACTTCGGTCCCTAATCTCCTCTCGGCCCTAAAATCCTTTCAGGCAATTTCTAATCTCAAAATCAACTATTCCAAATCCCGTGCCCTTAACATTTCCCTCCCTACTTCGCTCTTGCGGCTCTGCCAGACCAACTTTCCATTCCAATGGGATCCCCATGCCATCACCTATCTCGGGGTCCAGCTCCCATGCAAACTTTCCGACTTGTACGCCAAAAACCACTTAACTATCCTACAATCTATCAAATCGGACCTACAATCGTGGTCTAAGGGACCCTTCTCTTGGTTTGGCAGGGTCGCAATAGTGAAGATGAATATCCTTCCCCGTCTGCTTTACATCTTGCATGCCCTTCCCATCCATGTTCCCCCTGCCTTTTTCAAATCCTACCAGCGTATCTGTTCAGACTTTGTATGGCAGTCACATACATCGAGGATCCGGTGGGACACGCTCACTCGCCCCAAAGCAGAAGGGGGGGTCGGCTTGCCACACCTGCTCAAATATCACTGGGCCTGCCACCTTACCCGGATAATTGATTGGCACGCTCATGCTGACTCTAAGGACTGGGTGTCCTTGGAGTCTGCGGTGTCCACCATTCCCGCACATCATCTCCCATGGGTGACGCCGTCCAAGACTCCACGCTCTATTCTGACCCATCCCGTCACGGGTGCAACCCTGCGCCTCTTTCACACGATCCGCCATAAATTAGATCTTTCCCCGAAACTTAGTCCACTGCTACCCCTGTGCGCTTCTCCAGAATTCCCACCTGATCTCCCTTATGTCCCTTCCACGGGGCCCACCGTGGACATGCCCTTTCAGGCACGTCACTTTTTTGCTGACGCTCGCCCTCTTACGCAACAGGCCCTTCGCCTCAAATACCCGTCCGTAGATGTTCCGTTCTACAGCTTTTTACAAGTTAGACACTTCCTGCACAGCGCACAGCCGGTGGCGGATTGGACCCGCTCCCTTACTTCATTTGAACGACTTTGTGAAGCGCCAGGGCCACACCGTCATTTGATATCCATATTATATACTATGCTCTTTCCGGTTGACCACGCACACACGAAGGCACTTCGGTCTAGGTGGGAGAGGGACCTTGGCAGGAGCCTCTCTGAGGACGACTGGACGAGAATTCACTACCACATGCACAAGGGATCCCTAAATGTCCTTGCCCAGGAAACTGGCTACAAACTCTATGCTAAATGGTACCGAACTCCTGAATTATTGCACAAGTTCTCCTCGGCTAACTCTCCTACTTGTTGGAGATGTGGCCTGCATCCGGGCTCCCTTTTGCATGTCTGGTGGGACTGCCCTTTAGTCCAGCCGTTCTGGAGGGAGGTGCAATCCCTGATTCCCCGGATCACCACATATACTCCTGATTTTACTCCGGCGCAATATTTGCTTCACCACACCTCCTTACCCTACTCCAGTTACAAGAAGTCCCTCACACTACACCTTATCAACGCTGCCAGGATGTGTGTGCCCTGTCACTGGCGTTCTACCTCCCCCCCCACGGTTGCGGAATGGTTGAAGAGGGTCCAAAGGGTGGCAGAAATGGAAGACACTATTGCGCAGGCTAAAGATACCCACCACAAATATTATACGACCTGGGCTTCCTGGATACACTTCACGACACTTCCGGACTTTCGGACATTGACCACCACATCCTAGCTGCTAGCTATTGTCGTGTCGGTTTCGGGTCGCCTCGGGCATATTTTCCCGTCAAACACTGATTACGTTGATTACGTTCTTGGTCAGGTCCCCCCCCCCCTAATGCCACGGGCGTCACATATCTCTTCTGAGTATATCCTTCCTTGCTCTCTCCCCCCTTTTTTTTCTTTCCTTCTCTTTCTATCTAGCGTCCTCTCCTTTTGTCTCTCCACCTACCCCCCCACCCCCTCGTCCCCCCCCCTCCCAGGTGCTCCCCTGTTTCCCCCCAAACCGCAGTCCCGACCACGCTTATGGGCCAGAACGCTTAACTCCACCGACCCCTCCAGTGGATTTTTTCAGAATTTCCTGCCCCAGGACGACCTACACACCATTAATGGTTGCCCCCTGTGCCCGGACACAGCGTGTTCCCCTCTGGGGGTGTCCGGACATGTGAAGGGGGCCACCACTGCCCTTGAAGATGCCTCGGTCGTGGCACACCCAACAGAGATGGAGGTTGCAATTGATTCCTGTTTGTGTTCTCACCATGGTCCTGCACCAAGGGAAGGGGGAACAAGATTGTCCTCACCTCCTTGAACGGTTTACAATGTCTATCGTACGTTGATCTTGTACTTTCCTCTACTTCCCGGTATGATTGAGTCATGGTTTGTTCACCCACCCTATTTTCAGTACATGGTACTGCGGTTCATCCTGTTGGTTTTTTTTTTTCTCTTTTCAATGATCTTTGTATTGCTTTGTATTGCTTGAAAGTGATGTTCACTTCTTATGTCATTTCATTTTGTCACAATAAATAGTTTTGGGAAAAAAATTAATGGCTGTGTGTTGAGTTATTTTGAGGGGGCAGCAAATTTACACTGTTATACAAACTGTAAACTCACTACTTTACATTGTATAAAAGTGTAATTTCTTCAGTGTTGTCACATGAAAAGATATAATAAAATATTTACAAAAATGTGAGGGGTGTACTCACTTTTGTGTGATACTGTAAATGGCTATATACCTTTACTCCTCAACAGTATATAGCGGTCTTATGACTTCTATCAGTGTCTGGTTAAAGCTTGTAGGAGGAGTTTTCAATTACTCTGACTGTCCTCTGAGGCTGCAGGACCCCTGATCCTCTGTCTGGATAGTGCTGATTGGCCCTGTGCTGATCACATGCACCCACCCAAGAAAAAATAAACCCACTAGCAATACCCACCAAACTGGGCATGTGCAGAGTGACTCTTATCAGCAGATAGATTGGGGACTGTGTGAAAGAAGCCAGGATCAAACAGCCTTTTTACACAATGAGGAGGATTAACCCCCTTAGGTTCCACAGTGAATATAACAATCATGCTTTACTGCATATATAGACTAATTTTACTATTGTGGGCTTAGTAACACTTTAAGTCTATTCTAATCAGCTCTAACTTAAATATATATATATATATATATATATATATATATATATATATATATATTTATGTGTGTGTATTTCTATTTTAGAAACAGAAACTACTTTATTTCATTTGTAACTTACTTTGCAATGCTTTGTACCATTGTTTAAGTCCTGTTATGTCGAATAAACGGGTCCATAACAGAAGTGTAAAAATTGCTCTGGTTCATAAGGGGAGTGCAGGTATAAGCAGGGAATTGGTTAAAGGGATAAAACATGGGATAATATACTTATATACTTGTATTGCAGAGGCTCCAAAATTTTTTTTCCCTTGGCATATACTTTAAGCCACAATGGTAATAGTTGTTCACTAGCTGTATCAGGTACAGGTACTCATCGTCCTTCCTCTGGACCACTCATGTCTCCACCCCCTCCCCACCTACCAGCACCTCCCTTTTAGAGAATACAGAACCAAGTATCACTTTATGGTGATATACAGTATAAGTAGCCTTTATGTAATACACTAACAATAAAATGCCTTTAAAATGCAAGCACTATGATGCAGCCACAATGTGTGTTTGCCACATTAGGCTGACTGTTATTTCATTTTGTACTAATGTATGGTTAAACATGCGCTATTGACATTTTCTTAATGCATGTATACAGCTGGAACCCTTACAAACTAAGCAGAGAATAAAACGCCATTACATCTGAACAGTATTACTGCATATGCCAGGAAAGATATCATACTAACAGTAGAAATGTGGTAACATTTAGGTTTTATACATATTCTAGTTTAGCTTAGTGTAGCTTATCGGTGGATATAATACATTTAACCACTTAAGGACCAGGCCTATTTCTGACACATGTTGTTTACAAGTTAAAATCTGTATTTTTAGCTAGAAAATTACTTAGAACCCCCAAACATTATATATATATATATATATATATATATATATATATATATATATATATATATATATATATATATGCAAAGACTCTGGAGAATAAAATGGCGGTCATTGCAATATTTTTTGTCATGCAGTTTTTGCGCAGCAGTCTTTTAAAAGCAATTTTTTGGGAGAATATACATTTCACTGCATTTAAAAAAAAACTAAACAGTAAAATTAGCCCAAATATTTTGTATATTGTGAAAGATGTCATGCCGAGTAAATAGATACCTAACATCTTACGGTTTCAAATTGCATACACCCATGGAATGGCGGCAAAATACGGTACTTAAAAATCTCCATAGGCGACGCTTTAAATTTTTTTACCAGTTTAGAGTTACAGCATAGGTCTTTTTTTAGAATTATTGCTCTCGCTCTGGCGATACGTCAAGTGTGGTTTGAACACCGTTTTTACTTGCGGGCATCACTTGCGTATGTGTTTTCTTTCATGCGAGCTCACTGCGATGGGGGCGCTTTAAAACTTTTTTTTTTTCCTATTTCTTTTATTTAATTTTTTTATTTTTAGCACTGTTTAAAAAAATAAAACTGACCACTTTTTTACTGCTGTCACAAGCAATGTAAACATCCCTTGTGACAGTAACAGGCAGTGACAGGTACTCTTTATGGAGGGATCGGGAGTCTAAAAGACCCCAGACCCCTCCTCTGCACTCCAAAGTATTCAAAATGCAAAAATCGGCATTTTAGAATACTGACAGTTTTTTAAATTTGGCGCCGTGAACCGGAGGTGGCGTCATGATGCCGCTTCTGGGTTAATGCATCAGAGACTCGATCAAACCTTAATCCTGCTTTGTTCGGAACTCCAACCAGCCGGCGGATTTGCCGGCTGGTTGCTCGGATCTCCCAGTGGGATGGGAGACCCGGGCAGAGCCGAGGAAGGCGGCGGGACTGGGGGACAACCCCTCCTGCTCACTGAGATAATGGCCGAGTGGCTCAGGAGCCGCATCGGCTGTTATCTTCTTCCCGCTCTAAATAACAGTACTGGGTTGATGCCTGCAGCTGCAGGCATCATCCTGGTACAACCACTTCTCCGAGCCGATGTACAGATAAGTTGATTCGCGGGAAGTGGTTAAATACCTTTTTATAGTCTGATGCAGTTACTGTGAGAAGCCAAGTCAAAGCAGTACTTTCAAAGCGAGCGCTTTGTCTTGTAAAAATGTATGGTATTCTAGCTTTCTTGGGTAGTATAACAGGCTATCCTAGACAGTCACACATACCTGTAAATGCCATTTGTAAGTACAGAAGCTGGCAGAGGAAGTCTTCCACTACTTACTTTCTCAGTGGCACCGACTGATGACATCAGCTAATACAGAGTGAAGCAGAAGAAAGAAGTAGTGAAAGACTTAGTACCAGAGATAAATTCCCGCACAAAAGAAAGGCCTAAATCTATGACTTTTTTTTTTTTTTTAAACAGAAATGATTGATTACAGACTTATTGTTGGCCATACACGCATAGATTTCTGCAGGCTGAATGAAATAAATTTACCAGATTCCTCCATCAATGCTAAACAATATACTCAGGGGCATCTTTAATATTGATTGGACCCTGGGCAAACATTTTTTGGGCCCCACCATGCACTTTTGTTCACTGCCGCTAGACATACAATAAATAGCAGCTAGACTAAAAATCCATTTACTGCAGTAGATCAGGCAGCGGTTGTGATTGGTTGCCGAAGGATACACCATAACATTACCACTTACTGACTGGTTGCTAGAGGTTACAGCACACATGGCTCACTGATTAGTTGCTATAGGTTACAGCACATCATTTCTGCATGCTGATTGGTTGCTAGAGGTTACTGCACATCCTTACCATCACTGATTGATTGCTAGAGGTCACTGCACATCATTACTGCTCACTCCTTAGTTGTGATCCTTTTTGTGATCAGTGGCTGTGTGTGTGTGGGTGGGGGGGGGGGCTCTGGAGGTGTGATTAGTGGCAGTGCTGGGGGGGTGGAATAGGTGGCAGTGCTGTGGAGGGATGGAATCAGTGGCAATGGAATCAGTGCCAGTGCTTGGGGGGATGGGATCAATGGCATTCCAGAACCCCCCTCCTTACATCAGAGTCCCCAGAGTTTCCCCACCTTATGTTATGGTCCCCAAATTCACCTTTCTTGTATTAAGATTCCCTAAGCCCGCAATTTAAATCAGCTTCCCCAGAGTTATCCCCTTTACATATCAGGGTCACTAGTTCCTCCTCCTTACTTTGGGGTCATCAGAGCCCCCCCCTTCCTTACATCAGGGTCTCTAGAGCCCCCCTTTTTAAATAAGGGTCCCAGAGAGCCCCCCTCCTTTCATCAGGATGCCCAGAGCCCCCTCCTTTCATCAGGATGCCCAGAGCCCCCTCCTTTCATCAGGATGCCCAGAGCCCCCTCCTTACATCAGGGTCCCAGAGAGCCCCCCTCCTTACATCAGGATCTTCAGAGCCCCCTCCTTACATCAGGGTCCCCAGAGAGCCCCCCCTCCTAAGATTAGGGTCCCCAGAAATACCCTCCTCCTTATTTTAGGGTCCCCAGAGCTCACTCCCTACATCATGGTCATCAGAGAGCCCCCTCCTTACATCAGGGTAACCAAAGAGCCTGCCGGCTTACATCAGGGTCCCCAGAGAGCCCCCCTACTTACATCAGAATCCCTAGAGCCCCCTCCTTACGTCATGGTTCCCAGAAAGCCCCCCTCCTTACATCAGGGTCCCTAGAGCCCCCCTCCTTACATCAGGGTTGCTAGAGAGCCCCCTTCCATACATCAGGTTCCCCAGAGAACCCCCCCCTTCCTTACATCAGGGTCCCTAGAGAGCCCTCTCCTTACATCAGGGTCCCTAGAGAGCCCCCTCCTTACTTCAGGGTCCCTAGAGAGCCCCTCCTTACATCAGGGTCCCCAGAGAGCCCCCTCCTTACATCAAGGTCCCCAGAGAGCCCCCTCCTTAAATCAAGGTCCCCAGAGAGCCCCCTACTTACATCAGGGTCCCCAGAGAGCCCCCCTCTTTACATCAGGGTCCCCAGTGCCCCCTCCTTACATCAGGGTCCCCAGAGCCCCCTCCTTACATCAGGAATGCCAGAGAGCCCCCCTCCATACACCAGGGTCCCCAGAGAGCCCCCCTTCCTTACATCTGGATTGCCAGAGCCCCCACCTTTTATCAGGATCCCCAGAGCCCCCTCCTTACATCAGGGTAGCCAGAGAGCCTGCTACTTACATTAGGGTCCCCAGAGCCCCCTCCTTACATCAGTGTCCTCAGAGCCCCTTCCTTTACATCAGGGTCCTCAGAGCCCCCTCCTTACATCGGGGTCCTCAGAGAGCCCCCCCCCCCCCCTTACATCAGGGTCCCCAGAGCTCCCTCCATATATCAGGGTCCCCAGAAAGCCCCCCTCCTTACATCAGGATTTCCAGGGAACCCCTCCTCCATACATCAGGGTTCCCAGGGAGTCTCACTCCTTACATCAGGGTCCCTAGAGATCCCCCTCCTTACATCAGGGTCCCCAGAACTGCCTTCTCACATCAGGGTCCCCCTCCTTACATCAGGGTCCCCAGAGCCTCCTGCTTACATCAGGGTCACCAGAGAGCCCCTCCTCCATACATCAGGGTACCCAGAGCCTACTCCCTACATCAGGGTCACCAGAGAGCCCCTCCTCCATACATCAGGGTCCCCAGAGTCCTCCCTTACATCATGGTTGTCTGGTAGCCCCCCCCCTCTATACATCAGGGTCCCCAGAGAGCCCTATTCCTTACATCAGGATCCCAAGAGCACCCTCCTTACATCAGGGTCCTCAGAGCACCCTCCTTACATCAGGGTCCCCAGAGAGCCCTTCTTCTTTGCCTCAGGGTCCCCAGAGCCCCCTTTTTACATCAGGGTCCCCAGAGCCCCCTTTTTACATCAGGGTCCCCAGAGCCCCCTTTTTACATCAGGGTCCCCAGAGCCCCCTCCTTACATCAGGGTCCCCAAAGCCTCCTCTTTACATCAGGGTCACCAAAGAGCCCCTCCTCCAGACATCAGGGTCCCCAGAGCCTCCTCCTTACATCAGGGTCTTCAGAGAGCCCCTCCTCCTTACAGAAGTGTCACCAGAGAGCCCCTCCTCCATACATCAGGGTCCTCAGAGCCCCCTCCTTACATCAGGGTTGCCAGGGAGCCCCCCTCCTTACATCAGGATCCCCAGAGTGCCCCCTCCTTACATTAGGGTCCCCATAGTGCCCCCCTCCTTACATTAGGGTCCCCATAGTGCCCCCTCCTTACATTAGGGTCCCCAGAGTGCCCCCCTCCTTACATTAGGGTCCCCAGAGTGCCCCCCTCCTTACATTAGGGTCCCCAGAGTGCCCCCCTCCTTACATTAGGGTCCCCAGAGTGCCCCCCTCCTTACATTAGGGTCCCCAGAGAGCCCCCCTCCTTACATTAGGGTCCCCAGAGTGCCCCCCTCCTTACATTAGGGTCCCCAGAGTGCCCCCCTCCTTACATTAGGGTCCCCAGAATGCCCTCCTCCTTACATTAGGGTCCCCAGAGTGCCCCCCTCCTTACATTAGGGTCCCCAGAGAGCCCCCTTATATCGGGGTCACCAGAGAGCCCCCCTTTATACATCAGGGTCCCCAGAGCCCTCCTCCTTACATCAGTGTCCCCAGAGCGCCCTCCTTGCATCCGGGTCCCCAGATAGCCCCCCTCCTTTGATCAGGGTCCCCAGATAGCCCCCCTCCTTTGATCAGGGTCCCCAGATAGCCCCCCTCCTTACATTAGGGTCCCCAGAGCGCCCTCCTTGCATCAGGGTCCCCAGAGAGCCCCCTTCTTACATCGGGGTCACCAGAGAGCCCCCCTTTATACATCAGGGTCCCCAGAGCCCTCCTCCTTACATCAGTGTCCCCAGAGCGCCCTCCTTGCATCCCGGTCCCCAGATAGCCCCCCTCCTTTGATCAGGGTCCCCAGATAGCCCCCCTCCTTTGATCAGGGTCCCCAGATAGCCCCCCTCCTTCGATCACAGTCTCCAGAGTGCCCTCCTTGCATCCGGGTCCCCAGATAGCCCACCTCCTTAGATCAGGGTCCCCAGAGCCCGCTCCTTAGATCAGGGTCCCCGGAGCCCCCTCTTTAGATCAGGGTCCCCAGAGCCCCCTCCTTAGATCAGGGTCCCCAGAGCCCCCTCCTTAGATCAGGGTCCCCAGAGCCCCCTCCTTACATCAGTGTCCCCAGAGCCCCCTCCTTACATCAGGGTCCTCAGAGAGCCCCCCTCCTTAAATCAGGGTCCACACATTTCCCCCCTTCATCACGGTCCCTTCCTTCTTATATCAGAGACCCCAGAATTGCTTCTCCTCCAACAATAAATCAGAACATTTTCTTACCTACCTTGAGTTTACTAAGCTGGCACTGGCAGCAGCCAGGTCTGGAGGAGAAAGCCCCATGATCCTCCACTGAACACAGGGGAATAGAAGGGCAGAGTCAAACAAGCCATGTGGCACTGGCAACAGCTGCAGCAGCCCAGTCTGAAGCAGGAAGTCCCGTGCTCCTTCACTGAACAACGGGGGGGGGGGGGCTGAGTCAGACAAACCAAGTGGTTGATTGCTAGATGCTGAGTGGTCCTAGCAATCAACCACTACTGTCAGCTGCAGGAGGGGAGCCGGGAGGTGTAGCAGCAGCCAGGACAGAAGGAGAAAGTTCAGATTGCCGCTGAATGTGGGGGCGGGGTCAGACTAACCACGTGGTTGCTTGTGAGATGCTGGGAGGTCCTAGCAACTAACCAATAATGACGGCAGCAGTAGCAGCAAGAGCCAGGAGGTGGGACTGCAGCGGTGTCACTGTGGCAGGCAGAATTTCAGATCTATGGCAACACTGGCAGGGCTCAAGGGGCAGCTGCTTCGGGCCCCCAACATACCTGGGTTCTGGACAGCTGCCCCTTTTGCCCTGATGGCCCTGAATTTACAGTAGATGGATAAATATCTCCTGCTGGCACCTGCAGATATCAAAATACCTGAACATGACTGTAGCTGACTGGCTAAAGTTACAGTTCAGCTGACAATTTCCCACCCCTGTTATCTGCAGATCAAAGTTTCTTGACCAGTTGGTCCTGGCAGGGCCACTCTCATATCAAATTTTGGGATACTGACAAAATGTAATCCATGTATGACCAGCCTTATGCTAGGCCCTCGCTAATTGTTTATTTTTGTAGTGTAATTCTACAGTAATATTTGTGCAGGAGTTCCTTTACTTTGGTGACTACAAACTGCTCTTCAGCTGCTAAATCCAAAATAGCAAGCAGCTGTAGATGTGACACTATGGGATAAGCTTCTAAAAAATAGGTGTTTACACTCATGCAATTCTCACAGTGTTAGCCTGTTAACATTTTGACTGCCAAGGGCATGACAGTCTGCTAGTGACAATCAAGGTGGTAAAACAAGCTTGTAGATGCTGTTGTGACTATTAGGTTAAGTTATTTTACAAGCCTGACTATGTGTGCGAACTGAAGAGGTACAGGTGGGAGCAAGGAGACACAGCTCACCTCCTGCATTGATACCCCTATCTCCCACTCCCTTCACTTTTCCTCTGCTGTCACATTCTTCTCTGAGCAACATCTGACCGAACACAGGTTCCTCCCAATCCTCCCCTGTGCCTAGCTGGATGATGTTGCCTAGAGAAGAATTAAGTTTATTTCAAAAGTATATTGTGGTAGTGCAGCCATTCTTGTACACACTGGATGCCATTTTGGAGTAGGACAAGTCCTGATGGTCCTAAAAACCTGTGCCTGAATAATTTGTAAGCATGTAATGCTATCCTGAGATTGGGCTTATTACTTTGTTCCTTTTATTCAAAGTATCACTTTTATCTTTGTGCTACTGATCCAAGCAGCTCCAAATGAAACTGTACCCACCGATGTATGTCACACAACTGTAAGTGCTACTGTCGCTGCTGGAATCTGGATTTAAAAGTAGCAGCAGTGCCCTGAGTATAGGATTATATTGATGGAAGGTGCTGGTACTCAGTACCAGCGCATTCCAGCATAATTCCAGCACAAATATATATATTTTTTTGTTATAGGCTAAACAAGCTATCTCTATATTTGGGAAAGTTATCAAAAGGTATAGCAGAAATTGAGGCTATAGCGGGGGCCCTCAGGTGTCTCTCAGACACGTAACTCCAGGGAATTTATTTTAGTTCTTATGTGTCATGCATCACTACTTATCCTCAGGGATTGAGAAGTAGAAAATCTAGGGAAAGAATATACTTTTTTTTGTGTTTTTGTTATGTACATAAAAATAAAAAAATGAAATGAAGACTAGAGTGTAATGCATTTTTGCTTGTTTTTATTAATCAATGCATTCTAACTCCATGTTTTACCTATTTCTGATTATCATATTTCTGGTAAAGCAGTAGGATCCTAGAGGAGCTATAAAACTAGCTTGCGCTTAAGCTTTTTGACTTTATTGTGTACAATAAACCATTCTCACACAGAGCATTTTTTTTTATCGTGTGCTCCTATATATTCAAGTGTTTCTCGAAATAGAATTTTACAGACCTCACACAAGGAAGCTGTAAAGTTAAATTCAATTTTAGCTAAAGTTAAATTCAATTTTAGCATTTTAAGTAATGACCTTCTTTGAAAAACCTTTAACTAAATACAACATGTAAATTAAGGGTTCCAAAAAAACTTTGGTAGAAATATTTTTTACTGATTACCTGGGATATCAGACAGTAAAATTTAAACAATACAATCTTTACTTGATTACTTTAAGGGATTTGGTTTATTAACGTTACACCCATGTGAAGTTGCTTTTCATTTTAGCTAATCACCTTGTTAGGTTCCCTGAGGAGCAATGATTTGACTTAACCAATTTCCAGTATTAGTAGCAAAGAACTCCTGTGCTGAAAATGTATATGGCTTGTTTTTGTCAAACGTGATTGCCCTCTACCTACATTGAATTTCTATGTCTTCTGTAAATGAAAATCACTTAGAGCCCATGCATTTTAGCGAGTTCCTAAACTTAATTTTGGATTATGTATTACATTTTCTATTGCACTGAAATGTTACGTTTTTAATCTTAAAGCTAAACTACTGGAAATCCTTAAGCAACATGGATATATCACACAGTGAGAATACAGAGGAAAATGTATAAAACATTCCAACACAAATAAAAAAAAAAAAATGAAAATAATTACTTTAAAAGCTTAAAGTGTTACTAAACCCAGATCCTACATTCACTATATCTGGTCTCCTACAGTACACAGAACATGGAAATGCAATTATTTTAGTAAATATAAACTGATAAACATCTTTTTTCAGCTGTATTAAGCAATGAGAGCAATCTTGGGACTTGTATCAGTGAATGCTGATAGTTTTTAGAAGGAGTTTTCATTTCTCCCACAATTGTCCTATCAGGCTTCAAGACCCTTAATTCCCTGTCTGAACATGTCTGGACATTGCTGATTGGCCCTGTGCTGATCACATGTACCCTCCCAAAAAAGAAAAATCATCCATAAAGATGTAACATCCCACCCACTGTGTTCTTTAGTTACTGGGCATGGAGGAGGAGGAGGGAAGGACTGGGCTGTCATTTAGAATCTCTTTACACTCCCAAATGTGTGATGTTATACCATGTGACTTGAATAGCTCAGCTAGAACCAGGAAGTGTCCTATCCAGCAATAGAGATCAAACTGAGCATGTGCAGCTGAACTACACTTACTGTGTTTATCTGGACTTGTCCAGAGTGAACTTGCTTGAGGGGGAGGATCTGTGCATACAGGATCACGCAGCCTTTTTACACAATGCAGAGGATTAAAGGATAACTCAACTTTCGTGGGGAAAAAAATAGTATATAAAGAAAAAACAATATAGCGTATACAATTGCGCCACAAATCATATTGTAATTGAATGGTATTAAAAATTACCTTTCCTTTTCAATCTGCAGCTGTTGTCATTTTCTGAAAATGCAATGCAATATGGCTACCCGGAGCTGTTCTGTACACAGAATGTATACTGACCACACCGTAGAAACATAATATCCTGCTTGTGTGATTGGCTCACTGATTTTCCCAGAAGTCTGCCTAAGATACAAGTCAGATTTCTGGCATCCCCTGCAACAAAAATTTAATTTTTAGTGAGATACTTCCAATAGGAACATGTCTAAAGGGATGCAGGCCCAGCAGTTTTCCTCATTAGAGCCCTGCAGCTGCCACAGCTTATAGATAATTATGAAACCACTCCTATTAGACCCACTCAGCACAGAGGCATAGAGGAACAATAAGTTATTTCTTCAGGATAACAAAAGGTAGGAATCTGCAACAAAGTTTGTTAAAATCCTTGTAATGTACATAGATCACCCAGAGGGGAATGTTTTTTCTCAACAAAAGGGGAGTTATGCTTTAAGTTGCACAATGCATATAACAAGCATGCTATTCTGCATCTATACACAGATTTAACTGTTGTAGGTTTAGTAACACTTTAAACCAAATCTCACCAGCCTATAGTAAGTGCAAGTGATCTAGCTGTCCAGGGGGCTGTCATGGAGTCTCAGGCTAGTTTGAACCTGTCACAATGTACAGCCAGCAGCAAATCCCCCAGAGGTAATGAAAAATATTGTGTAAAGCAAATGGTAGGACTGTGGAAGTGTGCAGGTCATGAAATCTCATAACATGTGGTGATTTCTGTGTATGAAGCCCCATCCTGCCTAAATCCTAATTAATATATGAAAACCTGTAAAACAGAAAAAGGCTGTTCCTCCCTGGTTATCTGTTGTAAAGGGTGTGCAGATCCAAGTTATGAGGTACTATGACTATCTCCTTTACAGAATCAGTCCTCCCTGTCAGCCAACATTTAGTCGACACTGCAAGCCTCAGTTCAGTGTTCAGCCTACCAAAGTCTTTGCTGGACATATCTCACAAATTGGAGTACCTAGTTCCCACGCTGGGCACTTATATTGGAAGCCCTCGGTTTGTTCAAGCATTTATGCCCTGTTTAAAAAAACTCAGTCCTTAGACTGTCCAATGCATCTGACTTCCAAGGCCAGACTCTCCCTGATGTGGTGGATTTCCAGTTTGGTGCTGGATTTAGGGATTCTCCTTTTCTCTAAAGTGGTGAATAGTTCTCACAACAGAAGCCAGTCTGTACAGGGGACATTGTTTTTAGAGTCGTCTCACCTTTCAATCAACATTCTGGAACTCAGGGCCATTCG
The DNA here is from genome assembly GCF_965119305.1 of Pelophylax lessonae. NCBI lineage: Eukaryota > Metazoa > Chordata > Amphibia > Anura > Ranidae > Pelophylax > Pelophylax lessonae. The sequence goes on along the minus strand of NC_138771.1, from coordinate 285,405,446 downwards.
GTTGTCTCTTCTCTGTTAGAAGGACACAGGACAAGAATACAGTCAGACTGTCACACAACTTGTGGCTGAGGCTGACGTGCACAAGGAGGCCTCTTGTACAGTCCTGACTCGAGAACCACTGATGTTACGACAGTGGTCACAGGAGTGCGGTGAGGTACAGGTGCTCATGTGATCTCTTCACTGGGTAAAGAGGTGAATGGAAAGCTGGAACTGAGGACAGCAGACAGAGGATACCAGGTGGTAGTGACAGCAGCAGTAGCTACTGGATGTATGGTTGGACAAGCCAGGTCGGTAACAAACGGGCAGAGGCGGGTACAGACAGCAGGCAAGGGATAACCAGGATACAGGCAGAGTTCAGCAACACAGGATCAGGCAGATATCAGGAGGCAAAGTCCAGAGCAAGCCAAAGTCAGGGCAGGTAGCAATCAAGCCAAAGTCAGGGACAGGTTGGGTCAAATATAGGAATCAACAGGTTCAGATGCAAGGATTCAGGAACAGCTGCAGATCAAAAAGCAAATGACTAGTGCAGCTGCTGCGCTTATATAGGCCACTAGGCACCAATATAAATAATTACAGTGCGCAATCACATGTGCATAATTCTGCGCTGGCGCACATCTATTCACAGCTGGATGGGTGCCAGCAAGCTCGCACCTGTGCACTCCAGTGCGTCTCCGGGTTACTGCAGTATTGTGACCAGTATGTTCCTAACAGTACTCCCTCCTTATGGGCAACCTCCGGGTGCCCAATTGATCTCTCTTTTGCAGGTGGCTGCGAAAGAAGGCATGGATTAATTCTTGAGCATGGACATTCTGCTTAGGTTCCCAGGAATTTTCTTCTGAGCCATATCCCTTCCACTTATTTAAATATTGTAGCTAGTTCCTTCTTTTCCTGCAATCCACGATAGCCTCTACCTCATATTCCTTATCACCATCGACAATCACAGGTTCAGGTGGCCCTGATCTCCTATCTGGAAAGGGATCTGGTACTGTGGGTTTCAATAGGGACACGTGGAATACTGGATGGATCCTGAACGAGTCTGGTAAAGACAATTTGTATGACACCTCATTTAGTCTCCTCTTAACTGGGAATGGTCCAATAAACTTGGGTGCCAGCTTCTTTGAGGGACAAGCCAATTAAAGGTTAGTTGTACACCACCACACTTGATCGCCTGGTTGGAAAATCAATTCCACTCTCCTTTTCTTGTCAAAAATCCTCTTGTTAGTCGCCTGTGCCTTGATTACCGCTTCTTGCAGCAACCTATTATTGGGATTTTGGAAATCAACAGTGCTCTGCGCTGCTGGGACTGCGCTGCTGTGGCTTCTGGAACAAAGTCAGGTTAGAAAGATGGGTGGAACCCGTAGTTTGCAAAGAATGGAGACTGACCTGTAGCTGAGTGCTTGGCATTACAGCGATAGCAATCATCCTGAAAGAACATGGTGAAGCACCGGATATACTGCTCGAGCGTCTGATTAGTCCTTTTTGTTTGCCCATTAGTTAGAGGGACAGGGAACATTTACTGAAGCCTGTTTCATATGGGACATAAGGTTAATCTGTAAAAGTAGAAAATTACCTATGAGCAAGATGGTGTTTGGTCCCAAAACTTCCTGTGGATTATCGAACATACGGAAAAGTGCATCTGGCTTGACATTTTTTGAACCCGGCCGGTAAGTGATGTGGAATGCGAACCTTTTAAAGAATTTCGCCCATCGTGCTTGACACAGTTTTAAACATTTGGCTTTCCTCAGATATTCAAGGTTCTTGTGATCCGTGTAAATGAGTATGGGGTGTACTGCCCCTTCTAACAGGTACCTCCATTCTTAAAGAGCAGTATTGATGGCAAGGAGCTTTCGGGAGAAGAAGCCTACCAAATATATTAAGTCCTTGATATCCTGGCGTTGAGAAATAACTGCCCCTACTGCTGTTTCTGAAGCATCCACCTCAAGCAAATAAGGCAGAGCAGGATCTGGATGACTCGTGATAGGAGCAGTTGTAAAAAGTTCCTTTAGAGTTGCAAAGGTGGCTCGTGCCTCGGTAGTCCAACAGAACTGAATATTCTGTTTTGTCAGTTGAGTAATAGGAGAGATGATAGCAGAGAATCCCTTGATGAATCTCCTATAAAAGATTGCAAAGCCTATAAAATGCTGCACCCCCTTTTTTGCAGGGTGCAGGCCAGTCCAGGATGGCAGAGACTTTTTGCGTATCCATTTTAATTCCCTCTGTAGAGATCACAAGGCCCAGAAACTGGATGCTCTGCCGCTCAAATTCACATTTTTTTGGGCTTGGCATATAGTCCATGCTGACGGAGGGGGCAGAGAATGTTTTTGACGTGTCCCCGATGCTGGTCAAGGGATGCAGAAAAGATTAAGATGTCGTCCAGGTAAACAATTACGAAGATATCCAGTTTCTGAAAATATTGTTGATAAAATGTTGGAAGATGGCAGGGGCGATGCAAAGGCCGAAGGGCATCACTAGATATTCATAATGGCCAAACCTGGTGCAAACGCTGTCTTCCATTCATCCTCTTCGCGAATATGGATCAAGTTGTAGGCGCCTCGTAGGTCTAACTTAGTGAATATGGAGGCAGCCCTTAGTCTTTAAAAGAGTTCAGGTACCAAGGCAAGGGGATAATGGTTCTTGACAGTAATTTTGTTTAGTTCTCGGTAATCCACAGAGAGCCGAAGAGAGAAAATAGTCATTCTTTTCTACTTTTCACTTCCCCTGCCCCTGCTCGGGAAGTGGACGTACGGATGAACCCTCAGGCAGACTTTCTCAGTCATCAGTATCTGGATTCCAGGGGAATGGGCTCCCCCATGTCAAGCCTTTTGCCACAGATAGGGGACACTGAACCTTGTGGCATCCAGATTTAACAGAAAACTGGACAGGTTTGTCGCCAGGTCCAGGGACCCTTGGACCTTTACAGTGGGTGCTCTGTTGACATTGTGGGACCTCTTCAGTTTCTTCTATGTCCGTCTGCCCCTTCAAATTCTTTCTCACCTGCTTTGCAGGATCAAGAAGAACCGCATCCTAGATATCCTCATTGCACCAAATTGGCCCAGGGGGACATTTTATTTTGATATATTCAAGCTCCTGACAATACATTTTGTTGGCTCACCTGTATTGTCCAGGTCTGATGTCCCAGGGCCCAGTGTTCCATCATGCTTCTCAGTCGCAGGCTTTAATTTTATTGAAGTAGAAACCATGGTCCTGAGAGGGGCCCTTCAGATTCTGTTATTCCTACCCTCTTGACCGCTACCAAGTTGACTACCACCACACCTGGAGGACCTACATTGTTTGGTGCAGGTCAAAAAACTTTCATCCAAGAAAATGCTCCATGGGACCCTATTCATCCTCGAGTCTGGTCTGAACCAAAAATTAATGTTGAGTGCAATTAAGGGACAAACATCAGCCTTGCCCATTCTGTTTCGGAGACCTCTGCCCTATCAATTTCTATTTTAAATGTTTGTGGTAATGGTACACATTTTTCCCCTGTTTGTTTCCCTGTGTCCCTTTTAGAAGCTTAGTCTGGTTCTCTTGGTTCTTCGTAAGGCGCCCTTTGAACATATATGGGATATTCCCTTGTATGACCTTAACTGCAAGGTAGCCTTCCTTGTGGCTATCACCTCTGCGAAAAGAGTCTCAGTTGGTGGCCTTATCCTGTATGAAACCTTTCTTAGTGTTGCACAAGGACAAAGTTGTCTTGAGGCCTAAGGCCTCTCTCCTCTTAAAGGTGGTCTCTGCCTTCCAACTTAAACAGGATATTGCCCGTCCTTCCTTATGTTCTGCTCCCAAGCATCTTAAGGATATTTATTTCCACTATCTGGATTTGGTGCACACAGTGAAAGTTCACTTCTCAGCTACAGACAATTTTAAGAAATCAGATTTACTCTGTGCTTCCTGAAATTTCCCACAAGGGTCTATTTTTGCCTCTGGCTCCACCATTGCTCAGTGGATCAGACAAGTTATCATTAAGGTGAAACTGCGCTGATCAACACAAACCGGGAATACCGTATAGGGTAGTATTTTTGCGATTTATTGGAATAAAAAACATAGTAACGCACATCTCAGTAGAGAAAAGACAGCAGTGACATCCGTGTTGCAGTGTCTGTGTAGCCCACACAGTCTGCCAGCCGCACTTCCTGGGTTAGCCTATCGCCTGACGTCACTATTGTTTGGATTTATAGATCTTCACAGGGGCTGTTTGTCACTTTTGAAGACGTTTATATCTATTGTATTGAAAATCCTTATCTTATTCTTAATGGTACACTTACATTCATTCCTCATTTTAACTTTTTCACTTCCCCTTGCCCCTTGCCCCTCAAGCCACAGCCAATCACAGTTAGAATCACGCCCCTAGGGACACAACCCCTCCCTCTCAAAAAAAAAGTTAACCCCTTCACTGCCAGTGTCATTTTACAGTAACAGTGCATATGTATAGCACTGATTACTGTAGAAATGTCACTGGTAACCCCAAAAATGTCAGTCAAGGGTCCGATCTGTCCGCAGCAATGTCGCAGTACCGCAAAAAAAACGCAGATCGCTGCTATTATGCGTTAAAAAAAAAAACAACAAAAATGACAAAAATCTTTCCCTTTGTTAGTAAACGCGATAACTTTTGCGCAAACTAATCAAAATACGCTTTTTGCGATTATTTTTTTTTTTTTACCAAACATATGTAGCATAAAACAAATTGGCCGAAAATGTTAAAAAATTTTGATTTTTACATTTTTTTGGGGAGGAATTTCATATAAAAATATGTGAAAAATATTGTTATTTTTGCAAAATTGACGCTCTTTTTTTTATTGCGCATGATCAAAAAATCGCACAGGTGATCAAATACCACCAAAAGAAAGCTCTGTTTGTGGGAAAAAAAGGACGTCAAATTCGTTTAGGTACAGCGTCGCACGACCGCGCAATTGTCCGTTAAAGTCACGCAGTGCCAAATCGCAAAATAGGCCCTGGTCAGGAAGTGGGTAAAATCTTCCGGGGCTTAAGTGGTTAATAAATCAGAGAAGTAAATAATGGAAATCACATTGTGCTTAAATTTAAAGACAGCAGGCATAGTATTCACATTCGAGCATTGAGACACATGTGGACTATGTTCTTTTGTGCAGCTATTTTCTATACTTTTTTGTTGTATACAGTAAGTAAATGGAAAGTGATGACGGCAGATGTAAATACTTGTAGAAATTCAGCTATAGACATAAATCATTGTTAGAGGAAAAAAGAAGAAGTGCTTGGCGCTGCCCATATATGCGTTTAGAAGTGTGGAAGGTAGAAACTAGTATAGACAACACAGATGTCACAAATATTATAAATATTATGCACGTTTGAAAAAATGGATGTTAGATAAATAAGTGAGGTATTAAATGAGGTAAAAACAGGAATAAAGTGTAAGAGCATAAAACCTAAAACCCAATATTTAAATGTATAAAAGTAAATAGGTATGCAAAAAATGAATAAATAGAAGGTGACATATACATCCACAATATACTCTAGTAAAAGATATATATATATATAGTGCCCTTCAAGTGAGGGTGAAGTGGTGGTGTTAAAACAATAGATAAATATATAAATTCAAAAATGGTATTATAGTGCAGTGACTATTTGGTGATATGTAACACAGGTGTATAAGTGATAATAAAAAGGTAGAGTAGAAAAAATTAGTAAATATAAATTATTTTACAGTGACTTGAGTGACCAGAAAGTGACGTGTGCAAAAAAGGAAGAGAAACCTCAATCCCAAGCCTGGGAAGAGAGAGTGCCCAATATGGTTCCCCAAAATGACAATGGGGTGGGCCACAGATGGAGGAAAATAAATCCAAAAAATTAATAGTAAAAAATGCTGAAAAAAATATAAAATGGTGGCTAAGTGATTGTTACACAAAATATCTCAAAATCAATAGTGTGCTAGTGAAAAAATGCGCAAAGAAAGTGGTCAAAAATGCATAAGAAAAAACATCCACTGAGTCCTTAAAAAGCGCATAGAGGTATAACAGTCCAAAATGGTGATGAGGTGCCAAAATCACAGGTGCGACCGGTTGGATGATTCTTAGAGTGAAGACTATGGTGCTCCCCTTATTCAATGGGTCCGGTGCTCCCCTTTCTAGTAAATACCGAGCTTACCAGAAAGTACTACCCCTACAGGGGTAGAGCGCAGGTCGATATTTGTAGGGATCGCTCCCAAAGCAGAGGGGTCCGGTCACCTGGTCCACTTCTAATATTCCAATTGCCCGAGTCACAACTAGTTGGCGTGTTAGTAGGGGTGTTCCAACATTAATGCTCCAACCAAGCCATTCCAGGACATGTATATAAATAAAGAAAGATGCCTCCAAATGGTGAAATACCGCTAGACTTTTATTAAAAACATCCAAGATAAAAGCAGGTACTCACATAAAAACAATGCTAACGATCCCTCAGGACTTAGGAGCCGCAAGGTCCTCTCTGGCGGTGGGGTGATGAACGGTAAGCCTTCTCCCGACCGGAGCTGTGTCCCAAGCCGATCAATACAATGTAATGTATACAACGCATTGTATTGATCGGCTTGGGACACAGCTCCGGTCGGGAGAAGGCTTACCGTTCATCACCCCACCGCCAGAGAGGACCTTGCGGCTCCTAAGTCCTGAGGGATCGTTAGCATTGTTTTTATGTGAGTACCTGCTTTTATCTTGGATGTTTTTAATAAAAGTCTAGCGGTATTTCACCATTTGGAGGCATCTTTCTTTATTTATATACATGTCCTGGAATGGCTTGGTTGGAGCATTAATGTTGGAACACCCCTACTAACACGCCAACTAGTTGTGACTCGGGCAATTGGAATATTAGAAGTGGACCAGGTGACCGGACCCCTCTGCTTTGGGAGCGATCCCTACAAATATCGACCTGCGCTCTACCCCTGTAGGGGTAGTACTTTCTGGTAAGCTCGGTATTTACTAGAAAGGGGAGCACCGGACCCATTGAATAAGGGGAGCACCATAGTCTTCACTCTAAGAATCATCCAACCGGTCGCACCTGTGATTTTGGCACCTCATCACCATTTTGGACTGTTATACCTCTATGCGCTTTTTAAGGACTCAGTGGATGTTTTTTCTTATGCATTTTTGACCACTTTCTTTGCGCATTTTTTCACTAGCACACTATTGATTTTGAGATATTTTGTGTAACAATCACTTAGCCACCATTTTATATTTTTTTCAGCATTTTTTACTATTAATTTTTTGGATTTATTTTCCTCCATCTGTGGCCCACCCCATTGTTATTTTGGGGAACCATATTGGGCACTCTCTCTTCCCAGGCTTGGGATTGAGGTTTCTCTTCCTTTTTTGCACACGTCACTTTCTGGTCACTCAAGTCACTGTAAAATAATTTATATTTACTAATTTTTTCTACTCTACCTTTTTATTATCACTTATACACCTGTGTTACATATCACCAAATAGTCACTGCACTATAATACCATTTTTGAATTTATATATTTATCTATTGTTTTAACACCACCACTTCACCCTCACTTGAAGGGCACTATATATATATATATCTTTTACTAGAGTATATTGTGGATGTATATGTCACCTTCTATTTATTCATTTTTTGCATACCTATTTACTTTTATACATTTAAATATTGGGTTTTAGGTTTTATGCTCTTACACTTTATTCCTGTTTTTACCTCATTTAATACCTCACTTATTTATCTAACATCCATTTTTTCAAACGTGCATAATATTTATAATATTTGTGACATCTGTGTTGTCTATACTAGTTTCTACCTTCCACACTTCTAAACGCATATATTGGCAGCGCCAAGCACTTCTTCTTTTTTCCTCTATATATCTAATATAATCTCTAGTGGGTTATATTCTGAAGTGGGCTGCAGCCAATCGCTTTTTTCTACCCCCTCCCTTCGATATTATCCTAAGCGCGGATTCTTTTCCACTCTTGATTCATAAATCATTGTTACACCCTCAGCAGCTCTAAAAATATGGACATTATTTTTCTGGTTATATCAATTGATGCCTACAACTGCACTGTGGCTAAAATAAATACTGTTTTTCTTTAGGTCTATTATTATTATTATTACTTCTACTGTTGCTACTTCCACAATAAGACTACCCACTTGTATCTACTATCCTAGCAGACCTCTGCTTTATGGAAGTAAAAAGATAAGAACAATACAGACAAAATTGTTATATTTCATCATAATTGCTACCAATTTGTGATAACCCAATGCTTGTTTCCAATTTTCAGATATATTTTGGGCAGTTTTGTTTTATTTGAGGATCTTTTCTGGACTCTGCTCCCAGGTCATGCCAGTAACTCTTCTCTGAGTTATCAGCACGAGAGGTGTGGCAGTTTTAGTTTTCCTGTCCTCGTCTGTGAAGATTTAATGTTGAGTGGTTAGCAGGCATTGCTGTATTGATATTTTTTTCTCTTGTACTTATGGTGGTAATGCTACAGAAGCATCTGGGCTGGGCGCTGTATGTGAGGAACCTTTTTTTGGTATTTTAGAAAGCATGCAATCCCTCCCCTTTTAGTACTTTCTGGGCTCTTTTTATGTATGTTTTCGGGCACTCTTTATGCCCAGTTAGCCATTTGAATCTCCTGCCATTTATTTTGTTTAGTGGGGACTTGGCAGTGTTACACATTATATCTATGGTTACCAGGCATTGTTTTGCTTGAAAATCCTTTTTGCATCTCCTGCCACTTCTGTTGCTAAGCTGAGATTTGATTATTCAACAGATGGTTTTAGTGTGTGTGCCCATCCAGCTCTTTGAACGGTTTTCGCTCTTCTCTCAAGTGCCTTTGGGAGCTGAATGAAAGCTCAGAATAATTTGTCTCAAGCTATAGTCTGTTGTGGTCACCAGTTTTCCCAGCAACTCCCCCCACCTCCACCCCCCAAAGTTGACTGGTCCTACGTGAATTAGGATTTGAAGAGTCCACTGCTCTTTTCTGCTTTCTTGTTTAACATATTTTTTTTTTTTCACTTCACTTGGCTTTTATTTATTTTATTTAAAAAAATTGTGGTGAATGTAACAAGAGGAGCTGGAAGACATCCAGGAGGACCAGAACAGAGTCGGGTATTATGGCGTTCTGATACTGAAGACGCCGCACACCGAACAAGTTTCACCCTGCCCTTGCACATCCAGGAAGCAGGCTGTCCATATAATGTGAACACTTCGCACAGCTCACTGTAAAACAATAGTGAGAAACTGCCTAGGACTAAGCCCTCGAGGCGGGGCGAAACATATCAGGGAGCGTGGCTTGGGAGGAGCAAAAGCTGAGGCAGTTTCTCACTATTTGTCCACATCGAGCTGTTGGTGTGCAATGTCTTCATATCATTTGGACAGAAAGCTTCCTGAATGGGCATCCTAGACGCCAGCACCCTATTAAGTAATGGATCAGTGGAGTGGCAACGCTCAGCACTTAGAGCGGCACTCCAAGCTATAACAGGTCTGCTGTTGGAATTTCGTGTTTCAATGGTTTTTATTGAATTTTTCAACAAAGGAAAAGAAAAGGTTACAAACAATAACAGCCGTGCAGCATTAATTTTAACATTCCACTTAGAGTAAATGACAAGGAGAGGCGTCAATAGACTTAGTGAACTAGTAAGGCATATCCATGTCTCAGGCATTTCATGGTATTAACGACAGGCCAGGTATCCGACATTCCCCCATCCCTCCCGGGACACCCCAGTGGGAGCAAAAACTGCATCCCGGGGGGAATGGTAATCTACTTACAATGAATGGTTATTGAGAAAAGAAGATACTGCCTCAGGAGTTTAATACATTAGCATGAAGGATGCTACAACAGTGGGAGAATGGTACAAATCAGCTGTGAAGCGTATGCATCCCATTTGCAGAACTAAAGCTTACTTTAGGATAAGAGGGAGATGGTTTCCATATCCCTTACTAAACATGAGTACTGTAGTGAAGTCCATAACCCAGTATAAAGAGCCTCATTGGCATATAACTTCCTGGTCCTGATCCCCATAGCCCTATTGGGAGGGGAGGTAATAACAGTATCTAGGTGGCAGAGAGGTCAGGACCAGCCACAACATAATATCGACTAGATAACCCGGGGAGAGAGGAACTTCAAACCCATCTTCCCCATAAACTGTATTTAGCATATACCAAAAGGAATTCTACTAGCAACAAAAACAGAACCCCTCGTCGTGTGGTTCATTGTGAAAAGTGAAAGTTATCTCAATGAAGTCAGGCAAAAAGGCCCACTGGCCTAAAATAGGAGAAGAAAGAAAGAGGCCAGGGGGAAATGGAGAAAAGGAGAAGAGGGGGAAAAGAAAAGCAGTAGAAACGCTAAAGAACAGCCGGTCTCCAGGGCAGCAGATGGTTATCATTTAGTTCGGGTGCACGCCGGGAACCAATGAGATTCCCACATATGTGGCCCAAGGTTCCCAGATTCTTTCAAATTTCGACAGTGTCCGTGAGCACACTCACCAATCTCTCCTGGGCCATAACCCATGTGATCTTATTGCGAATCTTCCGGATAGAGACAGTGGATTTCTTCCAAGCTCCTGCAATAGAGAGCCTAGTACCGAGTAAAATGTATAGAATCAGCTTTTGGGTGTGTTTCGGCACCCCAGGAATTAGTGTATTTAGTAGGGCTATTTGGGCCGATTTAGGAATTCTGTGGTTAGTGACCTTGTAGATCATATGAAAGATCCGATCCCAGGTGCCTCTTATACGTGGACATTCCCACCATACATGGATCATGGACCCTGAGAGCTGACATCCCCTGAAACACAGGGGTGAGGAGGAAGGATACATTCTGTGCAACCTCGTTGGCACCAAGTACCAGCAGGTTATGACTTTTAAGCTAGCTTCCATTAAAGATACGCTGCCAATCCCTTGAAAAGATCGGAAGCATGCCCTGCCCCATTCCTCCACATCCCAAGATTCCGCCAACTCCAATTCCCAGGCCTTCATATAAGGCAATTTGTCCCCTATGGAAGCAAGTGACAGGTATATCAGAGAGATGCCCCCTCTCTGCTCCCTGGAGTTGCAACACCATACCTCGTATTCCGTAAAGGATAGGGGGGAGTCTCTTTCGCTGAGATTGATGTGAGGAAATGGGAGATTTGATAGAAACGGTTTCACATTTTAAGCTTGTCAGTACAATGTGCAAGAGAGAAGGGTCCGCTTTGCGTAAAAAAGTGTCCGATACGATAGAGGCCCTTGTCTAGCCACCACTGGAACGCCTTGATGTCCATTCCTGGGTGAAAGGACGGATTGTGGAATAGATGAGATAATGGACACATGCTAGAGGTGAGGGATGGCAGACATCGTAGTTTGTCCCATAAAGCGAAGGAGGACGACAGGACTGGGGATAGAATGGGAGGTCTGTTTTTAGGGGGGCACCAGAGAAGGAAATCCAGTGTGTAAGAGGGTACTGCCTGTTTTTCTATTTGAACCCAATCCGGCTTTTCGTAGCGGGAGTATATTATGGATAGTTGAGACAACCTGGCGGCTTGATAATAGAGCCAGAAATTGGGGACTCCTAGCCCTCCTTGTTTCCTTGGGCAGTACAGAGTCTTGCGAGACAATCTGTATCCCTTGCCGCCCCAGATAAATTTTATGACAGAGTTTTAGAAAGAGCGTAACGGGGCTTTGAGAAGGGGGATCGGCAATGCTCTGAACAGGTAAAGGAGTCTGGGGAGCAGATTCATCTTTATAGCATTGATTCTACCCAACCATGATAAATGATGAAGTAACCAACCCTGCATTTCTTTACCCAAGACTTGGTAGATACTTGTGTAATTCGCTTTATGGAGATCTTCCAATTTGGCCGTCAGGTTAACCCCCAAGTATTTAATTTGCTTGTCTTTCCAGGTAAAAGCAAATGAAGATTTTAAACGTTGAGCCTCCACAGCATTAACGGAGATATTCAGAATCGATGATTTTGCCAGGTTAACTTTAAGGCCAGAGAATTTCGCAAAGTCTTCCAGCACCTTGCAAATGTTTGGCAGGGAGGTGGAAGGGGAAGTTACAAACACGAGTACATCATCCGCAAATAATGCACATTTATGTTCCTGTGGTCCGCACAACACCCCTTTTATATCCGGGTTGGTGCGGAGTGCAAGGGCCAGCGTTTCTATCGCTATGGCGAATATAAGGGGGGATAGGGGACAACCCTGCCTTGTTCCTTTCGAAATTGGGAATGCCCTCGAATAAAAGCCCTGGTATCTGATTTGTGCTGTCGGGTAGGAGTATAGAGACCTAATTATTCCCATGAAGTTATCCCCAAAGCCCCAGCGTTCCAGGATCGTGAATAAATACGGCCATTCGACCGAATCGAAGGCCTTTTGCAGATCTATAGAAAAAAGAATACCTTCCTGTGGACCTCTACCATCCCACCCAGTTTGCAATATGGAGATTATGTCAATAGCGCGTCGCACCTGGTCCGGACCCTGCCTCCCCGGGATGAAGCCTACTTGGTCCTTATGAATATAATGGTTGATGAAAGACGCTAATCTATTGGCCAGAATTTTAGTGAGGATTTTTAAATCATTATTGATTAATGAGATAGGTCTGTAATTACCCACCTCACCTGGGTCCTTGTCCGGTTTTGGAATGACGGAGATAAAGGCTAGGTTGCTTTGCTTATCTATGGGAGTCCCACCTTTGAGAGTATTAAAAAACCTCGCTAGATAGGGGGAAAGCATCTCCGAGAAGGTTTTATAGTAAATATTAGAGAAGCCATCCGGGCCAGGGCAAGAGCCCACCTTAAGGTCCTTGATTACCATTTTGATTTCTGCTACAGTGAAGTTTGCTTCCAGGATATCCCTATGTTTTGTGGAAACGCTAGGTATGGGCAATTCCCGTAAAAAGTCATGCATATTAAGAGCATTCCCGGAAGAATCAGACTTGTATAGCCTTTCAAAATAAGTTGAAAACTCCTCCATAATACGTTGTGGGTTTTGGGTCCTGCGACCCCCTTGTACTGAGATCTTAGGGAGAGCCTGGAGTCTAGGTCTAGGTCTAAGGTTGAGAGCCAGCATTGAGCCCGTCTTGTCCCTGAGGTGGTAGAACCTGGCGCTTTGCCAGCGGAGGTGCTTTTCCGCCGAGTTGGTCAGAGCCAGATTAAGTTCGGCCCTGGCTGCATCCAGAGCCCTCGCAGACTTTGCAGTAGGATTCTGTTTGTGACAGGAACACAGGTTGGTAAACTGTTTTTCAAGGCGGTCTATATGAGATCGCCTGTCTCGTTTAATGTTTGACGCAATTTGGAGAAGCTTCCCTCTGATTGTCGTTTTATGGGCCGCCCATAGTGTTGTGGGAGATATCTCATCCGTATCGTTCAGGGAAAAGTATTCCGAGATTGCACTTTCGAGCTCAGTTACCCTGCATGGGTCACTCAGTATTGATTCGTTCAGTCTCCACTGGAAAGGTCCCCTAGGAGCGTGGGAGCGAGACATCCTGACGGTCACCAATGAGTGGTCTGACCAGACCACATCCTTGATACCCGCTGAAGTCAGGGACGGGAGTAATGCCTGGGAAACTAACAGATGATCAATGCGGGCGAAAGTCTGGTGAGGATGAGAAAAATGGGTATAATCTTTTGCGGTTGGGTGCAATTCCCTCCAGCTATCTACCAATCCCATCTGGTTTATCAGTTTAGCAATTTGTGAGCTATGTTTCGGTGGTTTAATCCCTCGGGAGCCCGGTGGTTTAGATTTGTCCAATCCATAATCAAAAGCAGTGTTGGAATCTCCTCCAAACACAATATGGCCCTCCAAATGTGGCAATAGCTTTTTAAACATTTTACGGAAGAAAGCGGTTTGATTTTGATTAGGCGCATAGTATGAGACGAAGGAATATAGTTGCTCATCAATAGTGCCCTTAACCAAGATGAATCTGCCCCCGGGATCCCCCAGCTCAGAGTGAAGAGAAAACTGGCAGGATTTGGCAAGCAAAATAACCACCCCGCGTTTTTTGTCATCCGCGTTAGCCAAATAGAACGTGGGGTATTTAGCATGTAAAAACCGAGGTTTGTAAGATTTCGGAAAGTGAGTTTCCTGAAGCATCAAGACCTCCACCCTCCTATGGTGAAAGTCCTGAAGTGCCTTCCTTCGCTTCATGGGAGAGTTTAGACCCTGCACATTATGAGTCGCTATCCTGAGGTATGGTACTGAACATTTAGAACTAGCCATGGGGCAGAGAGTGTGAGTGCATCTGGAACACCATGTCACTTACCTGAACCCGTGGTGAGGAATCCTGCAGGGAGACTGGACTGCTTGGGGGGGCTTGCGTGTAAATATATTTCTGAAATGCTTGATCCTGGAGACCAACTGTAGAAGGGTAAGAAGAGAAGGGGTGAATAGAACTCAGAAAAGGTAAAGAGGAGGCAGACCTACATCCAAAAAGGATGACAGTTGCCGGGTCGAGGTCTGCTGCGACCCGGCAAATGGTATCACACAGTTCCTGCCCCCCAAATTGGGGAGGCTGGAAAAGATCACGAGAGAGAACCGAGATTTTCCCTCGTGATCAAAGGAGGCGCCATCCGGCCACCCTGGCTGGGCTCCCGCCCATATTATATATCAAAAATGAAGAATAACAATGAAAGAACAGCCATATACATTATATAACGTAACACATCCCGTTTCCCAATGAAAGATTGAAAAGCAAATGACCGGAGTCATTGGACCATATTAGGTAACCTAGCCCGAGCGTATGATGTTTGCATCGATCGGGTGTATGGGAAACAGTCAAATCCAGGGGATATAATTCAAAACTCCAAAAAAAAAAAAAAAAAAAAAGGGGGGGGGGGGTTGTTGTTCAAAAGGTAAATGTAGAGCAGTCAGTTGGTTGACAACAAAAATAACTTAGCAACTCGCCAGACTCAGGACATGAGGAGGAAGTCACTAATGGGGGCAAAAATACCCCAGGTATGAAAATGGTAGGTGAGTCAGCTAGAGATGATCAGGGAGGCTTTCCGTCCTTGGAGCGCTTGAAGTTCGACTTGTGCCACAGGGGAGCAATAGGGCTAGACGGAATAGGGCGTTTGGCGGATCCAGAGCTCGAAGTGGAGGGGATTGGGTCCAATGTTTGAGGAAGCAAATGAAGGTGATGAAGTAGTTTTTCACCGTCTGAGAAGCTTGAAAAAGAGTATGTCTTGTTCTTGTAAGTAAACTTGAGTGCAAAGGGGAATGACCACCAGTATTTCAGTTCTTTCTGTGATAGAATGGACAATAACGGTTTTAGGGTCCTCCAACGTTGGATCGTGGATGGGGCCAGGTCTGTAAATATTTGAACTGGGTGACCTTGACAGACAATTTGCTTAGCAGCTCTAGCTCTGCTAATGATTTCTTCTTTAACTGAGAAGAAGTGGGGCTTAACCACAACATCTTTAGGATTACCATCTCTCCTAGGAGGCCCCAGTGCTCTATGGGCCCTGTCCAGCTCCAATTTATGCGCAGGAATGTCTGGGATGAGGTCCTTAATTAACCCCTGAATAGCAGTAGGAATGTCCGTGACAGAGTCAGGGAGGCCCCGCAGGCGAAAGTTATACCTGCGGGACCTGTTCTCCAGATCCTCAACTTGCAGTAAAGCATAGTCCAATTGTTCCTGTAGGGACTGTATGAGCCCTGTGTGCTGATTCGTTTTAGCTACAGTCACATCAAGTTTGCCCTCTATTGCTTCCATTCTGTGTCCCAAATTTTGAAAGTCCATTTTCATGTCAGTGGTAATTCTGTCTGCTATTTGGTTCAAGCCCCTGTCTAATAGGGATGACATTTTGATGAGCAGGTCATTATATAATAGTGATTCCTGTCTGCCTTCACCCTCTATGGCTGGCATTCCTGAGGTGATGTGAGGGGAGACATAGCCAGGGGAAAAGGCCCCCAAAGTCCTGCTTAGAAGAGATTCTGTGGAGGCTGGGGAGGGTGTCAGCATGAGGGGGTTACTCACTGTGTTCCTCTGGGTCATTTCCTGAAGACCCCCGATCTGCTGCGCTGTTATAGACTGTGCCTGTCCTCCCTCCTCCATGTTTTCATTCTGAGGTGCCGGATCCGCCATTTTGGATGGATCGATTTCCCCCACAGATGCCTGGAATTGATTCAGGAGATCCCTTCTGACCCGGTTTGCGGACATAGGACGGGTGCCGCAGTTTTGTAGTGTGACCGGCGGCAGATCTGGAGGCAATTCGGGACCTGTTAGCCGATCGGGCGGAGGAGTGAGCCGGGATGATCGGTGTACAGCCCTAGGACGGGTGCCGCCGTTATGTAGCGTGACCGGCGGTGGATCTGGCAGCAGTATGTGCCCAGTCAGCTACTCGGGTCCGGAGAGTGAGCCAGAAAGACCTTTTCGCGGTCACAGGTCGGGTGCCGCTGCTGTGTAGCGTGACCGGCGGCGGGTCCGGAGGCCGTACGTGGCCGCTTAGCTGCTCGTGGCTTGTGGCTTGAAAAAGGTCCGGGATGACTGATCCGCGGTCATAGGATGTATGCCACCGCTTTGTAGCGTGACCGACGGCGGATCTGTAGGCTGTGCTCGGCCGTTCTGGCGCTCGGGGCGGGAGATGAAGCCGGGATGGCGCGGAGCTCCGGGCTTAAGCGGCCATCTTAGGATCTGCCGCGCATGCGCCTCTCTGTTTAACATATTTTATATTTAAATCAAATGTCCCCAAATTTAAATCCTAAAAACAATGGAGTTTCTCTTCAAAGAAGTGTGTGTCCTGTTAAATCCAGCTGTGATTCTTCCTCACACGACCACTTATTTAATCTGTCAAGGCATAATTGGTGAATTTGAGCACGTGTGTTGTGTGCGTTTCAAGTGTTTGTCTACATTATTCAATAATACATTAATGTTTTGTTGGCTATGGATTTGGATAAATCAATTCAACAATCTCATTTTTTATTCTTTGGACAAGGGATTATGTTTCTGGGACGTTTTATGAATAATGGTATATTAAAAATTATAGAGTTGTTGAATTCAGGGTTGAATTTCTTCAAACAGTATACGTTAATGAACTTTATGTAACCCCTTGATACCTGCTAAGGAATTACCGTAAAATTTTCCTATCGACTGCTTACTTTCATGTGCAGCCAGTGATAACACCACCAAAACCCTTGTACTAAGAAGTTGTGTTTTACAAATGAAACCCATGGATCAGTTCTTACACTCCTTAGGGGAATGCATTTCATTGCAACCATGATTAATGCAGCCATCTGAGTGCCTGGGTATTCACTAGGAAGTTTTTACTAAATGAAATATTGACTCAGCCCTTCAACATGTGAGGAACAGCTGGAAAAAAACTACTGTTGAGATCTTCTAAGTCCCAGATATATTTCTTAACACATTCATCAAATTTATTTGGCACGTATTTAATTTATAACTATTCAGCACTGGTTTGTTCATATTTATTCACAGTGGTCATAACGCTTTCACTCATCAATATCCCCTGTAAAAGGAAATTTTCTATAAATCAAGTTGGTTTTTCACACTTTGAACAGTGTCCCCTTTAGTGTAGACTCGATATCAGCTTTGTAAATACTGTATGAAGAAATACTAGAGTTCTGGAAATATAAATGTCAACTGTTATTGCCATTTTGCTTTTGTGTTCATTTACCTCTTTTAACTTGTTTTTTCTTTTTTTGCACACCCCTTTTAGCATCCAGTTGCAATGTTCAATAATTTATTGTGTTACAATGTACTCATGTACACTGTATTCTTCAGTCATTTGTACATCATTTTATTACTGGTCTGTAAGGTCGTGTACATATAGGTGCCTATAGAAAGCACTACAGCTAAGGAAGTAGAAGCGTATTTGCAGATTCAACATCACATCCCCAAAGTAGAATTGTTACCTGCAATATTATTGTAGGTCACTTTTCAGCTGAGTCTGCAATAAAAGATGAAGTATAAGAGGCTCCTTAGTATGTAGTCTATGTAATTAGTTTATTTTGTAGTTCTAGATTTGCAAACTCATATTTGTTAGTTCAATTATATTTGTATCCACTAGAGCAAATTTTCCTTCATTTTTTCATGTAGCATCTTCTGAACATTTTGGGAAAAGTGGATGGAACCAGACTGCCTGTCCCTTTCTATTCAATGTCATCCGATCTGATCCACCGGACAGATGGAAAATAGGACCACCATCCATCTGTTTTTGGTGGACAGGATCTAATCGAATGGCGGCTGATGTCAGCGGACATGTGTCCACTGCCATCTGCTGCTCCATAGAGGACGATGCAGGCTCTGATCAGGTCCACCTGAAAAACTGACAGGCAGACATGATCGGACAGCTAGTATGAAAGAGGTCTTAGGTGGACGGATACGTTTTGGAGATGATATGGAAAAGATTGTTTGAATTGTTTGTTCACCAAGGAAAGTAGAGATAGGTTTAATATATAAAGTCAGCAATGCTATAATTAAAATGATAAAATTACTACATACGTATGTGGACATGTGGCACACTTTCCAGGCTCTACCTTTACTTAGCTGTTCTTTTTGTCAGCATTAGTTAGTTCTTCTGATGAAGAGGATCATGCGGGCTGGGTCTCGGGCTGATCCCCCTGGTCGCAGGTCGTGGGTCAGTGGCTTCCCAGCCTGCCATCGAGCGTTCAGCCAGGTAACGCTCCTGGCACAGTGAACGACCCATCCCTGTTCGGTGCAGGGATGATTGGTGAGGTGGCTACCTCACTGGACGCTGTGCGGTTTCTTAACCCCCATTTTGTGCGTCTTGTCTGCGACTCTCCCTGCCTCATGTGCAGCGGCTTGTTCGCCTGTGCGGGTCCCCCACGCCATTGTGAGGTAAGTGTATCTATGTGGGGACCTGTCTGTCTGGGGGGGGTGTCAGTCTGGGACTGTGTAACCTGCCTCTGTTCTCACTGTTTGTCTCCCTATCACTCGGCTGCATGCTGTGGGCTGCAAGGGGGGGGGAGCTGTGTGACACTATGTGTGTCAGCTTTGTCAGTGTGAGAAGCTGTGTGCTGTGGGGCATGTTTTGTGGCATGTTTGGGCACTATACAGCGATCGCTGCGGCGATCTACCATGTTTTTTATATATGGCTAAAATGTGTGCATTACTGTACTGTGGAGCGGCGGTTTCGGCGCCAAACGGCGCCATTTTGCCTGCACTCGCTCCGGCCGCATGTTCTACATGCATGGCGGCCATTTTCTTGTAGCCTCCCATAGGCTTTAATAGAGCGCCCTGGTCACATCACTTCCTCTTCTCCTGGGTACACCGATCGAGGCAGCAGCAGCGGCGAGGGTCTCCTCAGGTTATATCCTTCTTATCCATTGCCTGTGTCAGTTTTATTATCCCTGTGGTGGTCTCATTGTGCTTGTGTGTGGTGCGGTGGGCTGCGCTCGCCGCGCTTGTTAAAGGGGCAGTTAACCCTTTATTATCCGGCATTTTGATATTGGGACAATGGATTCTCAGGAGGGCAAATTTCCTACCGCCTTGGTGGATAGCCAGGGGACCGCTGTTTCCCCCCCAGGGGGGGATTTAGCCACTATTGTGGCTGGCCTTGCTGCTCAGGTGCAGATGCTGGTGGCTTCTCAATCTACCAAGAGACCCAGAGTTTCTCTTTCCTCTGATTCTGAGGGTGAAGGTGATGGGGCTGTTATGGCGGGGGTCTCCTTATCGGGGTCCCGCTCCTCCCTGGATCTAGTGGGGTCCGAGGTGGAGGCTGAAGTTGAAGGGGTTGATAATTCTCCCCCTGGCTCGCCTGAAGAGCTTGCAATTATGGATGAATTGATTGCTTCCATAAAACAAATGCTGCGTTTGCAGGATGAAGTGTGTCCCCCCGCTGCCTTGGCGGCTTATGGGACGCAGAGAAAACGCAGGACGCCGCAGGTTTTTCCCTGCAATGATGATTTTCAGCGCGCTGTTAAGGAACAATGGCGCAATCTACGCAAACCTTTTGCTGTGCCAAGTAGGTTCAAGCTGCGTTATCCTTTCTCGCCTTCCACTGATGAACGGTGGTGTGTGCCACCCCCGGTGGATCACGCAATTGCGGTTTTAAACAAATCTACTGCGATTCCTGCAGAGGATTCCCCGGTGTTCCGTGATGCCACGGATAGGAGATTGGAGTCTCTTGCCCGTCATACTTACTCTATTACGGGTTCTATGCTTAAGGCTCTGTTTGCCTCTCTCATGGCGGCCCAGGCTGTCGCAAGTTGGACGCAGATGCTTAGGCGCGTCCTAGTGGCCGATTCGGCCTCGCCGGCGACCCTGGATATGGTGGATCAAATCCACCAGGGTGTCATATCTGTGTGATGCGGACTTGGACTTAGTCCCGTTGGCTGCACGTGTGCACAGCGTGCCGGTGTTGTCTCGCCGCCTGGTTTGGTTGAAATGTTGGTCGGTGGACCAATCTTCACGTAAGACCTTAGCCAATCTGCCTTATGATGGATCTCGCCTTTTTGGGGAGTCCTTGGATGTGTTGATTAAGGGGATCACCGGAGGTAAGAGCACTCTCTTGCCCCATTTCCCCAAGGCTAAGGGGGCTTCTGGGAAGAAGCATGCTAATTTTCGGCCCCCTCAGGGGTCTTTTCGTGCCTTTCGGTCGCACTACAGGGCAAACCGTTCAAAGGTCAAGGCTCTCAAAAGAAGCCCTGGTCTGGGAAACAGAAGTCCGGTCAGTCCGGATCCGCAACCCATAACAGTGCGGCCTGAAGGGGCGCCCTCACCCAGTTTTGGGGTGGGGGGACGCTTGCTCGGTTTTCTTCAACCCTGGTTGGCCCGCGTGCGGGACAGATGGGTTCAGGAGATCGTTCGATCTGGTTACAAGATCGAGTTTCTCTCTTGGCCGGAGAGCAGATTTTTTCCCTCAAATCTTCAGCTGTCTCCAGAGCGTTTACGGGACCTGCACCTGGCGGTGCGGGACCTGAGGGCTCAGGGAGTGGTGGTTCCGGTGCCTCATCGGGACAGATTTCGGGGGTTTCATTCCAATCTGTTCACCGTGCCCAGGAAGGAGGGCAAGGTTCGTCCAATTCTGGACTTGAAGTCTCTGAACCGCTCTGTGCGGGTTCGCAAGTTCCGCATGGAATCCCTGCGCTCGGTGGTGGCTGCCCTGGTTCCGGGGGAATTCATGGCCTCCATCGATTTGAAGGATGCGTATCTTCACATCCTCATTTTCGAGGGTCACCAGCGGTACCTTCGATTCGCCATTGCGGAGGATCACTACCAGTTCGTGGCGTTGCCTTTTGGTCTCGCCTCGGCTCCGCGGGTTTTCACCAAGGTGCTTGCACCGGTTCTGGCATTATTGAGAGCCCAGGGCATTTCTGTCCTGGGGTATCTGGATGACATTCTGGTTCGGTCTGCGACCAGCCAGGGTCTGGAGGAGGACCTGTCTGTCACGATGCAAACTCTGCAGGAGTTTGGTTGGACGATAAATTTTCCAAAGTCGACACTGAGTCCGTCGGTTCGTCTTCCCAACCTGGGAATGATCCTGGACTCTGTGCAGGCGAAGGTCTTCCTGCCGGAAGACAAACTCAGAACTCTTCAGGAGGAAGTCAGGTCCCTCTGGGACGTTCCGCTCTCGTTTCTGCGGACGTGCATGAGATGTCTGGGATTGATGGTCTCGGCCTTCGAGGCGATTCCCTTCGCCCAGTTTCACACGCGGGGTCTCCAAGCGGAGATCCTGTCCATGTGGGACGGGCGACCTCAATCTCTGGATCTTCAAATCTCGTTGAGTCATCGCACCAGAAGAGACCTTCTGTGGTGGCTCCAGTCCCCGATGGTGTCCGGGGGCAAGTCGTTTCGTCCTATCTCGTGGACGGTGATCACCACGGATGCCAGCCTGTCGGGCTGGGGTGGTGTTCTGGGCGTTCTGTCCGCCCAGGGAACTTGGTCAGAGGGGGAGTCCTCCCTTCCGATCAACATTCTGGAATTGCGTGCGATAAATCTCTGTCTTCATCGCTGGATGGACCGGCTGCAGGGCTGCCCGGTTTGGGTGCAGACGGACAATGCCACGGCGGTGGCCTACATCAACCACCAAGGGGGCACCAGGAGTGCCCGAGCGGCTCGAGAAGTGGCCGACATTCTGACTTGGGCCGAGACTCATGTCCCGGCGATAACGGCGGTGCACATTCCGGGGGTGGAGAACTGGCAGGCGGACTATCTGAGTCGCCAGACCCTGGATCAGGGGGAATGGTCTCTCCACCCGGCTGTCTTCCAGATGTTGTGCGCGAAGTGGGGTCTTCCAGATGTGGACCTGTTCGCGTCTCGTCTCAACAACAAGGTGAGGAGGTTCGTGGGAAGGACGCGCGACCCTCGGGCAGACGCGTCGGACGCGTTAGTGGCCCCGTGGCATCAGTACAAGCTGATGTACGCGTTTCCACCGATTCAGTTGCTGTCCAGGTTCCTTCGCAGGTTACACTCGCAACGCAGCACGGTGATTCTTGTGGCACCGGACTGGCCTCGCCGGTCCTGGTACGCAGACCTCGTGAATCTGGCGGTCGACGCCCCGTGGCGTCTACCTCTTCTCTCCTGTCTCAAGGGCCGATATACCATCCTGCTTTACAGTCGCTGGCTTTGACGGCCTGGCTGTTGAGACCGAGGTCCTGAAGGAGAAGGGTCTCTCCCCGGAGGTCGTTCATACCTTGATCAACGCGAGGAAGTCTTCCTCAGGGAAGGTTTACTACCGTACTTGGAAGGCCTATTTTGCCTGGTGTGAGTCCAGGGGGTTTTCACCCCGCACGTACTCGGTTTCCCGAGTGCTGTCCTTCCTTCAAACAGGTGTCGATCAGCGTTTGGCGCTGGCTACGATAAAGGGTCAGGTGTCTGCACTGGCCGTTCTGTTTCAACGTCCCGTGGCTTCCAACTCCTTGGTTGGCACTTTTGTTCAGGGAGTGCGGCATCTGGTTCCTCCTAGGAGGGATCCTCTGCCCCCTTGGGACTTAAATCTCGTTTTATCTGTGTTACAACGTGCTCCTTTTGAACAGATCAGGGAGATCTCGTTGTCTGTTGTCCAAAAAGGTCGCCTTTTTGGTTGCGATCACTTCGGCTCGCAGAGTGTCGGAGCTGGCGGCTTTGTCCTGCAAGTCTCCGTATCTGGTTGTTCATTTGGATAAGGTGGTCTTGCGACCTAATCCTTCTTTTCTTCCGAAGCGAGTTTCGGAATTCCATCTTAATGAGGATATTGTCTTGCCTTCGCTGTGCGCGAAGCCTAAACATCCACAGGAGGTGAGGCTACATTCTTTGGATGTTGTTCGGGCGATAAGGGTTTACCTTAAATCGACTGAGTCTTTTCGAAAGACGGACTCCTTGTTTGTTCTTCCAGAGGGTCCTCGGAAGGGCATGGCGGCGTCGGCCTCTACCATCGCCAAATGGATCAGGCAGACCATTGAACAGGCGTATGCCTTGCAGGGGAAGGTTCCCCCTGTGCCTGTGAAGGCGCACTCTACTAGATCTCTGAGTACGTCTTGGGCCTGTCGTCATGGGGCTTCTGTAGCCCAGGTGTGTAAGGCGGCGACCTGGTCGACCGTGCACACTTTCACAAAATTCTACAAAGTAGATGTTCAGGCATCGGCGGATGCTTCCTTTGGCCGCAAGGTTCTTAGTGCGGCAATTCCCTAGGGTCCCTTGTTGGGGACCTCTGGCTGTTGGGATAAGTTTTTTATCCCCTGGTTCTTTGTCTTTTCCTGGGTTGTTGCTCCTGTTGAGCAATTATTTTTTCCTGTAGCCCAGCTGGTTTCCTTCCTTTGGTAAGGTTCCTTTCTTTGATGCGGAGACTGCGTTGCCTTTCGGCGCGGATGCGTTTCCCACCCCTCATGTTTGCACTGCTTTGGGACGTCCCCATATGTGACGAATATGAAGAGGCGGCGACTGTTGGAGGACGTAAGAGAAAACTGAATTTTTGTAAAATCTTACCTGTAAAATTCCTTTCTCTGAGTCCTCCGACAGTCGCCGCCCCCGCCCCTCTTTTGGGGTTTGGTTGTATACTCTACTGCTATTCCACTGAAACTGAGATATGGTTGCAGGAAGTAGGAGGGTATTGACTGAGGGGACCACCCCTTGAGGGTGGGATATGTTAAAAGCTTTAATGTTAACATATTCTGTTGCCTAGCTACTCCTTCGGAGCAAAGTCTAATACCCCATATGTGACGAATATGAAGAGGCGGCGACTGTCGGAGGACTCAGAGAAAGGAATTTACAGGTAAGATTTTACAAAAATTCAGTTTTCTGACTGTACATTTATATAGGTGCACTGAAGGCTAGAGCACTAAAGTTTTCTAGGACTTTTGGATTCACATATAAGTGGCAAAACTCAGGAGCTATCTTGGCATATTAGGTCCCTAGTACCAAAAGAAGATCATTGCACTGCCCTCAGTGTCCATGCTTTTTCTTATAGTAGGGGTTACCAGATGTCCCAACAGAGTGCATACGCTCCTCTCAAAAGCTTGCATTTAGTCTCATGTATGCATGTGCAAAAAGGACAGAGTTGAGACTATAAAAGAAAGGTCTTTGATAATAGATATTTGTAAAGCCACAAACCTGTCAACAATGCCTTTCTTGCTGGACTTAGTTTTCCATCTGACTCACGGTTCAGTAATCTGAAATATCACTATCCTAATAAACACAGGCCTGTGTATGGCTAAAGCAGCAATGATAGAAATAGGTCTATTGAAATAACTGCTGATTTCTGCAGCAGAGTTCAGTGAACACATAATTTACGGGCATTGAAAATTTTCATTCATCACACTGACGTATGTTTAATGTTTCTTTCCAGAAGCTCTTATCGCTACAAACATAAATTACAGAATAGATAAAACAAAGAACTCTTCTAGTTCTGTGTTCATAAACAAAATGTGTTTTCTCAGTCGTGGATTGAGGGACATTGAGGTTTGATAGTAAGTCCTATGGTCAGAGGCGTAACTAGAACCATCAGGGCCCTGGTGCAAGAAATCATGAAGGTCCCCCCAAACCCCTGGCTGGGGCCCTTCCCTTCAAGCCTGGGGCTCTTCTCACTGATCCTGGGGCCCTTTACTCTCATTGCGGGGCCCTTTATTACGGTCCCGCAGCAGGACCCTTTCACAAGTTCTGCAGTGGGCCCCCTTCCTGCCATCTTAGGGCCTCCCCCATGGTGTTGGAATGCCTGGGGCCGGTTGCAAGTGTGACCTTTGCGATCCTGGAAGTTCACCCACTGGTGTCAGTAGTTTTTTTATTTTTTGGTATTTTTATTGTAGTATTTTTTATCATTTTATTTTATTTTTTACAATGTCACTGACTATGACTCTGTCCATTCAGAAAAGGAAGGAGCTGATCAATTACCCTTCCGGGTTCTCTATTGTGACACATCCCCTGCAGCAGCCAGTAGGAGAGGGGAGGGAGCACAGTGTGTGTGTGTGTGTGTAGAGGGGGGGGTGCAGCACAGTGGGGGGGGACCAGGGGAGCACACAAGTGAACTGGATAGGAGGAATAGCGGGGGCAACATACAGAGGAACCAATCTCCTCTATTTCCCTCCTGTAGCTACAGGAGGAAAAAGGAGGGCAGTGATTTCTCTACATGCTCCCCCCCCCCCCGCTGCCCCTCCTATCCAGGTGTACAGGGGAGCCGCACAGGCCCCCTGGAGCATGGGGCCAGGTTGCAATTGCAACCCCTGTAGTTACGCCCCTGCCTATGGTTATACTGCTGCCTACAGGAGAAATGGACAGCAGACACATAAAAAATAAAGGTCAATCCCCTTGATACTGTAACCCTTCACATACCTATTCAGTTGCACTTAATGTCCATAGGCGAATGGATTATCCATCCTTTCTGCTTTATTTTCTTTTTTTACTTAATTGGAAGATGTTATTTATTATCATCAGCTACTGCTAAATTCAGGCTAGATATCTCTCCAGTCTGCCCATGAGCCCAGGTTTTGCTGGTTCATTAAAGTGTTACTAAACCCAGGACCCTGAATTCTCTATATCTGGTCTCCCACAGTACACAGATCATGGAAATGCAATCGTTTTAGTAAATATTAACTGCTAAATACCTTTTCTCATCAGCAGTATATAGCAGTCTTATGACTTCTATAAGTGTCTGGTTAAAGCTTGTAGGAGGAGTTTTCATAGTGCACTGAGTTGTCCTATGAGGATCAAGGACCCCTGACCCTCTGTCTGGACAGTGCTGATTGGCCCTGTGCTGATCACATGCACTCTCCCAAGAAACTAAAAAAAAAAAAAAAAAATGTTTATCAATACACACCAAATTGAGCATGTGCAGCCTAACTCCAAAGGCTCTGTTTTATCTGGACCTGTTCTGGAATCAGTGGAAGAAGAGGAGGATCAGAAAATACAGGAGCAAACAGCCTTTTTACACAATGCAGAGGATTAACCCCTTGGGTTCCACAGTGAGTATAACCAGCATGCTTTACTGCATATACAGACTGATTTTACTGTTGTGGGTTTAGTAACACTTTAAGTATACTGCTTTTCTGTCTACAGTGGCCCTGCAGTCAACAGTGAAAACCTATCTGTGTTACAGTTAGTACAGAACTATTTATGCTGGGGCAGTATGTATGTGAATTCTTTGTGGAATCATTGGGACCAGAACTGTGGCAGTTTTTTTTCTTGCTCTGTTTTAGAAAACTCACTTCTCATCAGTGGCTTTTTCTGCTGTGTAAATTCTATCACAGATACAGCTGTAGCTAAGGCTGGACACTGTGCATAAGGGGCAGAAGATACTTTCAGTGATTGTTGTTCATTTTTACCATTAGCCTTGCAAGTGGGGCTAACCCACCTCTTTATTCATGCCCAGGCCCTGTGTGTATTTATGTATGGGTTGCTGGGCAATGTATGTCTGAACCACCATTTGAAATTCCCTTCTTGGCTAGATTTTTCTGATGATGCAGCACTGTTTAATTGTGCACACACTGAGCTCTCTGCCTCCCATGGAATTTCTGCCTTCAGAAGGATCTCTGTAACAGTACACAGGGAGTGGTACTAAATATCTACAGCAGTGGCAGTTAACCCTTAACAGCTGCTCTCCACATGCTTCTCACAGCACTTGACCACAAGCTCCTCTGAGAAAAGGATTTACAACAGCCTGGAATTTGGATAATGTAGCCACCAGGGCACTGTGAGTAAGTGGAATGTAACACTTGTATGGCTGTGACAGCATTGTACAGCAAAAACCCTGTTTGAGCATAGACACCAAGTGTAGCATAAGGGCATAAGAGCATTAGTATTCACTCTTCCATGGGATTTGGAAATTCGGACAGCCAACGTCCTCAAAGTGTGGTTCCTCGTTCATCTGTTAGCCAGCTGTGGTTTCTAATGGACTGGATTGATTTGTTATTTCTTGAAACTCTACTTCTTGGTCCCTAGCTTTAAAGCTCTTCCTGTTGATACCTAGGTTCTGAGAAACTGGCATTTTTGATTCTGTAATCCTAACTATGTTTGATGCTCATAGATCTTCTTCCTGTAAGATTTTTCTTTGAGAACTGGATTTTCCCCATGGGCCTTTTTCATTGGACTATCTTCTTACATTCTTCTAGTGGGGGGTAGAACAATATTTGGTCCTCTGTACCATCAAAGGTCAGGTGTCTACGTTGCCTATTTTTTTTTTTTTTCTTTAACATCCTAATTTGTACTGTTATACAATGTGTTACACACTTTTCTACCTCTGTTAGGCTTTCACCTCTACTGTGGATTTTAAATCTAGTATTGCCGGTTTTACAGTGACCTCCTGTTCAACCTTGACATGACATATCTTTTGGCAGTGCTTTCCCATAGGGTAGCCCTTGGGGTGGTCAGAAGGGTTTTTGAGCTATCAAATTTGCCTGTAAGGGAGCCACATTAAATCTTAGATCAGGACAAGTTTACCATAAGTGGTTTCTGTTTTTTACTTCATGAAGATATTCCCTGTGTCCGACATCAGCTCATCCCCAAGAAATCTCTCTCCATTGCCTGGATGTAGCCATGAGGGTTCCTGTTTTTGTTTGTTTTAGACAGATTCCCTTTTTTGTCATTCCAGAGAGTCCTTTAAGAAGCTATTTGGGTCCCAGATCTGCTACCTCTAAGGGATATGACATATTGCCAGCCTATGAGTTATGCTATAAAGTGTCTCTATTTCCTGTTAAAGCCCACTCCACTAAAGGGAGGAACTGTGCACATTAAAAGACTTCTATGTGCCTAGTGTTCATTCTCTCTCCTGTTTTCTTTGTGCCTAGTGTTCATTTTTTCTGTAGGCAGCATTAGAACCATAGGTCTTTTACTATCAAGTTGTGTCCCTCAATGGACTCCCAGGAAATAATTTTAGTACCGGTTCACACTAGTGCGATGCGGGAACCCTGAGAATCCACTGCGGGTCCTCACATTCACACTGCCATATGAGAACTGCTGAGAATGTCAATACAAAGTTAATGACCCCCCTAGATTAGTTTGCATATCACAGTGCAAACTGTAAATTCATACATGAATCGGATTGCATAGGTGTGAACACCCATGCGATCCGATTCTGCTGCGGATTAAAAAAAGGGTTCTTCACTACTTTGGTCCGAATGCAATGTGAATTCAGCCATACAATCTGTATGGCTGAATTTGCATCACACAGACATCGCATGTGATTTGCATGGCAGTGCGCTGCGAATCACATGCAATGTCTGCCATCGCTATAGTGTAAACCGGCACTTACAGCTAGAGTAAAATTCCATTTTTTTTCTATCATACATTGAGGGACACAGCTTTTATACAATAATTTTACAGTGAGTATAAAATCCCATTATAATTCCCCGGTTCACTAAGGCTTAGACTGATGTAGAGCCAGCATTCTGATCCAGTAAGTATGCAATTTAATTGCCCAGTGCTGAACATATAACACTGGGAACATTGTAAGCAATATAAATAGAATTCCTGAGTTTGGCTTACCCTACGCATGAAATATACTTTAATCCTAAAACCTGAACTATCATCTGAACTGTTGACCCAATGCTCACCCAATGACACTTTGTACCAGTTTCAACTCCAAATAATTTCTGCAAAGGTATCGCTAGCTTGAAAATCAGTTTTTTTACATTTATGGTATGATTCTAAGTGTAAATATATATTTACTGTTATTATTCTCCACTTTTGTTTATTTTATTTTAGATGCTGTTTATTAAAGGCGATGCCTACATTAAGGATTCTTGATGATGAAGAAATACATCTTGGGGATTACACTCCTCACAAGCCATCTTTGGGAAGTTTCATGGCTCTCTGTCAGACTCAAATCGTCAATATATGTAAATTATGGAAAGAAATAAACTGTGAAGACAAGTAA
Source organism: Pelophylax lessonae (assembly GCF_965119305.1). NCBI lineage: Eukaryota > Metazoa > Chordata > Amphibia > Anura > Ranidae > Pelophylax > Pelophylax lessonae. The sequence goes on along the minus strand of NC_138771.1, from coordinate 285,376,245 downwards.
GTAGAAAGATTACTCTAGTAGCATGGGCATGTGCATTTTATAATAGAAGAAAGGAAGCAGCTGTGTTAGTTTTTGTGTTGTCTGCACTTGAAAGTGGTTGTAAGCCCTTACATACAGTATACGCAGTAAAGTAACTAGCCTTAGGTGATTCACAGAGATGAAACAAATCCTCCTACATAAGTTGTATCTACTTATCTTCAGTCCTTTCCCCTTTGCATCTATTCAAAGTCCAGAATTTACCAGTAATCAGTGAAAAAGCAGACACTAATATAGAGAACGGCTTTAGACAGGTAAAGCATGTTATGGATAAACAAATCCAGATATGGTGGGACATAGCAACCCTGGAAAAGCACCTTACTGTAGGAAAAATAGTTAAGTCCATGAACGGAGAACAAATGCTACAAAACAGAGGAGGAAAACAAATATCTTATGATATAGCATTTTTAACAGATTTCAATAGACAATACAAAAAGTTGGAAGCAAGTGTTAAAGTTTAAGGTCACCTTTTGGGAAAAAAACATAAATGCACATATTTTTGCAGGAAGAAGAAATGTACATTTATTCTTTTTTTCTTGAGGAACCTGGAAAGCATTGCAACCGTGATCAGTGGACCAGTGGTGCAATGTCAAACTCCTGCAGATGAGCCCTGGAGCTTTCAGCGTGTTTCTTCATATGGGCTGGCTGTTTACAAGCTGCAGGGCTTGTAAATGATCTACGAGGCAGCTCATCAGCGACCTTGCAGTCAATTCAGAACTACAAGCTATCAGCCTTTGTGGTTCAATACTGCGTAACTTTTTTGGACTAGGCCAGATATTTTTTGGCCCTTGCAAAGCAGTCACAGACAACAAAAGGAAACAAATGCATTTTATATCAAATCACACACACTGCAAATATAAAATTAATCAGTTCTTTTCATGTAATAACATCTATGTCGTATACATACTGGAATGCCCATAAGGCTCACAGTATGACGGGAGAACAACATGGAAATTTTGAATTCGAATTGGGGAGCATATCAATAACATCAGAAAGGGTTTAAAAAACATAGTCTCTCTAAACATTTTGGAGACTATCATAATTGCGACCCCAGAGGCCTTATTATTGATGAAAACGATAAAGTTAAGACAAATTAGAGAGGATCTGACCTAAAAAAGGCAATATCACAAAATGAAACATGGTGGATTTATGAACTAGGAACCTTAACACAAGGAGAGTTGAACATTGACCTAGAACTCAATAGTTTAATCTCCAATTTTTTAATTCTCTTTAAAAATATATATATTTTTTTAAAAATGAATATATTTTCTCATATATGATTGTAAAAAAAAACATATTTTTTTCACATTATTTAAATACTTATTAAACATATTTAAGATTTAGTTACTTAGTACATATAAAATACATCTTTTACTTCTTAATTTTTTCCTTGTTTTATTAAAATTGAATATTTATTTACCACTTCCCGAGCAGGGGTCCAAAAACAAGAAAGAAGACCCCTCAGAAAGAGGAAGTAGAAAGGAGAAGAGAGAGTTGTTGGTAACAATAAAGGAGTGCAGTGATAGTTATGAGGAGAAGAAGGAAAGAGCAGAATCTTGTAGACCAAGGGGGTGAAGTTTATTGAGGGGTGGGTGGTCAACAGTATCAAAGGCCGCAAAAAGGTCTAGTAGTAAGAGAATGAAGTACTAAAGTAGTGGCTGTTGGTTTTAGCAGTTAGTGAGTTTTAGTAGGGCAAGTTTCTGTGAACTGCAAAAGCCAGGCTGTAAGGGGTCAAGAAGGTTGTTTTCAGTGAGGTAGGAGCTCAGATGGTTGTAGATTAAGTGTTATAAAAGATTAGAGGTGAATGGGAGATAGGAGATGGGTCTTAAGTTGTTCGGGTTGGTAGGGTCCAGTGAGGGCTTTTAAGTTTGGGTGTGATCTGTGCATACTTTAGAGAGGAAGTGAAGGCACCAGTATAGAGGGGGAGATTGAAGATGCGAGTGAGCGAGCATAGGATAGAAGAAGAGGGTGACCATAGTAGTTGCGAGGGAACAGGATCCAGAGGACAATTGGTTAAGTGGACATCTGAGAAAAGTTTGGTAACCTCTTCTGTAGTAGCAAAAGAGGAAAGTATTGAAGATGGTGTTAGACAGGGTATGTTAAGTGGGGAAAATATCTGCACAGTGAAGATATCCTTGCAAATTTCATCAATCTTGTCTTTTTAGGGCTGGGAATCTCTTGGGCAGTGAGTGAGTTAGTGTGTGGAGTTGGTTGGTGACAAAGTAGAGAGTAAGGATTGAATGAGATGGTGACAAAGTAGTTTTTTTTGGCAGCATGAAGGCAGGAATTGTATTTTGGGAGGGCAAAATTGTATAGGGTGAAGTTTTTCTGGGATTTAGTTTTATGCCACAGTCACTCAAGAGCACGGCTATGTCTCTTGAGATTTCTCATGTCATCCGTTTGCCAAGGTTGCAACGGTCAGGACCTAAATCTGCCTCTAGTTACAGAAGAAAGTGTGTCCAGTGAGGATGAGGGTGAACTGTTGTACACAGGAATGACCAAGTTAGGACAGGGCAGAGGTGAGATTTTGTCATAGAGGTGGCCAGTAGCAGAACAGAGAAGTGAAAAGAGAAGAAAGTGGCAAAGGTTTCTATAAGTAATCCTTTTTATGCTTGTAGGAAAGGTGGTTGAAGACAAGGAACACTGTGAAACTGATGAGGTTGTGATCAGAGGAAAGGGGGTGTTGTTAGGGTTGCCAGGAGTGCAGAGATGGGAAAATTCAAGGTCAAGGATGTTACCATCGGAGTGAGTAGAAGTGTGGTCATTGTATTAGCTCGAAAGATGAGTTTAAGTTGAGATGTAGGCGCGCTGTTAACATTACCAAGAATGTTAAAATCACCAGAATGATAGTGGGTATTTCAGATTGTAGCCAATCAGAAAAGTAATCTAAAAAGCACGATATTGATCCAGGATACGCATACATCACTGCAATCCTTAGAGAAACTGGAGAAAACAGACAAAATACAGTGTCTTAAAAGAGAAGAATGGGTAGGGGGGACTTGAAAATCTATCTATATATCCTTCTGTCAGCCTATAGAACATTCATTTCAGTATCATCTATTTGCACCAAGGGAATCAATATTTTGGTTGATTATAAACAATTTTGTTATAAACCTGTTAACCCACGTTATCTATTCAAAATTATGATATACTGTATTACTGTATGTTACATGTAAAACGTACCAGTATTTTCCGTACCCTCAATTGGCTTCAATAAACTCAGACTGGAAAAAAAATAATTTTGATTGACTTTCACATGTAATTATGTTTATATTTTCAGGACATGTTCTCTGGAAAAGCTAGAACTGTACTGTAATACTTTAAAAGAACTGCATAAACTCAGCAGTGAACACAGATATGCACATGAATATGGTGACACCGAAGTTTCTCAGAAAGATGATCCTTCAGAAATAAGTCAATCAGTTTTTGCAAGCAGAAAGCACAATAATCCTGTTATCAGTGGTTTAAACGAAGATAACCATGATCACACAAGGCAGCTCACTCTGAATCAGCCTCACCTTCTGTCTGAAGACCGCCTTAAAAATGCTGAGAATAAGTATTTTGTGGGGAACACAACTGTTCAGTCTCTACCATTGGATAATTCCATCTGTGTCTCAGGAAATGCAACATATTCCAATAACTTGGGGAAAACCTTAAAAACATATCCCTCTGCGAAAAGCAGAGAAATGTAAGTTTTCTTGTTATTTAAATAATTCATACAACATATTCCTTTTTACTAAAAAAAGATGTGAAATTAGCAGTATACTACCCTTTTTGTATATTTGATCAGTAAATATATTCTAAAGCTTTTACACATAAATATTAATGCAGCTTTTACTACTAACATTTTACATTTATTGAAATACAAAAAAGTACTTTGCTACACTCCAAGTAATTGATTTCCATGTAATCTGATTACAGTTTTAACCACTTAAGCCCCAGAAGATTTTACCCCCTTCCTGACCAGGGGGTATTTTGCGATTCGGCACTGCTTGACTTTAACTGACCATTGCGCGGTCGTGCGATGCTGTACCTAAACGAATTTGACGTCCTTTTTTTCCCACAAACAGAGCTTTCTTTTGGTGGTATTTGATCACCTGTGCGATTTTTTGATCATGCGCTATAAACAAAAAAATAGCGACAATTTTGCAAAAATAACAATATTTTCACATTTTTTTGTATGAAATTCCCCCCAAAAAAAATGTAAAAATCAAAATTTTTTAACATTTTCGGCCAATTTCTTTTATGCTACATATGTTTGGTAAAAAAAAATCGCAAAAAGCGTATTTTGATTGGTTTGCGCAAAAGTTATCGTGTTTACTAACAAAGGGAAAGATTTCTGTCATTTTTGTTGTTTTTTTTTTAACGCGTAATGGTGGCGATCTGCGATTTTTTTTGCGGTACTGCGACATTGCCGCGGACAGATCGGACCCTTGACTGACATTTTCTGACACTTTTGGGGTTACCAGTGACATTTCTACAGTAATCAGTGCTATACATATGCACTGTTACTGTAAAAATACACTGGTAGTGAAGGGGTTAACTTTATTTGAGAGGGAGGGGCTTTGTGTGTCCCTAGGGGCGTGATTCTAACTGTGATTGGCTGTGGCTTGAGGTGTAGGAACAATGATCAACGGTCCTACATAGTAGAACCGTGTGATCATCGTTTCTACACCGGGGAGAATGACAGGCGGCTTGTTTACACTAGCCGCCTGACTTTCTCCCTCTCCCCCGACGATCGCCGAGTGACCGGCGGACATCGGGTCCGCCGGTCAAATGCGTGGGGGGGTCCATGACCGAGCGGGAGCGCGCCTCCGGCGGCACGCGCTCGCTCCCCAGAGCCTCACAGGCTAGCGACGTAGACCTACGTCGCTTTGCCTGTGAGGGGCTGACTGCCACAGTAAATATACTGTGAGCAGTCGGCAAGTGGTTAAGTACTTTTTTTTTGTTATTGTAAACTGTATCACCTGTAGTGAAATTATCTGGCGGTAGTGTTTCAGTTATTCATACGGCTGTCAGTTTATACTTTTATGAATAGAATAAAGTAGGTATAATGTGAGGGTTTCAAATGTATTGTAGATTTATTGATATGTATCTTTTAGGCACTTAGCATGTCCTTTCCAGGCACAAGGAATGTAAAAAAAGGACATTTTTAAACCGCTTTTTTTCCTGTCTAAATTCCTCGCAACCATTACAGCATAATGTAACATTTTCACTAAGCGCTACCTGCATTTATTGGGCGTGTCAGTAGTAGTATTAGAAAATGTTGCACTGCTTTTCTGAATGGCGCAGGACATTCTTTGTCAACATCAATGCCAGAAAAGTGTACAAATCCAATATTCAGTCACCCCCTAGTGTGTTGTGACTTTCAGAAAAGGTCATCCAGCTGCTATGCAGGCATAGTGTAGGACTTGGGATTCTCTCTGACCTGTTGGCTTCAACTTTGCTTGCTGAACATATTAGAGGTCAAAGACTTTCCATACCTGCCTCTTAGAATGTAATTTTCCTTCTATATGTGCTTAAAGTGTCACTAAAGGCGAAAGTTTAGTTTGTTTTGGGTAGAGAGAGATTACAACTCTTGTCAGGTTTTATTCCTGTTCATGCCCTAATTTAGAAGATTCACCCTCTCTATTTGCCCTGTTTACCAGTATCAGTAAAGAGAAAGTAAAAGAAAACATCATCAGAACAGGATAAGAAGGGGAATTGTAAGATAAGTTCAGCTGGACCCAAACAGGCATTGGCACGCATTCCCAGGCACATTAGCTTGTGCACAAGAAGAAATGTGCATGTGAGCATGCACGTTCACACACACGTGCACGCAATTGGCGCCAAACGGCCTATTTAAAGTGAGCAATGACAGGAGCAAAATGCTGAGTGGTCTTTCAGCTTGTTCCTGTTCACCTGTGCCCTGACCTGCTTCTGGTTTTACCTGTGCTGACTCAGCTTGTCCTCGACTCTCCTCTGGATTTCTGCCTGCCTACTTGTGACCTCAAAGCCCGACACAAATTCCGGGCTTTCAGGAACTCATGTGAAATATACTTTGCTCTGCAACCACGGACTTTCTCACTTGAATCCACCAAGGTGGGGTTTGCAATCTCTCTGCTTCTCAGGGAGCCACAGTCCTGGGCCCATCATCTTCTGGAACAGAACAATGCAGTCCTGAACACGATCTCATCATTCTTCAAAGTGATGGCTCAGCTTTATAAAGATCCCCAGTGATCTGCCACAGCTGACGCAACCTACATGTACTGCAGCAAGGCCGCCACCCTGTGGAAGACTATTTCACAGAGTTCTTTAGGTGGGCCTCCGATACAGGCTGGAATGATGCAGCCTTACGTCATCAATTCCGCCTCTGCCTGTCAGAGGGTCTAAGGACAAACTTGCCAGAGTGAGTACGCCTGGTTCCCTTGACGACCTTATTAGTCTCGCTATCCAGCTTGATCACAGGCTAAGGGAGAAGAGAGCGGAAAGAGCCGGTAGTGCCAGACCTACCTGGATGTTACCATAAGTACCGTTAACTCCAGCATTTCTTCCATCTACCAATACCCCCACCGCTTCAGGGGTAGAACCAATGCAATTGGGGCTCTTGCGCTCCCCACTCACCACCGAGGAGAGATGAAGACGCCGGAATAACCTATGCCTCTATTGTGGGGAAGCAGGACATTACCTTTAGAACTCCCCTATAAGGCCTTGCAAGTCCAAGTCCGCTCTCTCTTCTTACCTCGTTAACTGTTCTGGGAGAGACCGATCCACTCATATTACTCTACCTCTCTCACTACAGATCCCCGGTAAGAACATCCAAGTCCCAGCCATCATTGACTCTGGAGCTTGCAGCTTCTTCATGGACAATGACTTTGCTCAGCGTCATCAGATTCCCCTGCAAGCAAAGACCCGCCAGCTAGCCGATGAATCCCATCTTAAGCCTGGGCCTATAACTCAAGAAACCTGCCCACTACTTACTATATCTAATACTGACCAATGAGAATACTTATCTCTGGACATTATCCCATCTCCTCTGTTCCCTGTTATTCTGGGCATCCCCTGCCTACAAGCACACAACCCTCAGCTAAACTGGAGAACAGGAAAAGTGGGATTTTCATCCACCTATTGCCAGCAACACTGCTTCCAGCCCGTCCTTTGGAACCTGTACCCCTTCTGGGTCTACATCCTGATCTCGCTCTGTATCACAGCTTGTGCCTTCAGCATACCATGAGTTCTTGGAAGTCTTTGATAAAAAGAAAGCAGACATCTTGCCACCCCACCGTCCATATGACTGCCTAATCAAACTTTTACCTGGTGCTGAGATACCTTTTGGGTGCATCTTGCCTCTTTCTGAACTAGAACTTGAAGCACTACACTGCTATATTGATGAAAATTTGGAGAAAAGCTTCACCCGGCCCTCTATGTCCCCCCGCATAGGCTGGTATCTTCTTTGTTGAGAATAAGGATCATTCTCTGCGCCCCTGTGTCGATTATCGGAATTTAAACAAAATCACTGTTAAGAACAGATATCCTTTGCCCCTAGTTCCAAAACTTTTTCAACGCTTTACGGCAGCCACAGTATTTACGAAACTTGACTCATGAGGAGCATACAATCTAGTATGGATCCGCGAAGGGGACGAATAGAAGACAGCCTTTCGCACCAGATTCGGTCACTTCGAGTACCTTGTCATGCCCTTTGGATTGTGTAATGCTCCAGCCACCTTTCAGCATTGTGTAAATAATATTTTCAGAGGCTTTCTTGACCTATTCATGATTTTATATTTTGAGGACATTCTTATCTTTTTAGTATCCATCCAAATGCACTGTGGACATGCCAAAAAGGTCCTAGGCCACCTAAGAGACCATGGACTGTACGTACGCAAAGGCCCGAAAAATGCAAATTTGAAAAAGAAACAATCCAATTCTGGGGACTTGTCATTTCTACCTTAGGTGTCTCCATGGATACCCATAAAGTTAAATCTAAAGTTCAGGTGGACCCAAACAGTCATTGGCGCGCATGCCCAGACACATTAGTGTGTGCACAAGAATAAATATGCGCAAATGTGCGTTTGCGCACACAGGCACGCAATTGGCGGCAAATGGCCTATTTAAACTGAGCAATGACAGGAGCACATTGCGGAGTGGTCTTTCAGCTTGTTCCTGTTCACCTGTGCTCTAAATTGCTTCCGGTTTACCTGTGCTGACTCTGCTTGTCCTTGACTCTCCTCTGGATTCCTGCCTGCCTACCTTTGACCTCAGCCTGTGTTTGACCCTGCTCCTGTCTTATGCCTTTGCACTTCGCTGCAAGACTGTGTACTGACTTCGGCTTGTATCTTGACACCGCTTCCATCTCACGTTCTGGTACCCGCACTGCCCGGCTGTTGATGATCCCTTGGCTTGTGTTCCGGCTACGCTCCTCCCTTCTCATCCAGCATCACAGAGTTCCAGTTCCAGGTGCCCATCCGGTGGTCCGTGGACATTGGTTTCTTGTCAAGGCACAGCTAGTGCCTTCTACTATACCGGCCGTCGTACCACTCTTTGCCCCACACCACCTGTCATTTCTACCAGGGGTGTTGGACAGGAGGTGCAAGAGAAGCCTCCTCTACAGCTCAATCTCCACCAGGTACGTGATAGAAATATTACAATGGGGACCCTGGTGACACCCCAGGATTCCCTCACTTTGGAGGGAATTCCCCTGATTTCCTGTTTTGGCTATAGGACAGAAAGTGAAGAGAAATCTCCATAATGGAACACAGATGGCAAAAGAAAAAAACTGACGGGTTTTAATTCACCCTTACTCTATCCAGAATGAAAAATAAAAAGTTTTGCCTTTAGCAACATTTTTAAGTATTTGTAAACATGTTTTATCCTAGGTAAGTGAAAAAAAAAAAAAATGTTTTTTCAGCTTAAACTACATTTACCAAAGTATGCTGCACAGCTTAATGAAATGTTTTAAATGGCGGTCACATGACCACACAACCCTGTTCCCACTGTTTCCAATAGCAGGTGGGCATGTCTGTGTATCGGGCAAACATCACACACAACAGCTCCTCTATTGTGCGTGGAGTTACAGGTCGCCGTGCCAATGTACACCGTCTGTAGCTACCATATTCAGTTTGCCGATCCCCCCTCTTCCCCTGCCTTGCTGTGTTGATTGAGGCTTTCAGCAAAAGCTGCTGTCAATCAAAACAAAAGCTGGGCTGGGCAGGGGATTGGGGGGCTTGGGGGGTTCCGGCAGCCTAACTTACTGCAGGTGATACAAGCACGCTGTGCATTGGCATAGTCTTCTGTAACACCAAGCATGCATGGCCATGTAAACTGACCACACCAGCATAGATTTTCTTCCCTGCATGGCATGGTCAGCTGACTTAGGATAGAACGGGAACTATCTCCTGATAAAACCAGAAAAGGATGACTTTACCAGCATAAACATATCCATAAAAACACAAAGTTTAATTATCAGTTTACAAAGTTTAATTATCAGTTTAAGGGTAACATAAGCTTTAGTGGCCAGAGACCATCACTGTATAGAACAGTGTAGCTCCTCCCTGCCCTGAACTGTCCCTTCTAATTTTTTTAGATTTTTTTCCTATAAAACAAGTCAAAGTGGCTCATAAAAGAGCAGAAGAGAGTGCGCAATGGGTGAGGATAGAACTGTCCCATTGCATGCCCAGCCCCTGGCAAAGAACTTCCTTTAACCACTTGCCGACTGCCGCACGACTATTTACGTCGGCAGTCAGCCCCTCACAGGCAGAGTGACGTAGATCTATGTCGCTAGCCTGTGAGGGTCTAGGGAGCAAAAGCACGCCCCCGGAGGCGCGCTCCCGCGTGGTCACGGTCCCCCCCGCGCGTGTGCCCGGCGGACCCGATGTCCGCCGGTCACTCGGCGATCGTCGCTGCAGCGGGAGAAAGGCAGGCGGCTGATGTAAACAAGCTGCCTGTCATTCTCCACTGTGTAGAAACAGTGATCATACGGTTCTACTATGTAGGACCGTTGATCACTGTTTCTACAGCTCAAGCCACAGCCAATCACAGTTAGAATAACGCCCCTAGGGACACACACCACCCCTCCCTCTCAAAAAAAGTTAACCCCTTCACCGCCAGTGTAATTTTACAGTAACAGTGCATATGTATAGCACTGATTACTGTAGAAATGTCACTGGTAACCCCAAAAGTGTCAAAAATGTCATTCAAGGGTCTGATCTGTCCGCCGCAATGTCGCAGTACCGCAAAAAAAATTGCAGATCGCCGCCATTAAGCGTTAAAAAAAAAACAACTCTTTTTTTGTTTTATAGCGCATGATCAAAAAATCCGGTGATCAAATACCACCAAAAGAAAGCTCTGTTTGTGGGAAAAAAAGGATGTCAAATTCGTTTAGGTACAGCGTCGCACGACCGCGCAATTGCCGAATCGCAAAATAGGCCCTGGTCAGGAAGGGGGTAAAATCTTCCGGGGCTTAATAAAGGAATGATAACAACATTCCACTCAGATAATAGAACACTTCATCACTTCCCACTAATGCTAAAGACTAGACAAAATGGCATATGGATATTATTACAGTGCCTTGTGAAAGTATTCGGCCCCCTTGAACTTTGCAACCTTTTGCCACATTTCAGGCTTCAAACATAAAGATATAAAACTGTAATTTTTTGTAAAGAATCAACAACAAGTGGGACACAATCATGAAGTTGAACGAAATGTATTGGATATTTCAAACTTTGTTAACAAATAAAAAACTGAAAAATTGGGCGTGCAAAATTATTCAGCCCCTTTACTTTCAGTGCAGCAAACTCTCTCCAGAAATTCAGTGAGGATCTCTGAATGATCCAATGTTGACCTAAATGACTAATGATGATAAATAGAATCCACCTGTGTCCAATCAAGTCTCCGTATAAATGCACCTGCACTGTGATAGTCTCAGAGGTCCGTTTAAAGCGCAGAGAGCATCATGAAGAACAAGGAACACACCAGGCAGGTCCGAGATACTGTTGTGGAGAAGTTTAAAGCCGGATTTGGATACAAAAAGATTTCCCAAGCTTTAAACATCCCAAGGAGCACCGTGCAAGCGATAATATTGAAATAGGAGGAGTATCAGACCACTGCAAATCTACGAAGACCTGGCCGTCCCTCTAAACTTTCAGCTCATACAAGGAGAAGACTGATCAGAGATGCAGCCAAGAGGCCCATCATCACTCTGGATGAACTGCAGAGATCTACAGCTGAGGTGGGAGACTCTGTCCATAGGACAACAATCAGTCGTATACTGCACAAATCTGGCCTTTATGGAAGAGTGGCAAGAAGAAAGCCATTTCTTAAAGATATCCATAAAAAGTTTCAATTAAAGTATGCCACAAGCCACCTGGGAGACACACCAAACAGGTGAAACCAAAATCGAACATTTTGGCAACAATGCAAAACGTTATGTTTGGCGTAAAAGCAACACAGCTCATCACCCTGAACACACCATCCCCACTGTCAAACATGGTGGTGGCAGCATCATGGTTTGGGCCTGCTTTTCTTCAGCAGGGACAGGGAAGATGGTTAAAATTGATGGGAAGATGGATGGAGCCAAATACAGGAGCATTCTGGAAGAAAACCTGATGGGGTCTGCAAAAGACCTGAGACTGGGACGGAGATTTGTCTTCCAACAAGACAATGATCCAAAACATAAATCAAAATCTACAATGGAATGGTTCACAAATAAACATATCTAGGTGTTAGAATGGCCAAGTCAAAGTCCAGACCTGAATCCAATCGAGAATCTGTGGAAAGAACTGAAACTGCGGTTCACAATTGCTCCCCATCCAACCTCACTGAGCTTGAGCTGTTTTGCAAGGAGGAATGGGCAAAAATTTCAATCTCTCGATATGCAAAACTGATAGAGACATACCCCAAGCGACTTACAGCTGTAATCGCAGCAAAAGGTGGCGCTACAAAGTATTAACTTAAGGGGGCTGAATAATTTTGCACGCCCAATTTTTCAGTTTTTTATTTGTTAAAAAAGTTTGAAATATCCAATAAATTTCGTTCCACTTCATGATTGTGTCCCACTTGGTGTTGATTCTTCACAAAAAATTACAGTTTATGTTTGAAGCCTGAAATGTGGCAAAGGTCAAAAAGTTCAAGGGGGCCGAATACTTTCGCAAGGCACTGTAACTATGGATAACGCTAAAGATAACACAGATTTGCTCGCATGCACAATTTTGTAATATGCAGTTTTACTGCGCTTTATTTCTTACTTTTATTTCTACTTTTCAAGCGGATCTTCACCCTTTCTTGTACTTACATTTTTTTAAGGAATATGTCAAGGCCCCCGATACCTCCAGGGATATGTAACATTTCATTCAAAGAAGGAGAAGGGAGGGCCTAGTGGTGCATCATCGGGAGGCTGTGCCTGAACCTGGAAGAGACTGCAGCCTCCCGATAAAATCACAGGGGAACATGGCGGCACCAGATGTAGGAAGTGAAGACAGAGAAGTGGATCTCAGCAGTACAACGCTAGATCTGCTGGGGGAATATCTGAGTTGAAGACAACCCAGCATCAGGTTAGCAGAAAAAAAAATATTACGAGATGAGGGTGAAGTTCCTTTTGAAGAATAACAACATAACACTGTCTTGTTCAATTACTATGTAGGTTTTCGTACTGATGTTTGAATTTTTTGTTTTTGTATATCCAGCCAAGCAGCCATTCTTATTCAGTCCTTATGGAGAGGATATGTGGTAAGAAGAGATATTTGTTACTACACAAAGCTTCATGAGGCTGCCTCCACAATACAATCGGCATGGCGCCAGTACTTCAGGAGACCAAAAACCTGCAAAAAGAAGCACTGTGCTAAGATGAAGAGATCAGATATCAAACATCAGGCTGCCACTATTATACAGGTAAGTTCATGCCAGATACTACTTCAATTTTTGCATTTTGGTTAGCAGAAAAAGTGCATGTACCACATGACAATCATTTCCCCAAGATCTCTCCAATTCTGGTCTATACAATGAAGAACCATGCTAGGCAATTTAGAATTTTGTAAGATGGTTACTAAGGCTGGATTTATATCTTCTGCTGCTTTAGCCAGCTGTCTTGTACTACTGTTTTTTTACTCTAATCAACTGACCAGATTTAACACTGAGACTATATATGGAGAGCTTACCAGACTTGCCTTTGTGGCGTGGGTAGAAAGAGAGGCTGAAGGAGACATGGTTTTTTAAAAGCTAGAAATGAGCCCTAAAGGAGTGAAGCAGGCTCAGCTCACTGCTCCGCTCACAGTATGGTTCTAGGTTTATTTTTAGGCCCAAAGGGAAATACTGTAATCATGTTTTTTCCCCAGCTAAATGCACAGGCTACAACGGTGAAGACCTGGCAAGATCTGGCAAGTATGGGCCTTATGGAACTTTATATCGTACAAAAGAATGTATTGCTGACTGTTCGATGAATAATTTGCAGGTGACTGGTGCTGTCTCATGCAACAGCCTATGTGGCCCACGCAGAAATCAAACTTGATAACATCCTTTTTGTGAGTTGCTGAATTCAGAGCAGTTTGATTTTGTGTCGCCACCCAGCATAATGACAGAAATCTGAAACCCCTTGATAAAGACTTCCACTCTGGTTCCTTCTTCCTCTTCTGCATTTAGGCCTGCCAGAAAGCTGCGGACGCTTAGACATGTTACTACATTAAAACTAGTGTATAACAAAACAGCCCGAACATTGCCATTAGAACATTAAGCCTTAACTTATAACTAGTATTCAGCACCTCTAACACTACCATATTACCAATTGTTTCTGTGTGGAAACTTTGGCCAGAGAGACTTTGTAATGAAGTCCTACAAAACCTTAATTGACACAGGCTAATGCACGCTATTATTATTTTATAAAAATATTTAATTCATTAAAGTGGAGTTCCACCCTAAATTTATACTTACCTCCATCTTCTCGCACCGGGTCACCTGAAAAACAAATGGATAATCGCATTTTTTTTTTTTTTACTTACCTCGTGTAGAAGAAAATATACTTACCTTACTTCCTTCTTCCTCCCCTCGGTGGCCACGGCGATTCGTCACTTCCTGGCTTTGCAATGATTCCTGGGAGCTGAACGTCATCGCTCCCAGGAATCAATGCGCCTGCACTGGCCCCGCCGTCACTTCTGGTGCGCGCGCGTCATTCCCTTCTAAACAGCTTCTGGGCATGCCCAGAAGCTGTGGAGGGATGACGCGCGCACACCGGAAGTGACGGCGGGGCCGGTGCAGTGCATCGTGGGACCGAAGAAGAGGACGCAGAAGAGGATCGCGCTGGCTTCAAGCTGCCACACCTGAGATGGCAGCACTGGACAATACTTTTTCAAGGTAAGTATTTCTCCTAAAAGGTAAGTGCAACCCGGGACAGATCAGAGGCTAGCCATTGTGGAATGTACTAGCCCTGACTGTCCCGGGGGTATTTCTATTAAAAAATGTATTCCCAGGGTGGAACTCCGCTTTAATTTGTGAGTTTGTTCCTAATGCTTCTAAAAAGATTAAATTAGTTTGAGAAGAACTTACATAGTTCAAGGTACATCTGTTTGGAGAGCAAATGTAAACTCTGCTTAGTAAACTCTGTAGTGTGTGTACATTTCATCATTAGTTTAAAAAATGTATATGCTATATACTGGAGAGCAGGAAGGTTTTTTTTTTATTTTTTATTTTTTTATTTAACCTTTTCTGGACCCGTAGTCTGGACTTTGGTTTTATTTTCCATCAGCTGTCTATTTTTCATTAATCGAGTTGAAAGTCTGTTGATTTCCTAGTAAAAGAGAGGATCTATGTATTCCATACAGGAAGGTTTATTTGAATTTGGAAGACATTCCAACATAACTAATTCAGTCTGGTATAAATGTCCTTTCCCCAACATTCAACAATTCAGCAAATTCTATTGCAGCAGTTACCTAGGGGACCTAGAAAAGAACTACAAAAATAGATAAATATACAGTTGAAACTGCTTACCTTCCAAAGCATTGCAATTCTACTCAGCAATTCTTGTATTATACACAAACCATCCACACTCCATAGCAAGAAAGTTCTCTCTATTGTTTGAGATTTGACTTTGCAGCTTCCTGAGTGCTCAACCCCCCCCCCCCCCCCCACATATATGTATTCCTAAATTTGAGTGAATATCAATAGGGCAATTTAGCTGTTAGCCCAGACTTGTGCTTTATTTCAATAAATCATAAGAAACAACTTAAAGTCCAGCTACAGGCAATTTATTATTTTCTTTTAAATGGTGCCACAAGACAGTTTGTATGTGCAAGGTGTAATGGATCTTCCTTCGGAGGAGACCTCAATACAACACCCTGCACTCACATACAATGACTGCTCTCACATACAATGACTGCTCTCTGCTTTATTGAGGACTGCCCAGAGCTTGAGAAGAGGCAAACAAAACAGAGGACTTCTGCATCATAAGACATTTGGATAGGTACATTTATAAAAATAAAAACAAAGATGGGCGGCCTATAGGGAGGAGGTGGGTAGCTTGGACACGAAGGGGTGGGGAATCTTGAGTTAAATTTTAAAATGTATCTAACCGCAGACTTCTGAATTAAAAGAGAAATATAGGGTTCTTTAAAAAAATATATTCTCACCTAGGTGCATGCTGCATTGTCCCTGTTGCTTCTAAGACTGTGAACTGAGCAATCAGAGGCCGCTGTTTGCTCAGTTCTCAGTCTTCAGTGAACAGAGAGCCAGTGACTGTCTTGCTGAGAGGCCAAGCCAGCTGCTGATCCAGGCATCTGGGTGGATCCTGACTTTAAAGATGGGAGCTTTCTAGAGCCTGGACCGGCTGAGTGATGGCTCAAACCCACTTTTGGCTGAAAACTGGTCACAGGAGTGCAGAATGAACTGCACTCCTGTGATCAATAGGATAAATAAGGCCAAAAAAGCTTTGGCCATACTCCTCCTTTTGTAACGGGAGGAAAATAAATGTTAATTATCTAACACCATATGTCTAAAGGAATAAATTGCATGTTCATGCATTGCAAACTGTGAAAGATTTGCTGCAGCCTAAATTAAATCTGTTATATCATACTAAAGATTGAAACCAGTACTTTGAACCAAAAATCAAAATGATATAATATGTAAGCAACTTCTTAACAATACAAAAGAGATAGATAGATAGATAGATAGATAGATAGATAGATAGATAGATAGATAGATAGATAGATAGATAGATATTCAAGTATGCAAGTTATATGCAACATTATTATTTATATTTCTTATTATATTCCTTTCAGAATGAAAACAAATGGCCCATTTAGGCCCAGTCTGGCACGTTTCCTTCTTCACAGTATTTCTTTTTCAAATTATAAAGATGCATGCAACAAAGCTTAGGCTAAGAATAGCTTTACTCTGCCTATAGCTCATTTCTATAAATAACCAGACACTCAAAGCCTGCATTTTCTATACAAGAGGTTGTTTGAGTCTCACTAATTTGAAAGTTAAAGGTTGCAAGTACACGCTTTGCTTTCTCTTTGTATCTTCTTTTCCCTGAGGCCCTTAAACACCCTAAAGGAATTGTCAAATTATTAATTAGTTGACCCAGGCTGCATGCAACAAGGGGAGTTAAAGAATTCCTTTCTGCTTACTTGAATAGACCCTCCTGGGTATTCTAGGCTTCAGACACATGCAGGCATTTAATTTGTCATGTAGTTTTAGATGTCACATAAAGTTCAAAAACAGATCATTGAGCTATTAAACGGAGCTCAGAGATGTTTTATCTTCTTAATGGGATAACAGAGTGAATCTGTATTTTTGGTTTATCTATGCTTCTCGTTTGACATACTTTTCATTTTCTGTGCAGGCAGCTTGGAAAGGATTCTTCCTTAGAAAGAAATTGGCTGCTGCTTTTGCTGCTATTGAAAGAGATGAGCTAGATGATGACTTTGAAGAAGTGAATTTGGACCATTTCACGTTAGATGAAGTAAGCAGAACACATTCTAACAAAAATATTCTATTATTCTTCTTAGAATATTTTATGTGTAATTGTAAAAGGTAGTGTAATTTGTAATATATATATATATATACAGTATTCCACAAAAGTAAGTACACCTCTCACATTTTTGTAAATATTTTATTATATCTTTTCATGTGACAACACTGAAGAAATTACACTTTGCTACAATGTAAAGTAGTGAGTGTACAGCTTGTATAACAGTGTAAATATGCTGTCCCCTCAAAATAACTCAACACACAGCCATTAATGTCTAAACTGCTGGTAACAAATGTGAGTACACCCGTAAGTAAAAATTTAAAAATCGGGCCCAAAGTGTCAATATTTTGTGTGTCCACCATTATTTTCCAGCACTGCCTTAACCCTCTTGGGCATGGAGTTCCCCAGAGCTTCACAGGTTGCCACTGAAGTCCTCTTCCACTCCTTCATCACGACTTCATGGAGCTAGTGGATGTTAGAGACCTTGCACTCATGCAGCCCCAGACCATGACACTCCCACCACCATGCTTGACTGTAGGCAAGACACACTTGTCTTTTTATTCCTCACCTGATTGCTGCCAAACATGCTTGACACCATCTTACCAAATAAGTTTATCTTGGTCTCATCAGACTACAAGACATCATTCCAGTAATTCATGTCCTTAGTCTGCTTGTCTTCAGCAAACTGTTTGGGGGTTTTCTTGTGCATCATCTTTAGAAGAGGCTTCCTTCTGGGACGACAGCCATGCAGGGCAATTTGATGCAGTGTGCGGTGTATGTTCTGAGCACTGACAGGCTGACCCGACACCCCTTCAACCTCTGCAGCAATGCTGGCAGCACTCATGTCTTATTTCCAAAAGACAACCTCTGGATATGACGCTGCACACATGCACTTAATTTCTTTGGTCGACCATGGCGAGGCCTGTTCTGAGTGGAACCTCTCCTGTTAAACCGCTGTATGGTCTTGGCTATCATGCTGCAGCTCAGTTTCAGGGTCTTGGCAATCTTCTTATAGCCTAGGCCATCTTTATGTAGAGCAACAATTATTTTTTTCAGATCCTCAGAGTTCTTTGCCATGAGGTGCCATGTTTAACTTCCAGTGACTAGTATGAGAGAGTGAGAGCGTTAACACCAAATTTAACACACCTGCTCCCCATTCACACCTGGCACCTTGTAACACTAACGAGTCACATGACACCGGGAAGGAAAAATGGCTAATTGGGCCCAATTTGGACATTTCCACTTAGGGGTGTACTCACTTTTGTTGCCAGCAGTTTAGACATTAATGGCTGTGTGTTGAATTATTTTGAGGAGACAGCAAGTTTACACTGTTATAAAAGCTGTACCCTCACTACTTTACATTGTAGCAAAGTGTAATTTCTTCAGTGTTGTCACATGAAAAGATAGGATAAAATATTTACAAAAATGTGAGGGGTGTACTCCCTTTTGTGAGATACAATATAAATGTAAATATACAGTATGTATATATATATATATTAGACACATGGTTACAATTGAAGATGTGCAGTACCACTGCACACCACAAATATATGGAGTGCTATAGTTGTGAATTGTTAGGCATTTGCCACTTACATGCAGGGTTGCCAAACTCGTGGGACTTTTTTTACTGGCAAAACATGGAAAATTTACAGGTGGAGCTCATTTTTTACTGATATCCTGAAATATGACAGAAACACCTATTATAAGCTAAGAAAATCGATAGATAAGCAGTATAAACAATATGTTAATATTACCAATAATAGTTATTACTCCAGTATTCTGCTTGCTTTACAATGAAAAACTCAAACCAGAGTGACAAAATGTGAGCACGACTAGGATTATGAAAGGATAAACAGTAAAAGAAGTTCCGTGGCGTAGCATGCCATAGCCTTTCAGTTTGCAGGGCCACATTTTGGGACTTAGAGGAAGAAAACGCTCCCCCATAAGTTATGCCCATATCATACATCACTACAAACAGTTCAAATTGTTGTATGCAAATGTCCTCTTACTTGCTCTGTTTTCTTGTAATCTGTACTGTTGCATTTGCTGACATCACCGGCAAATGCGCATCTTTAGCCCGAGTCACGGCATGCTCTTTGTACAGTCTGTCCATAAAGATGTATGCTGCATCTGTCATATCCACTCTGTGCGGCACAGCACAGAGATCCCGCAATACTTCAGTCTCTTGATGCACCCCATGCGATCTTACCCATCACAGGGAAAGGTATAAACATCGGGACATCGTGGCTGACTGCAGCGGGGATGAGCCACGGTACACCGTTACCATAGTGATTTCAGAACTAGAACGAGGCTTGCTAAGAACCTAATGCGCATGTGCGAGTTTAAAAATCGGACTGGCAGAAATTGGAAGTAGTAAATTGCAAGATGGACTCAGAAGGGCGCTGGCTGACCCCAGGAAGGAGGATTTTTAAAAATTCAGCAAAACATTAAAAAACAAATGAGTGAGGGTATTTGAGGGTTATTATTAATGTGGAATGTGTTGGAATACATTGCTATACTGGCTTATATATAAAACAGCTTCAAAGGGAGAGAGCTTACTTTCTCTTTAAAGGGTGGTGATTAAACAGTTGCTATATACACTGTACACATATAACAGTCCTTGTACCCACAAAATGTAAGAACAAAGGATTTTTTTTTATAAAATTAAACATTTTTATTGCTTTTATGCGCAAAAAAAGGTATTGTTTTGTCTGACTGGGCCTACCCTAAAGAAGAACTTCAATAAAATCTGTAACTGTTGGGACAATGAACACCTTGGTCACTACTATGTACATAATAATTTAAGTTAATAAGTAACATACAAAGCAAAATATAGATTGCAGCAGTCAGGATGAACCCTGTGTTCACATTAGAGTCCTCCATTATTTCAAAGTCCCTAGCATTCCCCTGTGCATCAGGTTTTCCAGAGTGCCCTTTTACATCAGAGTTCCTCTTTTCATCAGAGTCTACAAACCCCCTCCCCCCCTTACGTCAGAGTCTACAGGGTTCCCCCATACATCAGAGTCTACAGGGTTCCCCTTTACAGTGTAAGACAATACACTGCCTGTGCCTCCGTGTGGAGACTGTCCCCGGCCTGGACTCCTCCGCTCACTTCCTTCCCCCAGTCCCTTACCCTCACGCACAGTCACATCATCAGTGTCCTGGACTCTGCTCTATCCCTGGCAGATCCCTTTTGACGGAGACTCTATCTCCCAGGTCTGTTCTTAGCAGGTGGACTGTTGGCTGGGATTAGCAGCACTTGAAGGCAGAGCAGCTTGAGGAGGAATTTAGGGCCAGCAACCAATAGTTTTAACAGTTGGGCAGCAAGCAGCACTTAGGAGAGAGTAAACCGCCAATCCACTGCCATAGAGACTACAGGGGTAGGCCAGCCTCTGTATTTTTACAGATAGTTTTGTTGCCTCTACAGACTTATGGACAGTAAAAATCAGGGTGATTTTTACAAACTGTTCATAAAAATACGGATGGTTGGCTGAACTGGCAGCTGGCTCAGGCTCTAAGCGAGGCGATGGGAGGACTGAGCCAGCTGCTCCTAACCCCTGCACAGCCAGTTGCTCCAGTGAGCACCAGATGGGCATAGCAGAGAGCCAGTGACTGAGAGTCCCCACTCTATGCTCAGGGTGGAGGGGAGAACTGAGTGATCAGCAGTGTTTGATCACTCAGTACTCTGTAGAGACGATGGGGGACAGATGCAGCATTGGATCGATTCTGCATCAACCTAGGTGTGTATAATTTTTTTTTTTCAGAAACCTGAACTTCTCTTTTAAGTATTTAGGTTAAGAAAGTGTATTGTTCACCTTGTTGTATGGATATTGAATTGTGAATATCACACACTAAATATTTACATATTAGTGTTTTTTTTTTTTTTTTTTAAACTACCATTTAATCAAAAACTTAGGCTGTCTAGAACTGATTGTTCCCTAGCCTACCTATCTTTATAGCTGTAATGAGTGAGGGAGTTTCATGCCCTTTGTTTATTTTTCTATTTTAGCAAAACACCAAAACCTCCAAAATGGGCAGAAACTGTGCTAGAAAGTATTGCAGGGAAATTTTACATTACCCAATCTTCCCATTGGTAAATTAAGCCTCAAGGCATCACCTTAGACTAAAATATCACGTTGATCCTTTAAAGGCTAAGTCCGCCTTAGGAACCCAAATGTAGGGTGTAACATGCTCCTATGCAGCAACCTCCTGCCATCAGTGCTCCCTGCTTTGTGACAGTGGGCAGGGGATCTTCTCCCTGCACCTGCTGTCACAAATTGAAAACAAAAAATTTCCTGTGAATTAATTGACTAGAAGTACTGTCAGTCATTATGGCTGATGGCTTGTAGTTCACAATGAACTGTGAGGGCGCAGATGAGTGCTACCTATGCAGTTTTCTTTTGATCCATTTCTACAGTGCTTTTTGTGGTGCGTTTTGGGTTTTTTTGGCCAATTTGTTGAACAAATTACCCCTTCCTTACAGCACTATAGCCAAAAGACGGCTACAGTTCCCATTAGTGCCACCTATCAGTGAAGCCTCATTCAGAACACAACAGTGAAGGAGATTAATTACAATATTTGCAAAATTTTATGACAGAAACGAAGAAAAGGTTTTTTTCAAAATTTCCATCCGTTTTTGTTTGTTTAGCAAAAAAAAAGAAAAAAAAACTCAGTGGGGATTAAATGCCACCAAAAGAAAGCTCTAAAAGATGAAAAAAAAATGTTAGATAAGTACAGTGTTGCATGACCGCACAATTGTCATTCAAAGTGCAACAGCGCTGAAAGCTGACAATTAGCCTGGTCAGGAAGGGAGGGGTATAAGTGCCCAGTAAGCAAGTAGTAGACATTACCCTCAGCCACACAGAGCTGCTAATCAGTTTCTTGCTGCCTAGCTTAGGAGTAGGACTAGAATACCCTGCTGGGACTCCTTGTCTCAGTTTTTATTTTTCTTTGAAAAATGTTTTCTTTTTATTTTCTCACTCACTATCGCTAGTTAGTCAGGGGGGGTCCTCCTGGAGAACTACAAGCGACAGCCGGGCTGGGCCTCGCACTGGATAATCTAGACCCTTATGGTGTCCCAGCTGGGCCTACGAGCGTGTGCAGCTTGTGGTCCGCCCGGGCCTCGCCACAACGGTGCCCCGACGGATGAGGAGGAGCCAGTGGAGGAATTTTCTTCCCCGGGATGCATCAACCCTGGAACGCCCTGTGTTGCAGCGTCCCCTCTTGGCTGACGACACCCCGACTCAGGGTGAGAGATGACCCATATCGGAGCAGAGGCCGCGGTCCATGGTGTCGTGAGTGATGCTACCCCCCTGGGACAGTCATCTGCGGGGGGTCATGTGGGCCCACTCCTTGGGGATGTCAGGGCATGCGGTTTCTGTGATGTCCCCCCTGGCTGGTCTCTGTCTCCCTGCTCCCTCTGGGGGCGCTCTAGCGGCAAACGCTGCTTGGGGGGGTGTGGGGCTTTTAGCTCGTCCTGGGGGGGCTTCCCTGTGGATTCCCGCAGTGGCCAGGGTCCTGGGTTCCTGACTGTTCGGCGCCATTTTTTCGGCCACCATTTCTGGTGAGGGCATACCTAGCTGGCTCACAGTAAGGGCAGCAGTCATTTTTTGCTAGCATGTGCAATTCCAGCGCCATCTTGGATGTGGGCAGCCGCCCTGTAATTTTTCCCCATAGACTTCGATTGGCATCCATTTTTTGTGTGGCTCAGGGCGCTGTTCGGCCTCTAGTGGATGATGTCACTTCCTCCATCCATCTTCAGTTGCTGCAGTGGAGAGCGGTTTAGTTTTCCTATATCTCTGTCACTATAGGGTTTTTTTGAATGCTTTCTGGGCATTTTTTTCTTTAAACACATTGCTCCTTCAGGTCATCTGGCAATATAAAGGGGGACTCTGGCGGCAGTGCGGGATCGCGGTGCGGACCGCAAAATCACAGATTTAAAGGGCCAGTGTCCCAATTTTTGTAACACTGCCAAAATGGAGTCCTAGATTAACTATTTCCCCGCTGATCTGTTTTGCGCCTTCGGAACATGCAGAGCTCCTTTCCTCAGCTTCTTTGCCTGCAGCCATTGCACCTTTGGCGTCGCAAATGATGTCACAGTGTACTGTTCAGAACCGACCGATGCCCTCTCAGTCATCTGATTCAGAGCCTGATCTGGTTGCCACAGACGACACCCCCCTGAGGGGTCCCAGTCCTCACACTCAGATGGGGAAGCGGAGGAGTCCTCCTCCGCTGCAGCGTGGGAATGCGCTTTAGTTGAAGCACTTATTCGCTCCATTAGGGAGACTTTGAAAATTGATGAGGAGCCCACACAGTCAGGTAAGTGGGTTTCCTTCGGGTCCCGCAAAGCTCAGAAGTCGGGTCAGGATTTCCCCTGCCCCGAGGAGTTTCACGATATCTTGAACATACAGTGGCGACGCGTTAAGCACGTGCTGGCGGTGCCTAAGCGTTTTCAACGTCACTATCCCTTTGGGGTCCATGTTAGCAATCGCTGGACACACTGTTTCCAGGTTAATAAAAAAATAAATAAATACACGGTGGTGCCCGGGGTGAACTTCCCAGTGTTTTGAAGACCCGATGGATAGGAGCATGGAATCGCTTTATACACGTGGCGGGCTCACTTCTCAAGCCTGTGTTCACTTTCGTGCTAGTTTTCAAAGATGGTTACGGAATGGATCAAGGTGCTTAAGAGCAACTTGGTAAGGGAGTCGTTTCCTCTCATTGAGCTCACGGACCAAATGGTCCATGGCCATGGTGTACCTGTGTGATGTGGCCCTGGACGAGGCTCCCCTGGTCACAAGATTGTCTGCAGTGGGGTTTGCACTCCGCCGCATAGTGTGGCTAAAGAGCTGGTCGGCAGACCATGTATCATAAAAGACCGTGTCTGATATCCCCTATCTGGAGGAACGCCTTTTCAGGGAATCCTTGGGTGAGATTGTCAAGGGTCTCACAGGGGGTTAGTGTACCCTCCTGCCCCAATCCGCTAAGGGTAAAACACCCCAAGTGTTTAGTCTCCTGTGTGCCCAGTGGGGGACTCCGAACGTGGATCTATTTGCATCTCATCTCAACAAAAAGGTGAAAAGGTTCATGGCCAGGGCTTGAGATCCTCTGGCAGATGCAACGGATGCACTGGTGGTGCCTTGGCAACGGTGTCAGCTGATTTATGCTTTTCCCCCGATTCAACTGCTGTCCAGGTTCCTCCGCGGATTGCCATTTGAACAGGTACAGGTGATCCTGGTGGCCCTGGATTGGCCTCGTCAGTCTTGGTATCCAGACCTCGTATAGATGGTCGTCGAGCCTCCTTGGCGGCTACCTCAGAGAGAAGATCTGTTATCTCTGGAACCAATCTTCCATCCTGCTTTACGGTCTCTGGCTTTTGAAGGCCAGGTGTTGAGAGACAGAGGTCTCTCCGGTGCTGTGATTCCTACCTTGCTAAGGGCTCGGAAGGCTTCCTCCAGGAAGATTTACCATCGTACCTGGTGTGAGTCGCAAGGGTTGCATCCTCGCTCCTTTTCGGTGGCGAGGGTCCTGGCCTTCCTACAGGAAGGTGTGGAACAGCGTTTGGCACTGGGCATGATTAAAGATCAGGTGTCGGCCTTGGCCATTTTCTTCCAGCGTCCCTTGGCGACCAATTCTCTGGTTCGCACCTTTATTCAAGGGGTGCATCATTTGGCTCCTCCAAGGAGGGCTCCTTTGCCTCCATGGGACCTGAATTTGGTTTTGTCCGTTTTGCAACGGCCCCCCTTTAAAAATATCACAGAAATAGGTTGCCTTTCTGGTGGCTATCACCTCTGCTCGCAGAGTGTCTGAATTGGCTGCTCTGACCTGCCGTTCGTCTTATCTGGTTGTTCTGCGACCAAACCAGTCTTTTCTCTCGAAGGTGGTGTCTGCCTTTCACCTCAATCAGGATATTGTTTTGCCTTTGCTTTGTGCGAAGCCCGAGCATCCCAAGGAATTTGCCTTGCATTTGTGGATGTGGTTCGGGCCATCAGGGTTTACCTGTCGGGCCACAGAATCTCTTAGGAAGTCTGATCCCCTGTTTTTTCCTTCCTGAAGGGCCTCGGAAGGGTTTGGCTGCATCTGCTGCAACCGTTTCCAAATGGATCAGACAGACTATTGTTCAAGTCTATTCACAAAAGGGTCAGGTTCCTCCTTTCCCTGTGAGGGCACATTCTGCTAGAGCCATGAGTGCCTCTTGGGCTTTTCGCCATCAGGCTTCTGTGGCTCAGGTGTGCAACCTGGTCGTCTGTGCACGATTTTACAAAATTTTACAAGATTGACATGCTGGCATCCTGGGATGTTTCCTTTGGCCGCAAAGTTTTACATGCTGCGGTCTGTTGAAGGGACTTGTTTGTCATTTCGTCGGGTGGCTTTTTGTTCTGGGGTTTGCTCCTGTTGAGCTTCTGTTGCCCTGTTGGCTTAGTTTTTTCTGGCCTTGCTGGCGCATTGCCATGTTGTTGGTTGCGTCTTTTCTGACCCCTCACACCTACACTGCTTTTGGACATCCCAATAGTGAAGAACATATGGAAGGGCTGCGACTGTCAGAGGACGTAAGAGAAAATATAATTTTTTTGTAAGAACTCCTCTGACAGTCGCAGCCCCCGCCCCTCTATTTTGGGGTTGGTTGTCTTTTTGCACTGCTTGCTACGAAACTGAATAGCAGCTCTGTGTGGCTGAGGGTAATGTCTAGAGCGACAGCCCATAAGGTCTGTCTAAGTAAAAGCTTTTAATGAAGTTATCACTACCTAGCCTGCTCCTGCAGATGGCGCCATTACCCAATAGTGAAGCACATATGGAAGGGCTGCGACTGTCAGACGACTCAGAGAAAATAATTTTATGGTAAGTTCTTACAAAAATTATATTTTCTGCAGCATCTCCATTTGAAGTCTATTGAACCAAAAAGCACAGTTTTGCATTTAAAAAATTTCCTTGACCCTTTCCAAAAGCGCAGCTGGTGAAAAAAATCTTAGATGTGAATGTGTCCCATAGAAAGCCATGTTAAATAGACTGCGTTTCTGCAAAAAGCACCAAAAAACGCATATGTGTGAACCAGGCCTTGAAGTGATTGTAAAGTAAAAAATTAAACAAATAAAAAAAAAACGTCTATACTTAACCTGTTCATTTGCACAGAGCAGCCACAAACCCCCTCTTCTCGGGTCCCCCGCCGGCTCTCCTGGCTAGAGCCTCTATGAAGCCGCTTTCAATGGGGGCACTCGTGTGCTTGCTCCTTAGCCCCGTTTCTTGCTCTCTCGTCACTGGCTGTGATTGACAGCACTGAGAGCCAATGGCTTCTGGTGCCCTAGCAAAGCCAGCGAGACTCAGAAGTGAGGGAAGAAAAGAGCTGCAGACATGCACAGCGCTGGATCTAATGAGGGCTCAGTTAAGTAAAAGGGGGGTTTAGGGAGATTCTGATGCTTAAACATTTTTCACCTTAATGCATGGAATGCATTAAGGTAAAAAAATGTTTAGGTTTTAAAACTGGTCATAGATGGATAGAATTTCAACCCCAAATCCTTAGGAAAAGTCTTAAGAACCTTTTGTGTGAAAATTCTCAGAACATTCTCAGTAGATTTGAATATTGCTCAAAAGATTTTTTTTTTGCTTTTCACATTTGATTTTGAAATGAATGCACTTTACCAAATGAAAACAACATACACAGCGTCACATGTGGTTTCAGGTGGTCATGTGATTGTTGCACAGAGCACAATGCAATTTTCCATAGAGATGCCTAGTTCCCTACCATCTCTGTGTATTTTTCTTATGATTCCACAATTCAGCTATTAGGAAGTGAAGAAGTCCTCAAGGGACACCAAAATGGATGATTTTTATATTGCTTCTGCCTGTTAGTGCAGTTTTTCAGTAATTGGCAATAGATATTGATTAAACAAACTACCATTTATGGCAGAACTTTTGCCAGGTTGTTTAAGATAACAGTCACATTAAAAAAAAAGAAAAAAAAAAAAGAAAGCATACAGTCCAAAAAGGCTTCAAATAATGGCATACAAAAAAGTTTTTTTTTTTTTTTTTTTTTTTTTTTTTTTAGTCATAAATAATGTAGCTTTATCATAAAGCATATAGACAATTCAATTTCCTACTTTGATCTGATTTTGATTGAATTTTATATGAACGGCAGAGTAATGTATTATTATTTTAGATTAAAGGAAAACCTTTTTTGTCCCTTAAAGGTAATAAAAATATCTTTGATACAGAAATCATTATGCTAATCATGAAGGTATTAATTATGCTACCTTAAATAGTAACTGTTTATTTCAGGTATTTGTTTTGTCAAAATGATGAGCAAGAGGTGATATTTAATTTCTTAGCTCCGTAGTTTATAACATACACCGACATAATGTATATGCTTTTCTGTTTTCCCCTATCCAAACACTATTTGCATTTAATTTATTGGGAAAAGTCATTTGTGACAAGCGTTTTGAAGCTTGTTTCATGAGATTAATCTTCCCAGCAATCAATTGGTTCTGCATATTAGGAGCTTCTACTGTAGAGAATTTCATGGTATCTCAGATATTATTTAAAACTCACTAGTGTAATTTAGCACAAAAATGTTGCTACAAATTTGGACAGCTAGTAGTTTAATTATTGCATGTCATTTTGACACATGTGGAGGGTTCACAGAATAATTTATCTTGATCCTTCCTTACATCCTCAGCATCTGTTAAATATATATTTTAGAGAGAATCCTTTTTTTACCCTCCCCCACACTCTGTCACATAATAAGAAATATTATATAATAGAGACCACAGTGGAATTCTGCAACCCCTAACAGAACAAGAACACAACTGTCTATTGTGTATTGCTTGCAGAATGAGTAATGTCACACTAGCGACTTTTCTCCTGAACAAATACACATTTTAGAGACAACTATGTATTTGTGCAATAATAAGACTTAAGTTTGGAATATACTGTACATAAAAAAATATATTTCTTGTTCGCCATATTCAATACTCTTGTGACCCACACACTGTTATATGTGCAGGTACACATTATTCCTACATTTTTTGCATGCATGTTTCTGTTTGTATGAGTTTAAGGGGGATTTTACCTTTATGCTAAGTGGGATTTTTGAAGCACATGGAAATATCCATTTTTATGAGCATTCACCTTCACTGCCCAAAAAAAAAAAAAAAAGTGTGTTCCTTTAAAATAAATGTAAAGCAAATAACTAAAATCCTACAAACGGTTCAACATGTTGTTAATGTAATTTCAAAAGTAATTTTAAATGTGCAGCTTTTAATATATTGTAATACCATAAAGGTCCTTGTTCAGGGTTTTTTCTTATATGATTACAACGCTCTGCGCTTGTCTTCTAATTATGCCCCTACACAATCACCCTGCCCCATCGGGTTCCGATGGAAATTAGAAATGGCCATTTGATCCCACATTATGTAGATATGGTCCATTGTTGTCATTATTGAGAAACCTGCCCTGATAAATACCACGCTGCCTCCACTGGAGTGCATGTATTCAGGATATATAAAAAGGAAGGCAGCGCCAATGTAAATGAGTATTAGTCATAGTCCATAAAAAAGTCTATAATGAAAGATGAGCAGAAAGAATCCTCCAACACCATTGAATTTGATGGAAAACGAAGCATCAGCCACCACGTGAATATATGAAAATATGCTTAACAGATAGAGTTGACCCTCAAATTATAGAGAGGTCAAAACCAGCGAAGATCAAATAGATATAAACTTGATATATGAGAGGCAATATGGTGAACCAAAAGGACATCTTTCTTCTCACCCGGAGCAATGACACCTCAAGATAGAAAAACTACAATGGTGCAGTACGTCCAAACCAATGTATAATTTATTGTTAAAATAACACGTACAATATAAAGATGTAAAAGAGTGTGTACACAACAATCAAATGATCCACAGCTAAAAAGCGTGCTTCTGTAGGACTCCCCCTTACGCGTTTCGTCATCCAGTGAAGTTTTCGCACTATAGATGTATTCAGGAAGTAGTCACAAAAAGACTGAAGTTGATTAGCAACACTGAGTGTGACAAAAGAAGAAAAAAGTTGAGGACCATATTTTTTCAGCAGTTATTCATTATACAAAATACTTGAACAAATTATATTTAAATCAGTTAGTATTTAAATCTACTTTATTCTGGCAACCAAGGTACATTTATAAGTGTCATGGTAGACATGTGGTAGAGATGCTAGTGAGGGAAACTGCTTCCCTGGGTAACTGCTCCCCCTTTTGATCTGTGCTGGAATAGTTGCATTGGAGGCCAAGAGAGACATTGGGGGGTATGTCTCCATAAAGAGGACCTGTCACCTGCCTGTGTTATCACATAGGGAGTTTGTTGTCAGTAAAGATAAAAAATTTGAAAGTGTAAAAAAAAAAAAAAAAATTGTATAAAACAAATAGTTTTAAAAGATTTACAATTCCATGGGCAATTTTAAGACTTGACATGGCTGGTATCTATTTACTCAAAATAACTCCATCTTTTATATTTTACCAAAAAATTAGAAAAATAATGTTTTACTAATTTGCTAATAACTTATTATTTTAGTATATTTTTTCCTGAAAAGATGCGTTTGATAAATACCCGCACAAATATTGTGCAACATAAAACATTGCAACTACCACCATTTTATTCTCTATGATCTCTGTTTTCATAAAATATATTCTTCTGGGGGTTTTACAGTAATTTTATAGCAAAAAATGCAAATTTTATTGTGTAATTGTGCAAAAAATGTAAAACATATCCCCAGTAGACTAGTGGTTGAACATCTGAAATCTGCAGCAGTACAGTGCATCACCTTTTCCACATTTTTTTTATGTTACAGCCGTTTTCCAAAATGGATTAAATTCATTGATTTCCTCAAAATTCTTCAAACAATACCCCATAATGACGTGAAAGAAGTTTGTTTGAAATCTTTGCAAATTTATTAAAAATAAAAAATGAAAAAATCACATGTACAAGTACTCACAGTCTTTACCATGACACTCAAAATTGAGCTCTGGTGCATCCTGTTTCCACTGATAATCCTTGAGATGTTTCTACAACTTGATTGGAGGCCACCTGTGGTAAATTCAGCTGATTGGACATGATTTGGAAAAGCACACCTATCTATATATGGTCCCACAGTTAACAGTGCATGTCAGAGCACAAACCAAGCCATTAAGTCCAAGGAATTGTCTGGTACCTCTGAGACAGGATTGTATCAAGCCACAGATCTAGGGAATGGTACAGAAAAAATGTCAGCAGCATGGAAGGTCCCAATGAGCACAGTGGCCTCCATCATCCATAAATGGATGAAGTTTGGAACCACCTGGATTCTTCCTAGAGCTGGCCTCCCAGCAAAACTGAGCGATTGGAAGAAGGGTCTTAATCTCCTCCACCTCTCTGACCAAGAACCCAATGGTCACTCTGAGAGAGCTCCAGCCTTTTTTCTGTGGGGAGAGGAGAGTCTTCCAGAAGAACAACCATCTCTGCAGCACTCCACCAATCAGGCCTGTATAGCAGAGTGGCCAGATGGAAGCCACTCCTCAGTAAAAGGCACATGACATTCTGCCTGGAGTTTGCCAAAAGGCACCTGAAGGACTCTGACCATGAGAAACAATATTCTTTGGTCTGATGAAACAAACATTGAACTCTTTGGCCTGAATAGCAAGCATCGTGTCTGGAGGAAACCAGGCACTGCTAATCACCTGGCCAATACCATCCCTACAGTGAAGCATTGTGGTGGCAGCATCATGATGTGGGGATGGTTTTCAGTGGCAGAAACTGGGAGACTAGTCAGGATTGAGGGAAAAGTGAATGTACAGGGGAAAGCAGCAATGTACAGAGACATCCCTAATTAAAACCTGCTCCAGAGCACTCTTGACTTCAGACTGGGGCAAAGGTTCATCTTCCAACAGGACAACGACCCTAAGCACACAGCCAAGATAACAAAGGAGTGGCTATAAGGCAACTCTATGAATGTCTTTGAGTGGCCCAACCAGAGCCCAGACTTGAACCCAATTGGACATCTCTGGAGAGATCTTAAAATTGCTGTGCACCGACGCTCCCCATCCAACCTGATGGAGCTTGAGAGGTCCTGCAAAAAAGAATGGGAGAAACTGCCCATACTCAAAAAGACTGTAATTGGTGCCAAAGGTGCTTCAACAAAGTATTGAGCAAAGGCTGTGAATACTTACACTGAACAAAACGCAACACTTTTGTTTTTGCCCCCATTTTTCATAAGCTGAACTTAAAGATCTAAGACTTTTTGTACACAAAAGGCCTAGTTCTCTCAAATATTATTCACAAATCTGTCTAAATCAGTGTTAGGGAACACTTCTCCTTTGCTGAGATAATCCATCCACCTCACAGGTGTGGCATATCACGATGCTGATTAGACAGCATGATTATTGCACAGGTGTGTCTTAGGCTGGCCACAATAAAAGGCCACTTTAAAATGTGCAGTTTTGCGGTATTGGGGGGGCTGTCTGAAAACTAGTCAGTGTCTGGTGTGACCACCATTTGAGTCAATCAGGTTGTTGATTGTGGCCTGTGGAATGTTGGTCCACTCCTCTTCAATGGCTGTGTGAAGTTGCTGGATATTGGCAGGACCTGGAACACGCTGTCGTATACGCCGATTCAGAGCATCCCAAACATGGTCAATGGGTGACATCTGCAGTGAGTATGCTGGCCATGCAAGAACTAGGATATGTTCAGCCTTCAACAATTGTGTACAGATCCTTGCAACATGGGGCCGTGCATTATCATGCTGCAACATGAGGTGATGGTTGTGAATGACACAGCAATGGGCCTCAGGATCTTGTCACGGTATCTCTGTGCATTCAAAATGTCATCAATAAAATGCACCTGTGTTAGTTGTCCCTAACATATCCCTGCCCATACCATAACCCCACCGCCAACATGGGCCACTTGATCCACAATGTTGACATCAGCAAACCGCTCGCCCACCGCGACGCCATATACGCTGTCTGTCATCTGCCCTGTACAGTGAAAACCGGGATTCATCCGTGAAGAGAACACCTCTCCAAAAAGCCAGTCCCATCTCATGTGAGCATTTGCCCACTCAAGTCAGTTACGATGACAAACTTCAGTTAGGTTGAGATCCCGATGAGGACAACGAGCATGCAGATGAGCTTTCCTAAGACGGTTTCTGACAGTTTGTGCAGAAATTCTTTGGTTATGCAAACTGATTATTGCAGCAGCTGTCCGGGTGGCTGGTCTCAGGTGATCTTGGAAGTGAAGATGCTGGATGTGGAGGTCCTGGGCTGGTGTGGTTACACATGGTCAGTGATTGTAAGGCCAGTTGGATATACTGCCAATTTCTCTGAAATGCCTTTGGAAACGGCTTATGGTAGAGAAATGAACATTCAATTCACAGGCAACAGCTCTGGTGGACATTCCTGCAGTCAGAATGCCAATTGCACGCTCCCTCAGAACTTGCGACATCTGTGGCATTGTGATGAGTGATAAAACTGCACATTTTAGAGT
Organism: Pelophylax lessonae; assembly: GCF_965119305.1. Classification (NCBI taxonomy): domain Eukaryota; kingdom Metazoa; phylum Chordata; class Amphibia; order Anura; family Ranidae; genus Pelophylax; species Pelophylax lessonae. The sequence goes on along the minus strand of NC_138771.1, from coordinate 285,343,791 downwards.
GGCCTTTTATTGTGGCCAGCCTAAGGCACACCTGTGCAATAATAATGTTGTCTAATCAGCATCTTCATATGCCACACCTGTGAGATGGATGAATTATCTTGGCAAAGGAGAAGTGCTCACCAACACAGATTTAGACAGATTTGTGAACAATATTTGAGAGAAATAGGCCTTTTGTGTACATAGAAAAAGTCTTAGATATTTGAGTTCCGCTCATGAAAAATGGGGGCAAATACAAAAGTGTTTCTTTTATAATTTTATAATTTTGTTCAGTATATGTGCATGTGATTTTATTATTTCTTATTTTCTTTATTTTTATACTTTCCAGATGCACTGTAGGTAGGTAGACATATATAAAAAAAAGATACATACAGACTCCCATGCTGTCCCTCGTACTTCATTACTTTGTATGACTGACTTGAAACAAGTATGCAGATTTAGCTGTTTTTTAAAACATTCATAATCTGTTTAAGGGTCTATTCACAAATGTGTGCCCCGTTCACACTTCTCCACAACTGTCAGCTGTGGGACAGAGCAGTGCATTTCATTAAAGTTTGAGGGAAAAAGCTCAAGACACCACCTGCTCTTTGTGAATTTGGATTATAGCAACAGCCAGAGAGCTAGTGTTTTTGGAAGGTAAGCAAAGGTATTCTTCACATTTTTCTTAGGTGTACCTGGAGGACTGGATTTTTCCCCAAAAAATAAAGAAACACCAAAAACCCAACAGGCAGCAGTTGTTGTGACATACCGTCAACTTTAATGTCAAAATACATTTTCTCTTTAATTTTATAGTAACAATCAAGTCATATTCATGTGGTATAACAAGTCCCTAATCTAAATTAATTTTTCTGATTTTTGTTATTGATAATTTTCTAGTTGGCTATATGTTCAGCATAACATAGTCATTTCTGCTGAAATATTATCTATTCTCTCCATTTACATTGTTTCTTTGCTTTTAGAATGTTTTGGAAAAAGACTGGTCATTAGATCCCACTGCTTCCCATTATGAAACTATACATCTCTCCAGTAAAGCAGAACAGGCAAAGGTAACTTGTCATGTTGTAAATGTGATGTTTCAGTGTTTTATCATCCACTAAAGCTTTCTTTACCAGAATGATTAATGTAGTGATTTACTGGCTGATTTTAAGATGTCACTGACTTATTTCGCATCCCCAGATGATTTGTCTTACTTTTTTTTTTAGCTGTCTTTGTTTTGGATATATTTCAATACAGCATCACAGTAGCTCAACATTAAGATAAAAAAAAAGATACAAAAAGAACATTTCTGATATGTACCAGCTGTATTTCTGGCAGACAATAAAAAAATTAATCGCTGAGGTAGTACTTACAAACACTAAAAAAAACTCTCATATCAACAGCTGAGTATCATCAGGGCAGCAACAAGTTTCTTGCTTGTGGTAATAATAATTTTTCATTTATTGCCAGATTGGGTTGTCTTTTTTTGGGGAAAAAAGTTGTATTTTTGCATAAAACAAAGGAAAAATTCAAAGCCCAGCTCTGGGCTCCCCCCACCTTTTTGTGGCTGACACTAGCTGTATTTCATGCTTTTCATGTTTTAATATTCACCTTTTATGAAATGTTTAGACCGGTCATTGGACTTTATTGGGTCCTTTTCCTTTTCACCTCTTCTTTGAGCAGTGTCCTTACTGATGTAGAGAGCAGCGTAACGCTGATGTGATAATGTCAGTGGTGCAGTCTGCACCAATCCACGAAAATTGAAGAGTGCCACGATGACACCCTTTTCAGGGGACAGTTGCACCGAGGTTTTACTGAAAGTGATGAAAGGCAGACCTCTGCCCCACTAGGATACACTGAAATGCACTGCAGTTCCCAACTAGGGAATGCAGTGCACTTGCATTTTATCCCTTGTCTCTTGAAAAATGGAAATGATTAGTGTCCCCTTGCAGATATTATCTCTGTGTGACGTAATGTTTTCTTCTGTTGGTTAGAAGTTGTTACAAAAATGCTATTTTTTACAGAATAACAAAAATATGGAAAAACAATCATATAAAATTTGAAAGTAACAAGATTTAAATTACTTACTTTCCTTACTGCTGGGTGTATCACTCCTGTTAGAAGCTGGCATGATAGAAGTTCTTCACTCTGCAAAGAAAAGTTAAAAGGCAGCAGCCACAAATACTGTAGCTGCTGACCTTTAAAAGAAAGACACTTACTGTTCCAGGGATCCAGTGATGTCTTCACGCGGGCTAGTTCTTCACTGGTCTCCAGGTCCCCGACGCCAGCACAGGCTTGCAGCTTCACCTCCGAGCCATGCTGCACTTTGTGGATAATCCCGCAGCCTTCTGGGACTTGTAACACATCCCAGAAAGCTGCGGGTGAAAGGGGGAGGGAGCAAACAGTCAAAACTAGGTGTATAAAAAATATATATTTTGCGCTCACCAAAAGTAGTATATATGTGTATTTGTGAGGGTGCTGCAACCTTATAAAAAGTCCAAATACTCAATTTCAAAAATCTGTGTAAACAAAATATGTGCGCAACCTAAAAATATTAAAAATAAATTACTAAGTGATACAAGGGATAATAAAAGTCCATGCAAATTAATACATAGATCGCCGTGTATAGAAAAGTCAAATTATAGTTCTCTTATGAAGGTGAAAAGTGAATAACAATGACACTGGTGCTTCAAATAGTGCTTTCTCCAACACAGATCACTGCATGCCTCTTACCAGAAATGATGGATCCCAAATTATAAGGAGCGAATGCACCTATGTCAAAATAGACTAACTGGAGTATTCTAATCCTAGGGCTCTGTGAAAGGCAATCCTTCCTGGTAAAGGGTCGGCTTCACTCAGATATTGCTCAGGTATCTCAGACTTCTTGGATCTTCCTGCCATAGATGTTTCTCCAACATAGGGGTTTTAGAAAGGAAGAGACTTCATAGTGCAGTATGTATGATTACCATTTATTCAAAGGTGATTTTCTCTATCATTCATTGACAGACGCAGTCTCTGTTCTTCATAACAGTAGGGTTATACTGCCCCCTACAGGAGTAGGACACTAGGCAGAAAAAAAGTTCTGGCTACGCCTATGGGCAGTCCCAGGAGCTATACTCCCTCTCTGTGCTAAAGGATGCATAGTACCATCGGACGGGGACTGGCCCTGCGAGTTAAACGTCTCGCCAGTTTGCATATGACCGGGTCTAGGTCTGCGTCGCAGTGTTCCTATTGGTCAACCACCCCCCCCCACTTCGGTGGAGAGGGGTTCTGTCAGGAGATGGTGCCTGCCGATTCCAGGTATGGTGAGTAATTGTTCCCCCCTCTCCCGCTGGTGGGTTTCGGGGTGGACACGGGCCCCTCCCTAGGACGGTTGGACCCCTGGGTCATGCACCCCCCCCTTACCTGTCCCCCCTCCCCCTCCTCCCCTCACTTACTGGGGCTATGGGACACTTGAAGGTACCCCCGGGGGTTGGGACCAGGGATCATGCCGACAGTGGGGACGGGGGGTGCGCGCCGGTGACCGGACGATCAATCGCGCGGGGGGACTCACCTGTCACTACCAGGGCCTCCCATCCTGTCGATCCCGTTCAGGAGGCTGGGGAGTCCCCTCGGGGGCCCTCAGCAGCTCCGCAGGCCATGAGGGGCCTCCATTTTCTTGTAGCTCATGTGCCCTTGTGGACCCTGTGGAACACGTTTCCCCACCTGATCCCCTCTCAGAGGCCACAGGGCCCTCTGGATCCCAGCCATCCATAGATGCACGGTCGGCGGTCTTGGAATCTTTTGTGTCCCGGGTGGAGGTGGCCTTTAGGAGGTGAAGTGCCAAACAAAGCGCTCCCCGTCTACCCCTGCCTCAACTGATTTGTCAGATTCTGAATCTGATCCAGCCACCGCAGACATAGGTATCCCTGCCGGGTCTACTACCTCACGCCCTGTCTCTCTGATAGTGAGGATGACACCTCTCCCTCCACCACCACACAAAAAAAGGCTCTGGTGGACGCACTGGTTGTATTGGTGCCTGAAACCCTTAAAATGGAGGACGCAGCTGCCACTGAGGTGCAGGTTACGTTTGGCACTCACAAGCCATCCAGAGCAGCAAAGGTTTTTCCCTTTCCTGCGTATTTTTACAACATGGTCAAAAAAGAATGGGATCGCCCAAAGCGTTCCCCTGGGGTGCCTAAGCGGATTGCTAGACGCTACCCCTTTGATGAGTCCCTTATTAAAAAGTGGACTGTGCCACCTACGGTGGACCCTCCGATCCCCAGACTGAATAAAGCTACAGTGATTCTAGTGGAGGATTCCCCGTCCTTTAAGGATTTGGTGGATAGAAAGGCGGACTCTGTGCCCCACAATATGTACTCCCTGGCGGGGTCTGCACTGAGACGGGTGTTTACTATTGCCCTTGTGTCACAAACCTTGACTGAATGGGCTAAGTTACTACGCCGTGACCTGGAGGGGGAACCACTCCCCCTGCAGAGCTGGTGGACCAGTTGGTTCAGGGGCTGCAATTTCTTTTTGATGCCCTGCTGGATACGGCTCCACTATTGGCCCAACTGTTGGTTACGGCAGTGGTCATCTGGGATATACTTTGGTTAAAATGCTGGTCTGCAGATCAGACCTCAAAGAAGGCCTTGTCTGATCTACCTTCAAGGTGATTGCCTGTTTGGGGCTACCCTTGATGACATTATCAGAGGTCTTACAAGGGGGTAAGAGTACCTTCCTCCCACAAGCTAACAAGGGTAAGGACCCTCATCGTAGATGGGGTCCCTCCGTCTCAGCACACAAAAGGTTTTCTCGTCCCTCAAGGTCAATTGATAAGGGATCAAAGTCTTTCAAGGACCCCTCAGGTGGCTCCAAGTGACCCTAGTCTGGCAAACAGAAATCGGGTTGCTCCAGACCTGCAGATAAGACCCCCTTTGGCCTGAAGGTGCGCCCTCACCCGTATCTGGGGTGGGGGGATGTCTTTGCTGTTCCCGGACCTGTGGCTATCCTAGATACAAGACAAGTGGGTTCACAAGGTCATACGGTCTGGATACAAGATCGATTTTCGATCCATCCCTCCGGTAAGGTTCTTCCCTTCCAATGATCACTTACAGGCTCTTTTTGGGATGGTACAGGACCATTACATCAAGGAGTACCAGTTCCTGTTCCGTCTTTGGAACGTTTTCAGGGCTTTTACTCAAACCTGTTTACGGTCCTCAGGAAGGAAGGCAAGGTGCGTCCAATTCTGGACACAAAGGCACTGAATTGCTTTGTGCGAGTTAAAAAATTCAAGATGGAATCCATTCGCACGGTTGCGGCTTCCCAACATAGGGGGATTTCCTGGCCTCCATAGATATCAAAGATGCCTACCTTCACATCCCAATATGTGCAGGACATCAACAGTTTCTGCGTTTTGCCGTGGGAGAAGATTATTTTCAGTTTGTGGCGTCACCCTTTGGTCTCGCCTCTGCTCCTCGGGTCTTCACAAAGGTGTTGGCTCTGGTCCTGCCGTTGTTAAGCCAGGGGGGATATCGGTCCTGTGTTACCTGGATGATCTGCTTCTCCATGTAGAGTCTCCCACGGTGCTGGTGACAAACTTAGAGGTCACCATAAGGACTCTGGAGGAGTTTGGGTGGATTCTGAACCTTCAGAATTCATCCCTGGTCCCTTCCATGAGACTGGATTATCTGGGTCTGACTTTGGACTTGTCCTCAGCCAGCATGTTTCTTCCTCAGGACAAATTTCAAAAACCCCAGATTGCGATTCAGCTATTGCTGTCCAGCAAATGGTCGTCCCTTTGGACTTGTATGAGAGTTCTGGGACTGATGGTGTCGTCCTTCGATGCGGTCCCTTTCGCTCAATTCCACATGAGAATCCTCCAGAAGGAAATCCTTCTCAAAGGGAACAAAGATCCAAATTCTCTGAACAACTAGATCCAGCTGAGCCAGGTGACCAGGGGGTCCCTGATATGGTGGCTTCAGTCCCCGACTCACAAGCAAGGAAAGTCCTTTCTTCCCCTATATTGGACAGTTGTCACTATAGATGCCAGTCTGTCCGGGTGGGGAGGTGTTCTCAGCAAGCTTTCTGCTCAAGGGATCTGGTCCCTGGTAGAATCCAGGTTACTGATCAATGTTCTGGAGCTGAGAGCAATCAGACTTTCCCTAGTCCACTGGACGGAGTACCTTCAGGGCTGTCCAGTGCACATTCAATCGACAATGCCACGGCCGTGGCTTATATCAATCACCAAGGGGGCACCAAAAGTGTCCTTCCGCCTTGGAGGTGGCAGGCATCCTTCAGTAGGTGGAACACTTTGTTCCAGCTCTCTCCGCCGTTCACATTCCAGGAGTGGAAAATTGGCAGGCGGATTACCTCAGTCGGCAGACCTTTGATCAAGGGGAATGGTTTATCCATCCGTAGGTGTTCCAGTAGTTGTGCCTTTGTTGGGGCACTCCAGAAGTAGATCTGCTGGTGTCTCAGATCAACAGGAAAGTGCAGAGGTTTGTGGCTCGCTCCCGGGACCCTCTGGCAGATGCCACGGACGCACTGGTGGCTCCGTGGGGTCAGTATCAGCTGATCTATGCCTTTGCCACTCTCATGTTGCTGTCAAAACTTCTTTGCAGGATTGAGGCGGAAGGGATTCTGGTCATCCTTGTGGCTCCGGACTGGCCTTGCCAAGCTTGGTACGCAGACCTGGTTCGGGCTAGTCATAGACGTTCCTTGGAGACTTCCTCTCAGGGAGGATCTGTTGTCTCAAGGGCCAATCTTCCATCCTGCTTTACAGTTGCTGGCTTTGACGGCTTGGCTGTTGAAAGCCAGGTGCTGAAGGACGGGATTGTCTGCTGCAGTGATTCCCACTCTGCTTAAGGTAAGGAAAGCGACTACTAGCAAGATCGATCATCGTATGTGGAAGTCGTATATTGCGTGGCGTGAGTCTCTTGGGGTTCCCCATCCCTCTTACTCGTTGGCTCGGATCTTGGCCTTCCTTCAACGAGGCATAACTTGGATGTGGTTCGGGCAATCAGGGTGTACTTGGCGACTACTGAGTCTTTTCAGAAGTCAGATTCGCTCTTTGTACTCACGGATGGACCAAAGAAAGGGCTGCCTGCGTCTGCTGCGACTATTTCCAGATGGATTAGACAGACAGTTATGCAGGCTTATTCACTTAAGTGTCAGGTTCCACCTTTCCCTGTTAAGGCGCATTCTACTCGGGCGCTTAGTGCTTCCTGGGCCTTTCACCATCCGGCATCTGTGGTTCAGGTTTGAAAGGTGGCTACCTGGTCATCTGTTCATACCTTCACGAGGTTTTATAAGGTGGATTGTGCTCGCATCTGCAGATGCCTCCTTTGGCCGCAATGTTTTGCAGGCTGCCGTTAAAGGGGGTTTTAGTCTCCCTTGAGGGTGTTTAATGTTTTTTTCAGGTGGGTCTCATCTGGTTGTTCTGATGAGTTCTGTGTTGCCTGGTTGGCTATGGTTCAGCCTTGGGAAATTATTTTCTGCTGTTCCCACCCCTCGTTTTATGGCACTGCTTTGGGACGTCTGAAACAAACAGGAAAAATTAGTCCCACAGGGGTTTAAATGAGGCATGTACATATACTAGGAGTAACACCAAAGGATAGATTATTTTAAAAAGTAATTTTATTTCTAAATAACATATAAAAAAGTAGTGAGTAGTGAGTGAATCAAAACAAATCACTCAAAATACATAAAAACATACATAATTTCAAGGACAACAGTCATATATGTACTATGCGACAGGGTATGTAAATCAACTAAGACGGCACCCAGAGGGTATAGGAGCCTTGAAAATAGCAATTCTAACCCGATTATCCCAACATGTTTAGAAATCCTTAGATGATTTCTTAACCAAGGAAAGAAGAGGCATAGAGTTGTTTATTTCTTGGGAAATAATGCAAAATATCAGTATATCACAATATCAGTAGATACATGTAAAAAATAATGTAGTAATCAATATGTAATGCAGGTTTACAATCAAGCATAGATCAGCCACGTGTGGGCATATAAGCTACGATATTATACAATAGTAGTTCTTACCATAATACAATATGTGGTCCAGGATAAAAAAAAACACAGTTGTACCAAAGGCCATAAGAGGAGTTTAAAGGGCCAGAGATACCCTGGAGGCAATTCAATCCCACAGGTGTCGCGTCATGCCCCCGGGTGTCTCTCAAGGATTACCCTGTAAAAGGAAGGGAGATCCATAGAACATCAAAGGAACTAAAGAAATAAATGGAGGGACGTCCATTGTTTTTGGGATGTCCCTACTGTTGTGAAGAACAGAGACTGCGTCCGTCAATGAATGATAGAGAAAATTTGGGTTTTTGCCTTACCGTAAAATCCTTTTCTCTGTATTTCATTGATGGATGCAGTACCCGCCCCTCTTTTTTGCGTGGGGTTGGTATTGTTTTCTCTGACACTGCTTTGTTACAAAACTGACATCCTATAGCAGAGAGAGGGAGTATACCTCCTGGGACTGCCCAAAGGCAAAGCCAGAACTTTTTTTTCTGCCTAGTGTCCTACTCCTTTAGAGGGCAGTATAACCCTACTGTTATAAAGAGAACAGAGACTGTGTCCATCAATGAACTTCAGAGAAAAGGATTTTACGGTAAGACAAAAGTCCAATTGTTGCACTTACATGAACAAAAATGTTTAGAAGGCACAAAAAATACCGCCGCGGGCCTCGTCTGCAAGCTGGTGACGTCACAGGCTTCAGCTCCCTCACCACTCACTAGCCTGCATGATCTCACCACGCACCAGCCTTCAGATGAGCTGTGTGTGTGTCAATGGACAAACACAGCCCGACTTAGGATTGAGTCTGCACATCTGCCCTTATAGCAAGTGCTCACTATGGGGGAGGACACAAAAAAATATATATCCTTTCAAACTACATTAAGGAAGCACCGTAATAATAACTTAAACTATGTCTTCACTAATCACATATTAACATTTCTGTTTAGTAGCTGTTTTTTTTTTTTTTTGCATGTCCAATGTTTAAATATCTACTGATACAATAAAGGGAGTTGTATTATTTTCTGATATTGTAAAAAAATTAAGATTAACCGCTTAACGACCAGCCACGTAGACCTACATCGGCTGACTTTAAGTGGTTGTGCCGGGGTGATGCCTCTAACTAGAGGCATCAGCCCGGTACCATTTTTTAGAACCGGTGGTCGCCTTTCTGGCGGTAATGACTGATGCGGCTCGGGAGCTGCTCGATCGTTACCCCAGCGAGCGGGAGGGGACGCCCCCCTCCCGCCGCCTTCCGCGGGTCTGCCTGGGTCTCCCGTTCCACCAGGAGACCCGAGCAACCAGCCGGCGCATCGATCGGGTCTCCAATGACGTAACCCGGAGGAAGCGTCCATGACATCACATCCGGGTTACTCGGCTGCTAAAGGCGCCGGATTTAAAAAGTGAATGTATTCAAAAATGCATTTTTTGGCATTTTGAATACATGGAAGTACCTGCCACTGCCTATTGCTGTCACAAGGGATGCTTGTGACAGCAATAAAAGTGATCAGATTTTTTTTTTTTTTGAAAACCTGTGCTAAAATTAAAAACCTTTTTACCTGACCCCGTCGCCGTTAGCTCGCGCACAAAATAAAACGTATACAGAAGTCGTGCCGCAAATGAAATCGATGTTCAAACCACACATGTGAGGTATCGCCACGATCGCCAGAGCAAGAGCAATAATTTAAAAAAAGAGCTACACTCTAACTCTAAACTGGTAGCTGTTAAAAATTTTAAATCGTCGCCTATGGAGATTTTTATTGACCGTAGCTTGTCGCCATTCCGCGGATGTGTGTAATTATAAACCATAACATGTTGGGTATCTATTTACTCGGCGTGACATCATCTTTCACAATATACAAAAAAAAATGGGCAAACTTTACTATTTATTTTTTTTAAATGCAGTGAAATGTAATTTTTCATAATTTTCACAAAAAATGGTATTTGAAAGACCGCTGCACAAATACCACGTGACAAAAAATATTGCAATGACCGCCATTTTATTCTCCAGAGTCTTTGCTAAAAAAAAAAAAATATATATATATATATATATATATATATATATATATATATATATATATATATATATATATATATATATATATAATGTTTGGGGGTTCTACATAGTTTTCTAGCAAAAATACTGATTTTAACTTTTGTAAACAAAATGTGTCAAAAATGGACTTGGGGCTAAAGTGGTTAAAGCTCAAATCCAGGCTTTCCCCACCAGCCAATTGCTACAACCACTCAGAGCCCATTCAAGCTGTATTTTATGTTTTTTTTTTTTACCTTTTTAAGATGTCTTCAGGCTGGTCATGTAATGTTTAGGGTCCCCCTCCTCTTTAAATCCTCTCCAGTGGTGGTTGGTCCTAAGTGATGCAGAAAGCGGTGCTGACATGTTGATAAACAGTGCCGCTCTCTGCATTAGTACGCTGTGATTGCAGGGCGCTAAGGTAACACCCCCCTCAAGGGGCATTTATAGCATAGCCTTAGTTCTCAGGGTTGAATGATACTGAGCATAATCTAGTGATGAAAAGAGTTTATTGCATGTAACAGTGTGGGAAAATAGATGATTTTTGCAGTTGCTTTTCAAATAAATTGGACAAATATTGCTGCTAAAGTAAACAACATGACAATACTTGCCACACCTTACAAACATTTCTGTGAATGTATTTTTTTTTTGTTTTTTGTTTTTTTTAATTGTTTGCTCATTCATATTTCCTGCTACCAGAAAAGTGGCATTCTGGAAAGCAGAGCTCATTCATTGCCATGGATCCCACAAGAAGCCTGGTCAGGTTCTAAAGCAACACCATTGCAAAGTGGAGTAAGACATGAAAGAGAAAACCTTAATAGCAGGTAAGACAAATATTTTGACTTTGTTTAATTTTTCTTTAGCCTTTCAAGAGGCTGTGATCCTAAAGTATTTTCAAAAATGGTTGTGTAAATCCATTAATATAGTTCCATTACTCCGAGAATATGTGCTAATAAATAAAATAGTTATATGCTTTAGTAAGTTGCTCCTAAGAGAAGTAAATTCCTAAGAGGAGATCACATAACCAGATCAATTAATGTTTTTTTAAGATATTAAGGTAGGTTCTGCATTATATTATGTTGCAGTGAAACAAAAGTTTTGTTTCCGGCTGATCAAGAAAAAACAAACAGATTTACCTATCCGCGCATTCGAGGTGGTCGAATGATCAGCGCACAAATTTTCCAACAGTCCTATTCGAGAGGAGACAATCACTAGGCCGATTCTAAAATTGGAGCAGCCATAGATGGGTGGAAACCATCTATGGCCAGCTTTAGTCTCCTGTATATTTCTGCAGTGGTTGCTGAGAAATGCAGTTGGGGAGTTCGACTTCTGTCCAACCATGTTGGACAAAAGGGATGAATATCTAATAGACTCCCACAACATCACATACCATCTACTACACTAGTCTCTAATGTAATAGTTGGCATTGCTCTCATTCACAACAGAATTTGACAAAGAAAGCACAGGGATTCACGATTAGATGGCAGAGCTGCAAAATGAAGGGAGTGGCTTCAATGTTGGCTGAGCCTCCTCCATTGGAACTCCCATAAATTGGGCTTCAGCCTTGGTGGAGCTACAACCAGCACTGAGAGAACCAAAAATAAAATGTTATTTAGCAAATACTGCAGACTTTTTAATGGGACTAAGTGCTATGTCCACACTTTCCCCAGGTAGATTCAACAGTAGTTTTAAAATGCTGACAAAACTTCTTTAAAGCCCAACGTTAGGCAAAAATGAAATTAAAATTGATTTCAAACACCTCTTTTAAAGTCATCCTGCAGTCTAGTGGATTCAAGTCACAGCTTCCTCTGATCCAAGGTAATTTTCTGCCCTGGGGATCAGGCATTTTTCCCTGCTCATTATCTTCTTGGACACTCACCACCCTCATGAGTTCTCCTTCCACTGGAGCCTTTAGGAGGACCAGGACACTGCAAGGGTCACTTCCACCAATAGGAGATGTCCACATCATGCAGGCAGTGATTTGGACACCTGAGAAAGGACCCCAGGAAGTAAATAGAAGAGAAAAAGATCATCACTTGACAATGGCTCCAGGTATGTAAAATGGGCATGTGGGTAAGATTTATTTTTTTTATACCAGCGGGGGGGGTGCTCCTCTGCACAGATTTGTTTTGGTTTGTCTACATTTTTTTTTTTTTTTTTTAAATGAAAATGTTTCGGTCCTGCTACACTATGCTCGTCACTTGCCTATGCAAATGACATGCACTGTGCTCCCTGTGCCTCCTGTTACATATCCCAGGAGGGATAGTCCTTCATTCACAAATGGAGGAGGGGCGTGTCTAGAGGCACGTTATCAGGAAGCCCACTGACTGAACCCACAAAACCTCCCGATGACGTCACAAAGAACATGAGGGTGCGCGACCTGGGTGTTGGCAGTAGAGTATTTCAGAATTACAATGCTGGATCTGTTGGGGGGGGGGGGGGAGTATCTGAGTTGTGCACAACCTCCAACCCAGTAGGTAGGGGTTAAAAAAGAAATAGAGGGAAAGGGTGAAGATCCTCTTTAGGTTTTAGAGCCTCTCATGCGCTGCTATTTTGACTACTATTATGGTAAAGCAAGCCACCATTTGTATGTGATTTACACACCATAAAGAAAAAAAAAATCTCCAAATAAGTATGGTGCCATAAATTTATTTTTATCTGTATAATATAAACCAATCATGCAAATATTTTTAAATAATAAAAAATATATTGATAAATAATGTCAGTATGGTTTGCTTCAGAAATCCCAGTAAAGTAAAAAAGTGCTCATGCTTATGCACATACTGTAGATGCTTCACTTCCTCAAAGTGCACTAATTGCACCTTATGTGTATACCCACAGACCAGTCCACACATATAACTCTCAATCAATGTAATCCATCATATTCTAAATCTGTAATATCCTGGAGTTAGGCTCTTAAGTTAGCTTATTTGTGTTTGATTGTTCTTAGAACACTCTTGTGACCTGTTTCAGGCTAGCAGCATTTATAACATTACAATAATTCCTGAGGATTTAATTTACATAGTTAATGTATGCATGTTTTTTTATGATTTCAGAGTACATTATGTTTCTGTTTTTTTTATTTATGCTGCAGGCCTACTGCTCAGATCTAAAGGCTTCCATTTAACAATACAAGTGATGTGGCATTAAGCAATCTTTGATGCATAAGAGTACGATCTATGTCTTTTAATTATGTATTAATCTGTAGTATTGCCCTGTGTTAGTTAAAATAAGTAGGCCTCCCATTTTATATCTTCATTTGCTAGAAGAATATGTCTTTATATATATCTTGATAAAGATATGAATGTTATTCTGTGCAGGTCGGGATTTGTGTGCTGATGGTAATTTTTGAATAGTTCTTTAAGTAATTGAAAAGTAAACATTTCAAATGCTTACAGACATTCAGAACCTTTCACGATAGAGCTTTCTACCACTATTTAAACTAGATTTTATTTCAGATTTTGGAATGTATAAACAGTTAGCTGAAACAGCTTTAGACTACAAAGCCTTGGTGCATTTCTTTTTTAACTGATTTGGCCTATGATTTCATCTGATGTCAGGTTGGGGAAACAAAATGTGTCACATGTGTCTAGCATGAAGTCCAATATTGACATTTCCTTAAAGTTGGAGAAAGAGGAAAAAATTTCCCAGGAATGGTATGTAAAAGACTTCCTTTTACTCTATCTTGATGTGTCATCAAGTAATCAAAATGTAAGCCAAACATGTATATGTAAGGTAATATGCTTTCCTGTAGGGGATTTAAAGATGCAGCTACAGTACAACTGATGTTGAAAAGAGCCCAGAAGATGAAATCCAAGCAAGCAAAACACAAGCGAATGTTAGGTAAGTGACTGAAAATCAGTAATCTTTGCAACACATACATTTTCTATGCACTGTTGTGTGGATGACATGGTAGCTATGGTTAAGTGAATATAGCAAACAAACTGACAATACTCATCATGTTATACAAAACAACAAACAATTGCATGGTGTTAAGTAAAAAAATGAATAATGTGCATTGATAATGCAACCAGTTGTGTAAATATTCATAGAACGTGTAAAAGGCAGAACAGAACAAACATTTGTTCTTAAAACTAAAAGAACTTTCCATTATGCATGTGTGTGAATACATGATTTTCCAGTGGTGATTAAAAAAAAAAAAAGTTGTATTGTTTTCTGATTTAAATTTAAACACTTGTAGGCACACTCCAGAGACCAAATGCTGTCTTTTGTGGGTAAAAAAAGTTGTTAGTTGCTACTTCCTTGGAGAGTTTCTATGTATCTTTTCATTCAGTAATCCTAAACTGATTATTACACAGAAGACCACCCTAAACTTTTTAATTCAAGAAATCAGATAAGAAAATTAATAACTGCATAAATCATTGCAGGCGCTCCTCACCATTTCTGTAAACTTTGGTAAAACTGAGAGAAATACAATTGCTACAATTTATTTTTGTTATTTTCAACTAGTGCTATTTCAACTAGTGCTATTTACCTTACCACCTTGCCTCTTGTTGCTTAGGTTATGTGTAAATGTGCACACACCCCAATCATTGTAGTAGTATGTACAGTGCCTTGCGAAAGTATTCGGCCCCCTTGAACTTTGCAACCTTTTGCCACATTTCAGGCTTCAAACATAAAGATATAAAACTGTAATTTTGTTGCGAAGAATCAACAACAAGTGGGACACAATTGTGAAGTGGAACGAAATTTATTGGATATTTCAAACTTTTTAACAAATAAAAAACTGAAAAATTGGGCGTGCAAAATTATTTAGCCCCCTTAAGTTAATACTTTGTAGCGCCACCTTTTGCTGCGATTACAGCTGTAAGTCGCTTGGGGTATGTCTCTATCAGTTTTGCACATCGAGAGACTGAAATTTTTGCCCATTCCTCTTTGCAAAACAGCTCGAGCTCAGTGAGGTTGGATGGAGAGCGTTTGTGAACAGCAGTTTTCAGTTCTTTCCACAGATTCTCGATTGGATTCAGGTCTGGACTTTGACTTCCTAGAGATTCAGCCGATCAGGGTCACTGACTGGCTGGGCCCCTCAGCTTTTAAGTAGAACCCAGGAATATCAATACAAGAATAAAGCTATTATTAATATAAGTCATATATGACTAATCTGGGATTGACTTGGGGTCACGGTCGGGGGAGGATGCGGGTCCAGGGGTAATTGGGGAGCCATGATTATTCTGGATTAATTGGTATTCAAGGGCAGTAATTTGCGGTGTTCTCTTTCCTTTATATTTGTGTTCTCTCTTTATCCCCCTCGGTGTCCTGCTGGTCTAGTGCTTTGGTTCCTCTCTTGGGTCTAAAACTCTCTGGGCATGGTCTTCGAAAGTAGGAGCCCTATGAGTTTGGAAACGAGCAGATGAGTGATTAGAAAAGGTAGAGTAATTCCAATAGGAGGCACAGAGCAGGTCAGAGGGGGCACATACGTGATATGGTGGAGGGGGAGGGGGTCGAGGGAGGAGGATCACCAATACTAGGTAGCTAGGGGGGCTCAGGAGTTAAATAATGTGTTTGGTAATTACAAAAGAAAAGGGATCCTGATACAGCGGGTGGATACAGGAATGTATAGGTAGGGGGGAATATATACGGGAACCCCAATCCTCCCTAGAGATAGCAACACAGGGGCGGATGCCTAGGGTACATGGACCTGCAGAGGTCGGTGTGTTTATTTCTTTCATTTTTCTTTTTCTTTTTGTTTTTTTTCTTTATATCCTAAACTGGAGGAAATGAATGCACCTACAGGCTTATGTTAATTTGTCAACTCATTAGGAGATACAGATATTGTGGGTTGTGTTAGATTTGCTCCTGTTCACGGTATGAATCCTCGGATTTGCCCACCCAAATAGGTTGCGTCTAGTTACGCAGGGTCGAGAGTCGACCAATAGGATCACGCTCCACTGGCACTTCTTTGGGGGGGGGGGGTGGAAAAGGGGGGGGTTGTTCTGTCTTTTTTTTTTTTTTCTCTTTTTTTTTTTTTTTTTTTTCTTTTTTCTTTTTTTTCTTTCTCTCTCTGTCCCTTTTTTTTACTCGGTCTCCCCCTGTCTCTATTAGGTCTGAGTAGGTCTAGGGGGCTTTCTGTACAGAGGGATCAGTTTGTCGACTTTGGATAAATCCTAGGCCTAGTAAGCCCTAAAGCCATTGGCACTTGGAGGGGACAAAGGGAGGAAGACAGCTGAGTAAGAAAATTCAGAAGTAAAGTAGTAAATTGGTTAGAATCATTTGAGACAGGAAAAATGCAGGAAGTGAAAATTATGTCATTAAACGTTAGAGGGTTGTCTACACCTGAAAAAAGAATACGCTTCCTGGCAGACATGAGACGAAACCATGGGCAGATAGTTTTCTGCCAGGAGACGTATTTTAAAAAAGAATCTATCCCAAAATTACAAAATAAGGATTTCCCATGGTCTTATCACGCCCCCACCCCTATTCCTAAATCAAAAGGGGTTAGCATATTGGTGGCCAAAGAGGTTCCATGGACATTTTTAGAAACTTGTATT
This sequence comes from Pelophylax lessonae, assembly GCF_965119305.1. Lineage (NCBI taxonomy): Eukaryota > Metazoa > Chordata > Amphibia > Anura > Ranidae > Pelophylax > Pelophylax lessonae. Next base: position 285,327,270 of record NC_138771.1, on the reverse strand, counting down.
GATCCACAAGGAAGATACTTGATGGTAAAGGGTAAGATAGGTGAAAGGCTGATTACTATGATTAATGTGTACTTCCCTAACCAGAATCAGATTTCATTCTTAACACTGGTGGCACCAATAATGTTAAACTTTCAAGAAGGGCTGGTAATCATGGGGGGGGATTTTAATTACGCTGCAGAGCCACTCTTAGATACATCACAAGGTACATCACATCTCTCATATGCCCGACTTAAAAAACTTAGTAAGGAAATCACACTCCTCAACCTAGTCGATCCCTGGCGCATTATGCATCCAAGTGAAAAAGATTTTACCTACTATTCGTCAGTACATAATAGGTACTCTAGAATAGATCGCATCCTAATTTCAAGGGGCGATCTGTCTAGAGTAGTGGCCTCACAGATTGGCTCTTTCTCCATGTCGGATCACTCCCCCATCCACATTATAATTAACTTTGAGGCAGGTCCAGTAAAGCCACCATCATGGAGACTGAATGAATCACTGGTGCAAGGAATAGAGACAAGAGCAGAGTTAGAGGCAGAACTGACAAAATATTTCCAGGAAAATAAAACACCAGAAGTTACTCCGTCGAACATATGGGAGGCCCACAAATGCGTCATTAGGGGAGTGTTGATTAGAATGGGAGCAAAACGTAAACGAGAAAGGGAGGAGAAGATCTCAGAGCTGCTAGCGCAGATAGAAGAATTAAGCGCCACTCATAAAAGATCGATGGCGATGGAACATCTAGTGCCCCTGACTGCGGCCAGGGAAAAACTCAACGAGTTACTTTATGAAAAAGCCATGAGAGTACTGGTGTCACAAAAAAGACATTACTACGAATATTCGGATAAACCAGGAACTATGTTAGCCAGAGCCCTAAGGGGGCCCCAGAAACGGACGGTAATTGCACAACTTCAAACAGGCGGGGGACAAATGAAATATGGATCATCAGAGATTGCCGAAGAATTTAGCAAATTCTACCAGAAGTTATATGACATCGCCTCATCGGAATCAGTTGATAGGGGGGGTGCTGGCTTCGATGAGGCGATCAATTATATCAAAAAGACAGATATGCCATCGCTGGATGCAGAACAGGCATTGGCATTAGAAGGAAAGATAACAGAAGAGGAACTAAAAACAGCTATCTCTCAGTTAAAACCACACAAGGCCCCAGGTCCAGATGGACTATCACTGTTATACTATCAGCAATTTTTTTCAAATTTAAAGACCCCCCTTTTGGAACATCTAAATTACATCGGGGAGGGAGGGGTCATGCCGACAGATTCTCTGAGAGCTTACATCACATTGATCCAGAAAGAAGGGAAGGACCCCGCGGTGTGCGGGAGTTACCGCCCAATCTCATTATTAAATTTAGACACCAAGTTGTTTTCTAAAATATTGGCAAATCGACTCCTGCCATATATACCACAATTAATACATCTCGACCAGGTCGGCTTTGTCCCTACAAGAGAAGCAAGGGATAACTCTATTCGAACAATAGATTTGATATATAATGTGCGTTTGCGGAGAATCCCGATGATGCTGCTATCAGTTGATGCGGAAAAGGCGTTTGACAGGGTGGCATGGAATTTTATCCGGGCCACCCTGTCACACTTAGGCCTAGGGGAATGGATGATGACGTGTATCCTATCATTGTACTCCGGTCCTACGGCGGCAGTAAGGGCAAATGGTTGGTGCTCAAGTTTTTTCAAGATAAAAAATGGCACTAGACAAGGCTGCCCCCTATCGCCGTTGATTTTTGTCTTGGCGTTAGAACCTTTACTGTGCAAAATCCGTCAAAGTGCAGAAATAGAGGGCGTACAAGTGGGTAGAGGTCAACATAAAGTGGCAGCCTACGCAGATGACCTGCTTTTTTATGTTACAAACCCTGACAGAACAATACCATCAATCCTAAAGGCTATCAGAGAGTATGGGGAAGTATCGTACTTCAAAATAAATGTGTCGAAGTCAGAGGCATTGAATGTGTCTATATTAGGGACTAGATGGAACCATATGAGATCTTCCTTTCCCTTTCAGTGGAATAAGAAATCGGTGGTGTATCTGGGGATTCACATTACAGCAGATCCGAAGGACTTGTTTGAGGCAAATTTCATTCCACTCTTAAAATCTATTAAAGCAGATCTACAAAGATGGCAGACACTATTTTTGTCATGGTTTGGGAGATGCAGCGCAGTGAAAATGAACGTATTACCTAGGTTACTGTATGCTATCCAGGCTGTTCCGATAGCAATCCCGATGACATATTTTGTACAGGCAAGGGCAGTGTTCAGAAATTTTGTGTGGGCCAGAAAATCCCCGCGAATAGGGATGCAGATCTTAACCCTCCCGAAGGTGAGAGGAGGAGTAGGGTTACCGGATCTGTTGCGGTATTATAGAGCAGCGCACCTGACGCGAGTGATGGAATGGCACGGCAGTGGGACCTTTAAACAGTGGGTGCAATTGGAAAGGGAGGCCATGAATACAACAGTGGCCTTAGCCCCATGGACTCCGATATTAAAAAATGATAAAATACATTTACATCCGACGATAGGGGCGACGGTAAGCGAAGCAATTAAAGCACAAAAAAATAGCTCGGTAGCACCAACAATATCACCAATGACCCCCTTAGGGGATAACATAAACTTTCCCCCTGGTAGAACGAATGCTAAAATTATAGGTTTAATTAATGGGGGTAGAGGACGATTGTGTGACATATGGACCCACAGGGAACCACCTACGATGACAGAAATGCTAGCATGGCCCGAAGTAAATTTAGATGCATTCAGTGCCTACCAGGTTAGACATTATTTAAAACAAATGCAGAAGACAGGCTATATCCCACGCCCCCTAACGCCATTTGAGACTTTATGTAGAGCAGAGGAGAGAATACCACATGCACTATCACATATATATGCACTTCTGGGGACATCGCGTGATTCGGAACCACTTAAATTCCTGCAAAAATGGGAAGGAGAATTAGGTATCTCCTTTAATCAGCGACAAATAAATAAAATCTTGAGACTGACTCATAAGGTATCCATAGCTAGTAGATATCAAGAAATCAGTTATAAGGTGTTAGCTAGATGGTACCGTGTTCCAGCAACACTACACAGAATGGATAGGAAACATCAGGATAGGTGCTGGAGATGCGGAGAGGAGGGTGGAACAATGGTGCATATTTTTTGGACGTGCCCAGCAATAAGGAGTTTCTGGGATGAGGTGGCTCGTATAACAGAGAACCTAACCTCGACCAAGGTACGGGATGACCCCGTGCTGTGTTTATTACATGGCACGGGGAGCTCAGTAAAGAATTATAGGAACTCTTTGTTGCCGCACTTATTGAATGCGGCTAAAGCCTGCATACCAGCATTGTGGAGACAAACACAGCCGCCTACTGTGCGGCTATGGGTTGCCAAAATTGGGGAAATTCATAGGATGGAAATGTTAACAGCCGCACGTACATGCAGGGAAGAACGTTGTAGGTTTAGATGGCAGGCATGGTCACAATATACGTGCTCAGAGGAATATTTACGACTGATAAGCTAAATACGGAAATAGGAAGTCCAGGAGACCGGGGACAGAGGAAGGTGGACTGGAGAGAGGGAAGGGGACTAGAGAGTAGAGGAAGGGGCTTTTCCCCGTCTCCTCTATTCCCCCCCCCTTTTTTTTTTTTTTTTTTTCTTTTTTTTTTTTTTTTTTTTTTTTTTTTTTTTTTTCCATGTCCTTTTCCCCCTGATCCCGCCCCCCTTACGGAGTGTCAGTGGAGGGATCCTTAGAAGCCTGACGTGCGCGTCAGGAGGGACAGTATAGATGGAATACATGAGGATGATATAGAATGATGATTGTAGAGTGGTAAATTGGCTGAGCTTCCCACCCTCTAGGGCGAGGGGGAGGCGGGGGGTTTTTCTTTTTTTCTCTTCTTCTCTTTCATCTGCCCCCCCCTCCCCGTTCTTCTCTCTTTTTTTTTTTTTTTTTTTTTTTCCTTGGGGTGTGTATTGTGTTTTTTTTGGCATGAAGTGGGGGGGGGATGTTAAGTAATTTATATGTGTGTTTTTGAATTTGGATGGGGAGGGTAGGGGGGAGTATCATGATGTGGCACATAATAATTATGTCACTTAAGATGGTGCAGGGGGGGGATTACCCCCCCTTTTTTTTTCCTTTTCTCCTTTTTTTTTTTTTTTTTTTTTTTTTTTTTTTTTTTTTTTTTCTCTCACAGAGCACAATAATTTAATAACTCCAGTATATATATATATGCAGGAGGAATACAATGGAAGGAATTGTAACACGATTGGGGTTTTTTTTTTTTTTTTTTTTTTTTTTTTTTTTTTTTTTTTTTTTTTTCTCACGATGCAAGGTAATTTCCTCAAGATGCGAGGATCATAGAAGTAGTAAATTTTTCATTAATTCACCTTTTTTTTTGGGGTTTTTTTTTTTTTTTTTTTTTTTTTTTTTGTTTTTTTTTTCTTTCTTTTTCTTCTTTTCACGATGCAAGGTAACTTCCTCAAGATGTGAGGATCATAGAAGTAGTAATTTTTTTCATTAACTCACTTTTTTTTTTTTGGGGTTTTTTTTTTTTTTTTTTTTTTTTTTTTTTTTTTTTTTTTTTTTTTTTTTTTTAGGGGGGGGTGAGGGTGGGAGGGGGAGGCCAGGAGAGTACTGCTATATGCTTTTGAGAGTATTGTTTGTAGGTTTTGATGTATGTTTGGTGGATTTTATGTAATTAATATGTAATGTATTGAAAAAAACAATAAATGTAAAAATTAAAAAAGAAAAGGATGGAGAGCGTTTGTGAACAGCAGTTTTCAGTTCTTTCCACAGATTCTCGATTGGATTCAGGTCTGGACTTTGACTTGGCCATTCTAACACCTGGATATGTTTATTTGTGAACCATTCCATTGTAGATTTTGCTTTATGTTTTGCATCATTGTCTTGTTGGAAGACAAATCTCCGTCCCAGTCTCAGGTCTTTTGCAGACTCCATCAGGTTTTCTTCCAGAATGTTCCTGTATTTGGCTCCATCAATCTTCCCATAAATTTTAACCATCTTCCCTGTCCCTGCTGAAGAAAAGCAGGCCCAAACCATGATGCTGCCACCACCATGTTTGACAGTGGGGATGGTGTGTTCAGGGTGATGAGCTGTGTTGCTTTTACGCTAAACATAATGTTTTGCATTGTTGCCAAAAAGTTTGATTTTGCTTTCATCTGACCAGAGCACCTTCTTCCACATGTTTGGTGTGTCTCCCAGGTGGCTTGTGACAAACTTTAAACTACACTTTTTATGGATATCTTCTTGCCACTCTTCCATAAAGGCCAGATTTGTGCAGTATACGACTGATTGTTGTCCTATGGACAGAGTCTCCCACCTCAGCTGTAGATCTCTGCAGTTCATCCAGAGTGATCATGGGCCTCTTGGCTGCATCTCTGATCAGTCTTCTCCTTGTATGAGCTGAAAGTTTAGAGGGGCGGCCAGGTCTTCGTAGATTTTCAGTGGTCTGATACTCCTTCCATTTCAATATTATCGCTTGTACAGTGCTCCTTGGGATGTTTAAAGCTTGGGAAATCTTTTTGTATCCATATCCGGCTTTAAACTTCTCCACAACAGTATATTGGACCTGCCTGGTGTGTTCCTTGTTCTTCATGATGCTCTCTGCGCTTTAAACAGACCTCTGAGACTATCACAGTGCAGGTGCATTTATACGGAGACTTGATTACACACAGGTGGATTCTATTTATCATCATTAGTCATTTAGGTCAACATTGGATCATTCAGAGATCCTCACTGAACTTCTGGAGAGAGTTTGCTGCACTGAAAGTAAAGGGGCTGAATAATTTTGCACGCCCAATTTTTCAGTTTTTTATTTGTTAACAAAGTTTGAAATATCCAATAAATTTCGTTCCACTTCATGATTGTGTCCCACTTGTTGTTGATTCTTCACAAAAAATTACAGTTTTATATCTTTATGTTTGAAGCCTGAAATGTGGCAAAAGGTCGCAAAGTTCAAGGGGGCTGAATACTTTCGCAAGGCATTGTACCTATACATATCTAGATCTGAGAGATGTTACACAAGAGGTAGTTCCATCCGCAATACACATTTATTAAAAGTGTTACATAATATATACAAATTACACACTAAACAGTATTTACAACGCATTACCAGTATAAGGGGTGATATGATATTTACAAATTACCCACAACAACCATATTTACAATACAGTGTATAAGTATGGAGTTAGTTTACCTTTCCACTTCAGGTCGGGGCATGGTGACTGCTGTGTGTCCCCACACAAAAGAGACTCAAAGCTTAGTGACAAAGCCTTATATTCCCCCCCCCCCCTCTCCTTTCTGTACTGTGGCTAGTATAGTTCTCCCTAATTGGTCACTGTACCTAGCAAATGTATATTTAGTACAGCCTGATTGGATGAGTCAAAGAAGGCTGCTGTTTACTACACATGTGAAATGTGTTTAGGGAAAACAAAAGGCCAACCTATGGAGTGGAACTAGTTACAGTAACACCACCAACAAATTACCATACAGAGAGAGGAATATAAACCCCTGTTAATGAAAGATATATATATATATATATATATATATATATATATATATTAGAATTCAGGTAGGCCTGACTGCAGTTACTTCAATTCAGAGGCTTCTCCTTAAAACAAACATTAAAACTATGCTTTTAGGTCCTCTGTGTTTTTTTTTTTTTTTTTTCTCTCCTCTAAAGTATATTGCCAGTGTGGGTCATATCTGCCTTATCCACGAATGTTTGTGTATTTTTCCTAAAACACAAAACCTAAGGCCCGTACACACGATAAGAAAATCGGAAGTAAAATTTTGTCCGATGAACGATCTGCCGATTTTTGGATTGTTAGTATGGTGCTTTCGACAGCCGATTACGAATTTTCGAATGACAAAATCTGACAAAATCAAACATTTTTATCGTACGTCAACACAACGTCCGATTTTCGTTTAATTAGTACAGTTTTCATTCGAAAAAAATTGTAAGAGCAAGACTAGGCATGCTCAGAAACAAAAGAATACATACAAAACAATTCAACACATGACAACACTTCTGAAGTTGAATTCTGTCGTACGAGAATTTTCGTATGAAAGTAACCTCTTTACTTTCGATGTGAGACTAGCATGCAACAAAAATCGAACGCAAGATCGTTCGATAATCTGATCGTGTTTGCGAGGCTTTAGAAACACCTCACTCTACATCTCTGAGAGGTTCCTAATGTACTAAACTAGTAGTGGATGCTTGGAACAGACTTCCAGCAGAGATAAGTCAGTCAACAGTAAGTGTATTAAGAATGTAAAGACACACCCACATATCTATACTCTGACAAAAAAGGTTATAGAAAAAACGTTGTGTTTCTTAGTACTTGAAGTCTAGAACAACAGCATGTAAACATCTAACCTTTACATACATAACAGGACATGAGTCAATTTTGAAGGAAAAACAAAACACAAAACATACTGAATCCATAACATGCCATGAGGTGCAAAATAATGTATTATTATGTACTTTCAGAGTGAATGAAAACTTCACTCTGAGCCCCAGGAAAATAAAAATAAAAAAATAATAATTCCTATAGTTTCTGCAAGTTATTGAACATTTTGAAACTTCTTGGTACCAGTACTAAGCTTGTTACAAATGGAAGCTAAATGCATGCGCAGTAATGTGATCACATTACTTATTGATGGCCATCCAACAATGGTGTGTTCACACCCATGAAAAAAAAAAAAAAAAACATTTGTTTACATATAGACAGTTCATACACATCTATTACATCACACAGACGATGAGATTGAATCCCATACATTCTGGATAGAGAAAGCTTATGTAATTCCAAATGAATTACTATGTGTTTCTGCAAACGGGAGAAAAAAAAACAACAAAACACAAAAAAAAAACAACAACCATGAAGCAAGAGTACATTTCTGTCCTAAGCAATACTTGTTCCCTATATCTTTAAATATCTATGCCAGTCTTCTGATCCTTTAGGGAAGATACAAACCTGTATTAATAATCACCATGTTTGAATACCTACCCTAATATGCATTACCCTTGTTAGGTGTGGGCATTTATGTATTTCATCTGCTGTTTCTACATTGCTTATATTCAAGTTTTGTTCACAGTAAGGAGTTCTAGCAGATAACCTAGATAGTTTGAGCTTCCCTCCTGTATTTTCTGTTTGAATGGAACACATTGTTTTCTGTGGAACCTTAACAATTTGATCAAAAGATTGTTTTATTTCATTCAGTTATTTCCTACACTGTACCCCATCTGTATGACATGCTTCATATTTTACCTTGAGAGCATGTTGTGATAGTTCCATCATTTTACTGGTATTTTCCCAATTACGAATATGAGACTTCAGTAGTTCAAACTCATTTTTAGGAGAGTTAATTTTTGTAAGTAACTCAAGTTCCTTCAGAACTGATTTCCTGTGCTGTAATCTGAGAATGCTTTCAATGGCATTTACATCCAAAGGGGCACATGAGGCTATTTGTCTCGGACTAGTAACTGGGGGCCATGTCTATTGATCTTATCTTTGGAGGCATTGTAATGGGGCCACTTTCTATTTGAAAAGGTGGCCAATTCTCCAGTAGTGTGACTTGCTAAACAGGTATTGTTGTTGGTACTCTGGTGATATATCTTTGCTTTTTTGGACTTAGACCTTCTGAATACATGGAAATACTTGTGCATACAGTCCATGATGTATTGATATGAATCTTTAAGAGGATTCCTAAAAAATCCACATTTAATTTAATATTTTGGATGGGCGTTCGATATTAGGAGGGTTTGTACTCTTAGAGTGCCTTTTGTAGATATTGCAACCCCTTGAGATATTGCTGAAAGAGACCACCAAAATTGCATCCGAGTCGTGGTCACCATTTGTTGCCTAGGTTATGTGTAAACGTGCATACACCCCAATCATTGTAGTAGTATGTACCTATACACCTCTAGATCTGAGAGATCCTTCACAAAAAGGGTAGTTCCATCCGCAATACACATTTATTAAAAGGGTTACATAATATATACAAAGTACACACTAAACAGTATTTACAACACATTTACAGTATAAGTCCCCTGGCTTATATGATAATACAAATTACCCACAGCAGACCATTTTACAATACAATGTACAAGTATGGCTTTAGTTTACCTTTCCACTTCAGGTCGGGGCATGGTGACTGCTGTGTGTCCCCACACAAGAGAGACTCAAAGCTTAGTCACAAAGCCTTATATTCCCCCCCCCCCCTCTCCTTTCTGTACTGTGGCTAGTATAGTTCATCCTAATTGTTCACTGTACCTAGCAAATGTATATTGGATATAGCCTGATTGGATGAGTCAAAGAAGGTTGCTGTTTAATACACATGTGAAATGTATTTAGGGAAAACAAAAGGCCAACCGTTGAAGTGGAACAAATTAAAGTAACACCAACACAACGCTCAATACTTGAAATATATTTCCTTCTAACTCAAATATATTTCTAATTACAATATTATTTACAGCTGTTAAAGGAGATTTCACATAAACCCATTATGTAGCTCTCTGTAATTAGTTCTTTAGTTCCCCATAAGTGTTTGAGCTATCAGTAATATTAGTTTAATTGTTTCATAGGCTTTAAAAGTGGTGATGGCATTTTGGGTGGGAATATTTTTTTTTTTTTTTTTCTTTCAAAATTTTCTTATTTTGTTGTAATAAGAACAAGAACACAACAAATACAACAACAAGCATAGCAGATATGAACTGGGTTACAAACTACAATAACATGTGAGAAGGGTTCTGAAAACATTCGGAATGCTTGAATTGCTCTAGCAACAGGACATCAAACCATAACATTTCCAAGAATTAGGATACTGGCTATGATCATAAAAGGTAATCCAAAGAAAGGGAACATCCAGGATATATCAAGTCCAGACTAGACCCTGAGCAAAAAGACTTAAAACGTCCCGAAACTGGATAAGACAAAAAACAAAAAAAAGGGAGACTACAAAACCCCATCCACGACCCTCCCTCCCCGGGCAGATCCAGGAGAGGAGGGTGGAATTCATGTAGACAAACTCAGGCAAAAAAACTTGTGAAGATTAAACGACCCAGTTCAGAATGAGAGGGATAGAGAGAAAAGAAGGAGAGTGGGTAAGAGCGGGGGAAAGAAAAAGAAGGGGAGGGAGGAAGCAGCTGCGAACCGGAGAGGCACGCCCAGAATTGGTAGTTTAAGGCAGGCCCGGAACAAATGATATTCCCAAATAGGCTGCCCATGGTTCCCAGATCCTTTCAAACTTAGTAACTGTGTCCGTTAGGCTGGCTACCATCTTTTCTTGTGACATAATCCACGTAATTTTATTTCTGATTTTTCTGATAGACACCGTTCGTTGCTTCCATGCTGCCGCAATTGTCATTTTGGTCCCCAGAAAAACAAAAAACAATAGTTGTTGCGTATGTTTGGGTATTTTAGGTACTCTGGCATTTAGTAATGCAATGGCCGCTTGTCTAGGGATTCTGAGTCCAATGATTTTGGATATCATGTGGAATACTCTATTCCATGTGCCTCTCAGTTGTGGACAATCCCACCACACGTGGAGCATATTACCCGGACTCTGGCAGCCTCTGAAACATAGTGGAGAGGAAGAGAGAAACATTTTATGAAGTCTCGTAGGCACCAAGTACCAGCGAGTTGAGACTTTTATGTTTGCCTCAATCAGGGATATGTTTTTGATTCCTTTAAAAGAGCGAAAAAACATATGTCCCCATTCCTCTGCCTCCCATGACTCCGCCAGGTCCTTTTCCCATGCTTCCATGTAGGGTAGTTTAGATCCATCAGACATTAGAGCCATGTATATCAAGGAAATGCCACCCCTTTGTGCCTCCGAGTTTCCGCACCACGTCTCATATACCGTAAATGACATTGGGGGAACCATCCCTGCAGAAATTGATTGTAAAAAGTGAAGGATTTGGTGAAACCTGAAGGTTTCCGACTTAGGCATCTTTAGCTTATCACAGCAATGTGTCAGGGAGTACGGGCCCCTAGAGGTAAAGAATTGCCCTATACGGTATAGACCCTTATCAAGCCACCATTGAAATGCTTTGATGTTCATACCCGGTGGGAATCTTGGGTTGTTGAAAATATGAGAGAGCGGTTGAAGAGAGGAAATCAGGGCTGGTAGAGTTTTCAGGGAATCCCAGAGTGTAAAAGAAGCCGATAGCGTAGGAGCTAGGATAGGCGGTCTTAATTTAGAAGGGACCCAAAGAAGGAAGTCCAATGTAAACGCCGGTACCGCCTGTCTCTCCATTTGAACCCAATCTGGTTTTTCAAACCGCGAGTATACTATTGAGAGTTGAGCTAGCCTCGCAGCCTGATAATAAGCCCAGAAGTTCGGGACTCCCAGTCCCCCTTGTTTTCGTGGCCTAAATAGTACTTTGCGTTGCAGCCTATGGCCCGATTTACCCCAAATAAATTTCATTACTGTATTTTGAAATTTTTTCAGCTGATCCCTGAGTACAGGGATAGGCAAAGCTCTAAAAAGATATAATAATCTCGGAAGCACATTCTTCTTGATCGAGTTAATTCTGCCCAGCCAGGATAGATTATGAGCAGACCATTCCGCCAGTTCTCTCCTCAAGGATTGATAGATTGCTGTGTAATTCAATTTATGGAGTTGTTCTATTCTGGAAGATAAGTTTATGCCTAGATATTTGATATGAGACTCACTCCACTTAAACTTGAAAGAAGATTGGAGGCTAAGGGCTTCCTGGGAATTGACGGAGACATTAAGAATGGAGGATTTAGCGAAATTCACCTGTAGTCCCGAGATTTTCGCAAATTTGTCTAGTAAGGAACAGATGTTTGGGAGGGTTGTCGTGGGGGATGTGACAAATAAAAGAAGATTGTCCGCAAATAGAGCACACTTGTGTTCAGATGACCCGCAGAAGACTCCTTTGATGTTGGGATCCGCACGGATTGCCAATGCCAAAGTTTCTATAGCTATTGCAAAGATTAAAGGTGAGAGAGGACATCCCTGTCTCGTGCCTTTTGAGATAGGGAAAGGTTCAGAGTAAAACCCCTGATACCTAACTTTAGCTGTGGGTGTCGAATATAGGGAGTGCATAATACCCATGAATTTGCGTCCGAATCCCCATTTGGTTAGCAGCGCGAAAAGGTATGGCCATTCCACCGAATCGAACGCTTTTTGTAAGTCCACCGAAAGCAGCAGTCCTTCCTGGTGCCTCGACCCATCCCACCCTGATTGAAGAACTGTGATAACATCCACAGCCCTTCTAATTTGGTCTGGACCTTGCCTGCCTGGCATAAATCCCACCTGGTCCTTATGGATGTATGTAGTTATAAAAGAGGATAACCTATTAGCTAGGATTTTAGTTAGTATTTTTAAGTCGTTATTTATCAGGGATATTGGTCTATAATTGCTTACCTCACCAGGGTCTTTGTCGGGCTTGGGGATTACTGAGATGAAGGCTGAATTACTGTCTTTATCCAGTGGGTTGCCTGAGTGTATATTGTTAAAATATCTGACCATGTGGGGGGTTAAGTACGTTTGAAAAGTTTTGTAATATAAATTAGAGAACCCGTCTGGGCCAGGTGCTGAGTTCACTTTAAGCGATTTGATAACCTCTGTGACCTCAAATTCTGTAAAAGGCTCATCAAGCCTGGCTCTATGGTCAGAGGATATAGTAGGAATATTGAGGTCCGAGAGAAAATGGTCTAGGTTAGAATCAACCCCTGTCTTATCGGAGGAGTACAGTTGTCTGAAAAAATCTGCAAAGGCCGGAAGTATACGTTTGGGGTTTTGGGATCTGTGGCCCCCTGGGAAAGAAAACTTGGGTATGTGGGTCGCACGAACTTGGGGTTTCAGTTTAGACGCTAGCATGGAGCCTATTTTATCTCTGTGGTGGTAGAACTTGGCTCCCTGCCATCGCAGGTACTTTTCGGCCGAACTGGTGAGGGCCAGATTAAGTGCAGCTCTGGCCTCATCCAATACTCGTGTAGAAACCGAAGAGGGGTTAGCCTTGTGTTTGGCAAGTAGGACAGAATAGTCCTGTTCTAAATTGGCAATATGTGCCCGTCTATCTCTTTTAATTTTAGAAGCCATTTGGATCAGTTTGCCCCTAATGGTGGATTTATGAGCCGCCCACAGCACCTCTGAGGAGGTGTCCCCTGTATTGTTGAGAAGAAAGTATTCAGAGATAGCCTTTCCAATTTCGGTTACCCTGCAAGGTTCGCTAAGCATAGCTTCATTAAGTCTCCAGTGGAAGGTGGCATTAGTGGGGTGGGGTCGGGAGATCGTAGTCACTACCATTGAGTGATCCGACCATACTGCATCCTTAATGGACGCGGAGTGGACAAACGGCAGCAAAGAAGAAGACATGAGAATGTGGTCGATTCGTGCGTACGTCTGATGTGGGTGAGAGAAGTGAGTATAGTCTTTGGTTGTGGGATTGAATTCCCTCCAGCAATCTACCAATCCAGTTTGTTGAAGCAACTTGGCTATTTTCAGGCTGTACTTAGGGGGTCTAATGGACTGGGATCCCGGGGGTCTGGATTTATCCAGGCTAAAATCAAATGCTGTGTTGGAGTCTCCCCCAAAAAGTATATGGCCCTCCAAATGAGGGAGGAGCTTCTTAAACATATTCTGAAAAAATTTGAATTGATTATGATTTGGGGCATAGTAAGATACAAAAGAGTATAATTGGCCATCAATTGTACCTTTGACTAGCAGAAATCTACCTCCTTCGTCCGCTAATTCCAAAGAACATGTGAATCTGCAGGACTTGGCGAAAAGAACCGCTACCCCACGTGTTTTGGTTTCAGCGTTTGCTAGGTAAAAAGTGGGGAACTTAGCATGTAGAAATCTGGGTTTATATGTTTTCGGGAAATGAGTTTCCTGAAGCATGAGAACGTCAATTTTCCTATGGTGTAGTTCCTGAAATGCTTTCCTACGCTTCACGGGCGAATTGAGGCCCTGAGCGTTATGTGTAGCTATGCGGAGACGTGGAGTGGTTGAAAGAGAGAAGCCCATGGAACGATAAACCACTTACCCCACCTGTAGTATTCAAAGTACGGCCATTGCTGATTCGTGATGAAGTGGAACCTGACATAATGCGAGATGGAGTAGAGCCACTCCGGCACACAGCTGCAGGGAAACAGAGAAGAGAGATCAGAAAAGGAAAAAGAGAGAAGAGTCGCAGACCAACGTCCAAAAAGGACTCTCGGTAACGGATTGTGGTCTGCATCAATCCGAACCAACAAGTAGACAATGTCCCGTCCCCCTGATGTGGGTGACGGGGTCTGTCACACAGGGAGGATCAAAATATCGAGTTCCCCGGTGACAGGTGGAGGCGTCATCCGACCACTCCGACAGGGCTCCCGCCCATCTGAAGCATAACAAATAACACTAATGCATTCATAAAAAGGTGAGCCAAAACAATATATAGCTAGGCTTAGAGACAACAATAATTTGTAACAGAATGGGATTGAGAAGGGTTGTAGACATGCCATAAGGGAGTAGGGTGAAGTAATCTACATCTCAGCATAGAACGGTCTTTGCAGAGGGAGTTCCTGACCCCGCATTGAAAAATAACATATTTTGCGGAAGAAAAAGAGAGAAAAAAAAAAAGGGGGGGAAAGGGGTAAAATCCAAAAATAAAATTTCCGCACAGGGAGCAAAGATGCACATTAATGGGGGGGGGGGGGGAGAAAAAAAAAAAAAAACTCGGCATATCAACCCAAATGAGGCTACATCAAGTCAGGTGCGACCAGGTGGAAAATGGACTTCGGAAAGAAGTGACCATGGAGGAGTACATCCTCATGAGTGAAGAGTGTGAAGAAGTGACCGGGAAGTTCACGGGGGGTTGCATTCCTTGGATCGCTTGAATTTAGCTCTGTTCCACACAGGCGTCAAAGGGCTCGTCGGGTTCGGGCGTTTAGAATTTCCTGAGCTGGTAGACGGATTCTGTTGTTCCGGGGACTGCGAGAGAATATTGAGATGAAGGAGCAGTCTTTCACCTTCCTGAAGGCTGGAGAAAGAGAAGGTTTTATTTCTATGGGAAAACTTCAGGGCAAAAGGAAAGGCCCACCAATACTTGATCTCTTTCTGTGTCAAGACGGTAAGAAGTGGTTTCAGTGCCCTTCGTCGTTGAATGGTAGACGGAGCTATATCAGAAAAGATTTGAACCTGATGTCCAAGACAGGTGAGCTGTGAGGCATTTCGTGCCCTTTTGATGATTTCCTCCTTTACAGTATAAAAGTGTGGCTTAACTACCACATCTTTCGGGCTACCGTCCTTTCTAGGAGGGCCTAAGGCCCTGTGGGCTCTATCCAATTCAAGCTTGTGGTCTGGTATCTCCGGGATGAGATCCCTGATCAGGCTATGGATGGCTGCGGGGATATCCGTGACCGTGTCCGGGAGTCCTCTCAGTCTGAAGTTTTCCCTGCGAGACCTGTTTTCCAAGTCCTCCACTTTGAGTAAGGCAGAATCCAACTGGTCTTGTAAAGTTTGGATCAGAACGGTATGTTGATTCGTTTTAGCTACTGTCATGTCCAATTTAGTTTCGATCGCTTCCATGCGCGATCCCAGGTTCTGGAGATCAATCCTAAGGTCAGATGTGATCTTAGATGCAATTTGGGCAAGACCTGTATCCAGAAGGTGCGACATCTTAGTGATAATGTCATCTGGGTTTAAATTGTCAGGCTTAGTGGTGTACTGTAGGCCAGGGCTATGCAGATTTGTTGCAGGAAAGTCACAGGCCGGGGACAGTGAGCAATCCGCCGCCATTCGTCCCAACAGGGACTCCGTGGATGCTGGCGATGGGGTGAGAAGCAGATTAGTACTCACTGTGCCCCTCGGAGTGAAGTGTTGCGTGTCGCTCATAGCGGGGAGGGCCTGTGAAAGATCGCCCTCCTCCATCTCTGTTGTGTGAGGCGCCGGATCCGCCATCTTGGATCGAGCGGTCTCCGGCGATGCGGCCTGATATTCCGGTCTGAGGTCCCTCCTGACCTGACTGTGGGACATGTATCAGGTCCCGAGGCGGTAAGGGGTCGAGCTGTCGTCTCTGGGCGCAGAAAAGGTGGCTATCACCGGCTCAGGGCAGGGAGCAATGTCGGGGTGGCACAGAGCTCCAGGCTTAAGTGGCCATCTTGGAGAGCTCCGCGCTGGGTGGGAATATTTATTACTTTTTTATCTCATAGAAAAGAATGCTCTTTATGATAAAATACCCCTCATTGTTCATAGGCTTTGTAATATATTGTGCTAGTATATGATAAAAAAAAAAATAAAGCATGTTTTTTTTTTTTTTAATCAAACGAACTTTAGTGCAAACATAATATAATACCCAATTTTATTTTGTAAAATATGAAAGATGGGGTTGTGTTGAGTAAATAGATACCAAGGACGACAAGTCTTAAAATTGCGGCCATGATGTCGCAAAAAATAATGGTACCTGAAAATCTCCATAGGCGATGCTTTAAAAGCCATTACAGTTGATCTGTTTAGAGTTGACTGTGAGCTCTGGTACTAGAATTATTTCTCTCCAACATTTGCGGTGATACCATTTGTAATTGTGGTTTGCATACAGGGCACAACCTGTGCATGCATTTGTGGGGTTATGCAGGGCAATGTGCCTTACGCTAAATTTTTAGTTTTGTTTCTTAATAAATGTTATTACAATTTTATTATAGTTTTACTTTAATTTTTTCTTTAACTTTATTGCTATCACAAGGGGTTAACAAACTCATTGGTATTAGCATAGCATTGGGCACATGACAGGTACTCTTTATGGAGTTCAGATCCACCTGTCTGTTTTTTTGGTGGATCTGAACGGTCCCCCCATGCATCCCTATGGGGCATCAGATGTCAGCAGAGACATGTCCGCTGACATCCGATCTGATCCGATCCATCAAATCTGGACGGATGGAAACCCTATTTCTCTTACGTCCTCCAACAGTCGCCGCCACCTCTAAGTCATCACTATTGGGTATTGACTTCCGCTCCGCAGGAGTAGCTAGGCATAAGACTTAGTCAAAAGAACAAAGACATTTGCATATACACACCCATGGGGGCTGTCCCACTTAGTCAATACCCCCCTGCATTCACCACTCCCAACTCAGTTTCTTTCTGCCTAGCGTCAGGAGTAGTTAGGCTTTCCCTGTGCTGGGGCTACAGTCTCAGCCTTCTAATCTTTTTATTTGATTTCTTTTGGAAAATGTCAGTTTTTTCTTGTTATACTAGCTGTTTATTTTGTCAGCTTTCGTGTTAGTCGTTTCTTCGGATGAAGATGGATTCATGCGGAGCTGGGATTCGGACTGACCGCCCTGGTTCTCCCAGCCCGCCATCGAGCGTTCAGCCATGGTTTGTCCTGGCATTATGAACAACCCATCCCTGCTCGCAGCAGGGATGCAGCTGTGAGGTGGCTACCTCACTGGACAAATCTGTGATATGCAGTGTAATGTCCTTGGCAAACGGCATTCCCTGTCAGATGAGGACAGCAGCTTTCCGTTCTGAGAGGCACCCCACGCCATCTGGTACAGGTAAGTACTTCTGTGTGGGGTCTCTGTCTGGGGTGGCAGTCCTGTGTTGCTGTGTGTCCCCCATGTCTGTGCCGGTGTGGGGCTCCCTATTGTGATCCCTTTGGGGTCTTCTCTATACATGCACTGCGGTGCTGTGTATCTGTGTGGGGGCCCCTTCCCCTGTGTCACTTTGTGTGTGTGGCGGCCGCAGCGGGGGAAAACCGCGCGGTCCGCCGTCTTTAATTTGAGCAAGCATGTTGGCTTCACTGTGGGCTGATTTACATGCTATTTTGGCGCCATCCGACGCCATCTTGCGTGTGGCAGAACGATCGTTCCCTGCACATGTCGGTGGCCATTTTCCCGAAGTCTCCCATTCAGTTCTATGGGCAGCCATTTTCCCTGGGTCTTTTGCAGCTTATAGTTCAGCCTTTCATGACCTCACTTCCTTTTCCTCTGAAGCAGCGATCTAGGTGGTAACACTCTGTGGGGCTCTGCAGAATGTCTCTTCCATAACCTTCTGTTTTGTCATTTCTGGCTCAGTTTTCTTCTCCTATTGGGGGTCTTCTGTCACTGTAATATAGCGGTGGGCTGCGCACTCCACAGCGGTTTTAAAGGGACAGTACCCTTTTCTTGCACTGTTATTTTCACCTCGAGCAATGGATTCTCAGGATAGCAAATTTCCTCCGGCCCTGGTGGGGGACCCCAGTCATGCGTTGGCCCCTGTTATGCCTGATTTGGCCACTGTAGTGGCGTCCCTAGTGTCCAAAATGGAGGTGCTGATGGCTGAACGTGCTGCTAGGAAGAGGCCCAGATTATCTCTCTCCTCTGATTCAGATGGTGATATGGCTGCTGCGGCGGGCGTGCCCTTTTCAGGGTCTCGCTCATCCTTAGACCCGCTGGGGTCTGAGGGGGAGGCGGAGGGGGTTGATGTTTCTCCCCTGGGGTCGCCTGAAGAATGCGCGACCATGGATGAGTTGATTGTTTCTGTTAAGGAAACTTTACATTTGGAGGATGAGCCCAGTCCTCCAGGCATTGTGTCATCATTTGGGACACACAGGACCCGCAAGTCGGCGCAGGTATTTCCCTGCCCCGCTGAGTTTCATTACACTGTTAATGAACTGTGGCGCACTTTAAAACGTCCATTCCTGTTACCTAGTCGGTTTAAGTTACTTTATCCCTTTGCACCGGCTACAGAATAGCGATGGTGTGTGCCTCCACAGGTGGATCACACTGTGGCAGTATTGAACAAGGCTACCTTGATTCCTACTGAGGAGACCCCAGTTTTTCGGGATCCCACGGACAGGAGGTTGGAATCTCTGGCCCGCCATTCCTACACGGTGGCGGGTTCCTTGCTCAAACCTGTTTTCGCGTCCGTTTTGGTGGCTCAGGCGGTGGCTGAATGGACTAAGGTGCTTAGGAGCATCCTCGTGTCTGATTCTGTCCCAACTGCCAGGTTGGATATGGTGGATCAAATTCACCAAGGAGTCATGTATTTGTGCTATGCGGCCTTGAATGAGGCCCCTTTGGTTGCACGCCTATCTAGTGTCGCGGTGCTTAACCGCCGGCTGATCTGGCTGAAGAGCTGGTCGGCTGACCAGACATCACAAAAAACGGCTGCTGATTTTCCCTATGCTGGTTCTCGCCTTTTTGGCGAGGCGTTGGATACTTTGGTGAAAGGCGTCACGGGGGGCAAGAGCACCATGCTGCCCCAGAACCCCAAGAACAAGTCCTTTCGTGGCAAGCGGGGTTCCGCTTCTCGACCCAACCAGGGGTCCTTTCGTGCCTTTCGGAATCAGACCAAGGGCAAGCCCTTCAAGGGCCAAGGTGGCCAGAAGAAGACCTGGGCGGGCAAGCAGAAGTCCGGCAATGCCGGTACGGCGGGTCAATCCGCCTCCGCCTGAAGGGGCGCCCTCACCCGTTGCAGGGGTGGGGGGATGTTTGCGCGGTTTTCCTCCAACCTTAACCAAATAAAAAGAAATATTCAGCGCTGGACTCTTGTACACACCACTAATAAATGGACCAGCAGCTAAGCACTCAAGGGCAATATCTCCAAAACACCTTCTGAATACATAATAGAAAAATAGTGCAGCGCAATCCTAGTGGTAAAATTATAAAATCATGCAGAGTCCCAGTGTTAATAGGTGTCCATATAAACAGATAAAAGTCTCCAGTGTAAAGTGGTCCTAGGGCAATTCCATAAGGTGCTTGTCTCCACGAGTGCTCATGCAATCCCACCACCTGTTCACACTGCCGCTCACCTTAACAAAGAGACCCTACAGGGTCAACCAGCATTTCATCTCAAAATCAAAGCATCCTCACACTTTCTTCCTTAAGCGTAGTAAATGATTACACCTCCGATGCACTGTCAGCTCCTCAAACAATGTTACCAATATGTGTAGGAGACAAGAAAAAACGATCTAATGCTCTCTGTATGCAATCAAGCACTCTTTAATCCATATAAGAAAACAACTCACATTTTTGAAGAAAATAACAGCGCATATCTGCAGAGTTTGCAAGCAGGCGTGCATCAGGTCCACCAACCCGGAAGAGTGAGAGGCGGCCGCGGGTCACGTGACATCCCTCGTACGCGTTACATCCGTGAAAATAAGCGGGACTTCTTCAGCAAGGGTCACGTACCATACTGCGGACCCGTCTTTTATTGTCATAAAAGACGGGTCCGCAGTATGGTACGTGACCCTTGCTGAAGAAGTCCCGCTTATTTTCACGGATGTAACGCGTACGAGTGATGTCACGTGACCCGCGGCCGCCTCTCACTCTTCCGGGTTGGTGGACCTGATGCACGCCTGCTTGCAAACTCTGCAGATATGCGCTGTTATTTTCTTCAAAAATGTGAGTTGTTTTCTTATATGGATTAAAGAGTGCTTGATTGCATACAGAGAGCATTAGATCGTTTTTTCTTGTCTCCTACACATATTGGTAACATTGTTTGAGGAGCTGACAGTGCATCGGAGGTGTAATCATTTACTACGCTTAAGGAAGAAAGTGTGAGGATGCTTTGATTTTGAGATGAAATGCTGGTTGACCCTGTAGGGTCTCTTTGTTAAGGTGAGCGGCAGTGTGAACAGGTGGTGGGATTGCATGAGCACTCGTGGAGACAAGCACCTTATGGAATTGCCCTAGGACCACTTTACACTGGAGACTTTTATCTGTTTATATGGACACCTATTAACACTGGGACTCTGCATGATTTTATAATTTTACCACTAGGATTGCGCTGCACTATTTTTCTATTATTTCCTCCAACCTTGGCTGCTCCGACAGGTGGGTTCAGGAAATCATTCGATCGGGGTACAAGATCGAATTCCTTTTTCCCGGCCGGCGGACTGATTTTTTCCCTCAAATCTTCATTTGACCCCAGGGCGCCTACAGAACCTGCATCAAGCGGTGCAGGACCTCCTTGCCCAGGGCGTGATTGTCCCGGTGCCTCATCGGGACAGGTTTCGGGGGTTTTATTCCAATCTGTTCACTGTGCCCAGAAAGGAGGGCAAGGTGCGTCCTATTCTGGACCTGAAAGCTCTGAACCGCTTCGTGCGCGTTCAACAGTTCCGTATGGAATCTCTCCATTCGGTGGTGGACTCCCTGAGTCCAGGGGAATTCCTGGCCTCTATAGACCTGAAGGATGCATACCTACACGTCCCCGTTTTCGACGGTCACCAGAGGTACCTTCGGTTCGCCATAGCGGAGGACCACTATCAGTTTGTGGCGTTACCTTTCGGTCTCGCTTCGGCTCCAAGGGTCTTTACAAAGGTGTTGGCGCCTGTTCTAGGCCTGCTGAGGGCTCAGGGCATTGCGGTCTTGGGCTATCTGGACGATCTCCTAATAAGATCGAGTGTCCGCCAGGACCTACTGCGCGATCTGTCTACCATGGTACAGACACTCCAGGAGTTCGGATGGACCATCAACGTCCAGAAGTCGACCCTGTCTCCTTCAGTTCGTCTTCCCTATCTGGGAATGGTTCTGGACTCTGCTCAAGCAAAGGTGTTCTTGCCGGAGGACAAGCTCCGGACCTTACAGGACGAGATCGGGTCCCTCAGGGACAGGCCATCCTCGTCACTCAGGACCTGTATGCGGTCCCTAGGGTTGATGGTGTCGGCCTTCGAGGGGGATACCCTTTGCACAGTTTCACACACGGTCTCTTCAAGCGGAGATCCTGGCCAGGTGGGACAGACTACCTCAGTCCTTGGATCTGAGTGTCTCATTGAGTCGCCAAACCAGAATGGATCTTCTGTGGTGGCTTCAGTCCCCGGCTGTGTCAGAAGGCAAGTCCTTCCGTCCCTTGCTGTGGACGGTGATTACCACGGATGCCAGCCTGTCGGGCTGGGGTGGAGTTCTGGGCAACCTGTCTGCCCAGGGCACTTGGTCGGAGGAGGAATCCTCCCTTCCGATAAACATTTTGGAATTAAGAGCGATCAAGCTCCCTATTAAGGCACACTCTACCAGATCTTTGAGTGCGTCCTGGGCCTACTGGCATCGTGCCTCGGTGGCCCAGGTGTGCAAGGCTGCGACTTGGTCGTCAGTGCACACCTTTTCAAAATTCTATAAGGTGGATGTTCTAGCATCAGCTGATGCTTCCTTTGGCCGCAAAGTTCTCAGTGCGGCAGTGTCAGGAGGGACCCTTGTTTTGTTGTGGGTCCCTGACGTTTGGGGTGTTTATCCCCTGGATTATTTGCTTTCCTGGGCTGTTGCTCCTGTTGAGCCTTTACTGTTGCCCAGAAGGTTCTCTTACTCTGCATGTAAGGTTCCTTTCTCTGATGTGGGTACTGCGTTGCCTTTTCTATGGTTGCGTCTCCCACCCCTCATGTCTACACTGCTTTGGGACATCCCAATAGTGATGACTTAGAGGTGGCGGCGACTGTCGGAGGACGTAAGAGAAAACAGAATTTTTGTAAAATCTTACCTGTAAAATTCCTTTCTCTGAGTCCTCCTCCGACAGCCGCCGCTCCGCCCCTCTTTTTGGGTTTTTTTTTTTGTACACTTACTGCTATGCTACCGAACTGAGTTGGGAGTGGTGAATGCAGGGGGGTATTGACTAAGTGGGACAGCCCCCATGGGTGTGTATATGCAAATGTATTTGTTCTTTTGACTAAGTCTTATGCCTAGCTACTCCTGCGGAGCGGAAGTCAATACCCAATAGTGATGACTTAGAGGTGGCGGCGACTGTCGGAGGACTCAGAGAAAGGAATTTTACAGGTAAGATTTTACAAAAATTCAGTTTTTCCATCCTTCCATCGGATCGGATGGGATCGGATGAGAACGGGCCAACGGTCTGTTCCCATCCGATTTCCCCCATAGAGATGCATGGGGAACTGACAGCTGTGTCTCCGCACACAGCACGGAGAACAGCTGTCATCCTCCTGCTCAGCGGGGGATCGGCGGATCGATCCCCCGCTGAGAAAAATTGACTCCGTCCGACGGAGTGTGAAAGCGGCCTAAAGCATCTAACCAAGCAGAGATCTGTTTGATTACATGGTTCCCTGGCTGACGGCTCTGAAATTGTAAGTGACTAAATCATTGTCGCTTCCAGAATCATTACGGATATTCCACTTGCCATTTTGAAGCCCTCTGATGTGGTCCCTGACTCTCGGTAAGAGTGAGAGAGCATGAGAACCACAATGGAAAGAAATGCACTTTGAAAGTGATCATACAGCTATACAGCCATCTGATCACTTCACAGTGGGAAGCGGGCCCAAAAAGCAAGCACATGCTAGCCATGAGCTTGTGCTTAACTGGTTGTGGTATATCCAAAAAGCTGAAGTGTTTTTTTTTTTTTTTAAACAGTGTCATTTTTATTTATCAGTCCTTTATAGTACTTTCCAAAGCACAGCATTACTTTACTATGTTATTTTACTACCAAACAATATAAAAGATGCCTTTTCTATTAGATTTTATCCCCTCATGTTTTCAAAGATCCAGGGTACAGGATTTCAGTACAATCTTATGAATACTGCACAATAATCCCTAGCTAACCCCACATAAAAGGATTTGGAGCCCTTGCCCTGCACTTGACATGCAGTTCCTTCCAGTCACTTTGTGATCCTTGTTTTTTTTTCCTTAAATATATGAAGTGTCTTTATATTGTGTCATCTTAGGCTTTTTTCAGTGAACAAACACATATTTATTAAAAAAAACAAATTACTATATGATTCCTGAAAAAAAGGTGCATGTTAACTATATATGTATGGACTCATTCATCAATAATGTTTGAAAGTTATTGGGCCTGGTAAACTATCAGTGGTAGGCATTTAGAATAGCACAGGTTGCAATATTTTCACAATGCATTTTCCTGTGGAATGCAAAATGTGCATCAGAAATAGGAAAATCCCTATTTGTGCCATATAGCATGAAAGTCGCAATTTGTACACCACATAGTTGAAAAGATTGCATAGATTTTTTGTGCATAAAATAAGTGCATTAGTGCGCCAAGCAGTAGGTGGCGCAGGACTCATAGTTTTTTATATATATACATATATATATATATATATATATATATATATATATATATATATATATATATATATATATATATATAGCAGTGATGTACAGCGCACAGGACATGTACATTTTTACTAACTAAATAAGAATGATTCTATTATGTATATTTTTTGAATGTGGGTTTGGTAATTAGTAATTTAAATATATATTTTGTATTTATCATGATAAAATAAATAGTTTGGAGTTAAAAATAAAGTTTAAATTTGCACTCCTTTTGGATTAGGTTGAATAGTAGTAATGTGTACAATTATATAAAAAAAAAAAAAAAAATGTAACTAATAACTGTCTTGAGTGTAAGGGTCCTTTCACACGGCCGCTCCGTGTGTCCGCAAATAATCCCATCCGTTTGCGGATGATTTGCGGACATAATGTAAGTGAATGGCACTGCGGGTGTCAGCGGAATACCATCTGCTGACACCCGATTTTCCTCCTTTCAGTTCTGTTCCGTTTTTACGAATGGAACAGAACCCCATTTTTTCTTCCGTGTAAAAAACGGTAAGGAAGGAAAATCGGATGTCAGTGGTGTCATCCGCTGACATCCGCAGTGCCATATACTTACATTATGTCCGCATATCATCCGCAAACGGATGGGATGATATGCGGGCACACGGAGCGCATGACAGAAATGTCATCCGCTCCGTAGAAAAAAAAAAAAAAAAGTCCCGCAGCGGACCTTTCACACGGAGCGGCCGTGTGAAAGGACCCTAAGTTTGATGAGTTGGTATTTCTACACCAAGGTAGACATATGGCCTTTGCCGCATGCTTAATGAAAGAGATTGTCATGCAGAGTACAGGACGAAGAAAAAAGAGAACACCTCCTGTAAGCCTGATACCACAGTGCAGGGAAAACACGGAAAATAGAGAACAGGGCTTACTGTCGGTGTACTACGAATATGGAGGGAGGTGTGAACCTAAGTAGAACCTAAAGGCACATGGATGCGTATGCGTCCAGTCATTACAATCAAATAGTAAAGGGAGGAATCCTATAGTCCTATCTCATATGATACTTTATGTGAGAGATGTTCTCCTGTGATCCTTGAGCCAAAGATTCCAGTTCTTCATAAACTTAGGAAGTTGAAAGTGGGGGATAGCAAAGGAGTACTCCATCAGAAAGGGGCTGTTAAGGATGTGGATAATGTCTTTGGTGGATCTGAATCTTACAATTTCCTTGCTATAGCAAGTCAAGAAGCTTTGAAAACATGGGTAATACATGCTCATAGTGGATGAGGAGCATCAGTTATTCCCACTCCCAAGAGGGCTAGATGCAAGAACATGAGTGATGATTGCTAACCAGCTAATCCAATTGGCATATTTTCAGAGGTCCAGAATGTGGCAAGCGTTTGGCAGTTCCACCAAATGTGATATAGGGTGCCTATATGACCACAGTTGTGCCAGCAGCTCTTAGAGTGATTTGAAAAGATGGAGGTGAGATTGGAGGGAGTATAATACTGCTAAAAAATATTTTTTAGAATTTCTCACACATGAAAGGCATTTAAAATATTTTAGCGGTTCCATCATCTAATGACAATGTTCATGAGAGATCGGGAAGTAAAGGAGTCCTTTCCAGTAAATCATCAAGGGGGATTTAGGTTAAGAGAGAGTTGTTTTAAATGTGGCACATCTATAGTCCCATTTTTACCTCTCACTTATTCTGTTTTGTTATTGGGATGGTGCCCGAAGAGTTACAAATGTATTTACAGGAGGATTCCACTATATTCTGTGATAAATACCATTAATTATCTAATGTCTTATGTGTTAAGCATTCTTCTTAATTGTACTGAATTTAACTGGATATGTCACATAATTTACCAAAGAACTTTGCCCCAATTTGTAGCCACCAAGTTCTTTAACCTGGAGGTAAATATAGTAAAGCGGAAAATAGGCATTAAATGTGATTATATTCGCTTTTAGTCTGTCAAGATGTATTTAATATTTTAAAAGACAGATGGTATACATCAAGACTTTGTTAGAGCTTACAAATGACCTCACTTGAGCTCCATAGTTCCATCACCTCTTTAAGTTTGGAATTGCAGCTTTAACGGCATGGCTGTTCTTCTCTTCTTCAGAATACCAGTAATAGTGCCATCTAGAACACAATCTAATGTCAACAGTACTTACATAAGCATAGTATTTTATATATTTCCAGTTTGGTAACTAAAATCATTTGTGAATAACTGTTTAAAAAATATTTTTTTTTTTTTTTAACTAAATTTCCAACTCCAGCCAAGTATTTTTTGAGTTGAAAAGGGTTTAGTAGAGTTTCTTCACTTTCTCCTCAATGGGTAAACCAACAGCATTTAAAGTGCCCGTGTCACCTCTAAAAAAGAACGGAAAGCCAGAAAACCCTATGAAAGAAGATGCTTTATATTTCTCTGATGGGTAGTATATAGAACCTTCAGTGTATTGAAGGTTACAGGTGTGTCCGATAGGCTCACTCCACTGGATACTGTGCTTCTTCCAACCAAGGTTGTCTTCAATCCTGACAATATCAAGTCCATTTTAGAACCATTTTCACAAAAAGATTAACATAACTTTCACCCAGCCAGGATTTATACATTTTCCCAGCCAAATTCTATTAAAAAAATGTGTGAAAGTTGTGTGATTCTTGTGTAAAAACATTTTTTAAAAAGATTCCTAAGCACTGTCCTATTTTAGTTTCTAGCTTTGAACAACTCCAAACTCAACTAAATTGCAATGATTTGTGGTAGTGGACACATTTGCAAATCGATTTTGATCCAAAAACTGACCACACAGTGTACTATTTATTCAAAATCTATTCTAGGTTTTTTTTACAATATTTAGCACAGCTTTTGTTGACCTTTATCTTAAAAAAAAAAAAAAAAGAAAAAAAAGGTCAAAAAAGAGTCTGCCAATGTTGAATTATGTTAACATTTTTGATTTTGCATGAGAATGTGTTACGTTGTAAAGTAGGGAGAGTAGACAATAAATATGAGCCCTAAACAAAACAGAAAATTAGATAACTGACTTTTACCTAAGCACAGGATGAGAGCTTCAGGGCCGGACTGGGAATAAAATTCAACCCTGGAAATAATTTCATACCAGCCCCATAGCATTATTTTACCGGCCCAACAGCATAACACCATTATTTTCTTGTTCATAAAAGGGAAAACTATGCATTTTAAAGCACATTTGAAGAGAGTATTAGATATAGATAAGACAGATATGAAAGCGCATAGGGCTTTATATATATATATATATATATATATATATATATATATATATATATATATATATATATATATATAGCAAATTCGGGCTAAAAGTGGTAAAAGTGTGGTACAGGAGGTAGGCTGTGTGGGCATGGTACAGGAGATGTCATAGGCTGTGTGGGCATGGTACAGGAGATGTCAGAGGCTGTGGACATGGTACAGGAGGACATGTCAGAGGCTGTGGACATGGTACAGGAGGACATGTCAGAGGCTGTGGACATGGTACAGGAGGACATGTCAGAGGCTGTGGACATGGTACAGGAGGACATGTCAGAGGCTGCAGGCATGGTACAGGAGATGCAGGGGCTGCAGACATGGTACAGGAGATGCAGGGGCTGCTGACATGGTACAGGAGATGCAGGCGCTCTGGACATGGTACAGGAGATGCAGGGGCTCTGGACATGGTACAGGAGATGCAGAGCCTGCGGGCATGGAGCAGGAGATGCAGGGGCTGTGGGCATGGTGCTGCGGGCATGGTGCAGGAGATTCAGGGGCTGTGGGTATGGTGCAGGGGCTGCAGACATGGTACAGGAGATGCAGGGCTTTGGGCATAGTACAGGAGATGCAGGCTTGCCGACTTTTTTCAGGGGCTGCATGCATGGTACAAGAGATGCATGGCTGTGGGCATGGTACAGGAGATGCAGGGGCTGAGGGCATGGTACAGGAGATGTCAGAGGCTGCGGACATGGTACAGGAGATGTCAGAGGCTGTGGACATGGTACAGGAGGACATGTCAGAGGCTGTGGGCATGGTACAGGAGATGCAGGGGCTGCGGGCATGTTGCAGGGGTTGCGGGCATGGTGCAGGGGCTGCAGACATGGTACAGGAGATGCAGAGGCTGCGGGCAAGGTGCAGGAGATGCAGGGGCTGTGGGCATGGTGCAGCGGCTGTGGGCATGGTGCAGGAGATGCAGGGGCTGCGGGCACGGTGCTGGAGATGCAGGGGTGGCGGGTATGGTGCAGGGGCTGCAGACATGGTACAGTAGATGCAGGGCTGTGGGCATCGTAGAGGAGATGCAGGCTTGCCTGCATTGTGCCGGGGCTGCATGCATGGTACAAGAGATGCAGGGCTGTGGGAATGGTACAGGAGATGCAGGGCTGCGGGCATAGTGCAGGAAAATCTCCTGTACCATGCCCGCAGCACTGCATCTCCTTAGGAGTCTCACTTACCTTTTGGTGAGGCACCTTACTTTTTTTTTACAGGACCTTAGCAGCCCCAGGGCAGGGGGAGCTTGCCAGCCTACTGGGAAATTTCCCGGTATCCCGGTAGGCCAGTCCGGCCCTGGAGAGCTTTAAAGCAGCATTAAACCCAAATTAAGCATGTATTATATTGCTTACCGGTTCTTAGATTTGATGGATGTATTCATTTTTCTTTCTAGGCTATCTTTCTTCTATTTTAATTTGATGATCCAGCTTGTAAGTCCATTGTTTTTCAAAAGAACAATCTTTCTTCCAGATGTATCAGTTTACAGGGATAAGACAAGCCATTTAACACTGGCAGGGGTGCTTGCAATGATCATTTATTATTTATTCATGAAAAACCTTTATCCCAAAAAGGAAAATATTCTTTGCTGAAATTAATTTAAAAGTGTTAGCTAGATTTTGGCTTTTATTGTTTAGCGGGTTGATTGAAGACCCAGGTAAGTATTTAGGGAGGTACTGTAGGGGAAAGACAGAAGTCTGTAAAATGCTTCCTACCTTAATGCAGAGAATACATTAAGATAAAAAAATCCTTTTGGCTTAGAACCACTTTAAACCATCATGTGTACTTCCTATATGATCTTCACTAAATATAAGGTACATGTGCAAATGTACAGTATTTCAAGGTACAAATTAAATAGGTTCAATAGTAAATAAGTGCTGTGCTACTATTCCCTACTGCTTGTTATACCAATTTGCAAGTGCCCTAATAAACATATAATCACATATATAGTGCAAATAAATACTGTGATGTAACCTAATAATTGCACATGTGTAACAGTGTCAAGCTATTTATTAAAATCAAAACTATAAAAAGCAAATAAATGACAATATTTTCAATTATTGTCCATTATGCTCAAAATGCTTTCTTCAAACACAACATGCATATCATATGTAATCTT
Source organism: Pelophylax lessonae (assembly GCF_965119305.1). Taxonomy (NCBI): domain Eukaryota; kingdom Metazoa; phylum Chordata; class Amphibia; order Anura; family Ranidae; genus Pelophylax; species Pelophylax lessonae. The sequence continues at coordinate 285,297,898 of NC_138771.1, read as the reverse complement.
CACAGAATATACATGCATAGGTGTCCAATATTTCCAAAAATAAAATAAAACCGGGTCCAGTCTTTCAAACACTGTAAACACGACTTGCAAAAATTCTCCTTCGTGATCACTGCATATCACTCGTGTCCAATATATGCCCTCATCTGGTTTTGCACAGAGGGCCCCCAAACCTCCTCTACTCGAGTCCTCTACCTGCACTCTTCGCCTCCTCTTCTAGTTGCACCCCCATATAAAGCTGCTTCCTATGGGGGCCCTCCTGTGAGCTTGATCCCAAGCTGCCCATAAACACAGACAGTGTGGCTCTGCTCTGCCTCCAGCTCTGTACTCACAGAATTTGATAGCAGCAGGAACCAATGTCTCCCACTGCTGCCTCTGTAATCGGAGAGAACTGCAGATGGGCACAGCGCTGGATTGGCATTTGGCTCAGCTAAGTAAGGAGGTGAAAGGATGATACAGACACAGACATTTTTGTCTTATGTGGTTGTAAACCCCAGTCATGGATTTTGAACTAAGTACAAATATCTGTAGTGTTTACCTCTCTCTCTCAAGAGCTCAAATGTCATTTCTCTGGTGCTGCTTTGTCCTTCCATTACAGTGTTTGTGCAGTTTAAGAGGACTGACCCAATCCTGAAAGATATTCCCTCCTCCTAAGCCTATTGCTGAAAATTATCCTATAAAAAAGGATTTTAAGAGAAAATAGGCTGTTCCTGTAGTGGATCTTTTCTCCCTAAATTACAGTTCCAAGTATAAATGCCCCATCTTTTAAGGCACTTGCAGGTCTGACTTTGCAGCCAGCTATTGCTGCAATGTCTATTTGGCAGATGGTTTCTAACTGGATGAGACAAATAAATAGAGATCAAGATCCTGTATTTGAGGACCCTGCTCTCTTAGGCTCCATGCACACTGGACTAAAAATAACTGCTTTTACGGGAGTTTTATGTTTTGCCTGTAGAAGCAACTCAATGCTATTCTATGTGTCCATGTACACCAGGACGAATACAGGCATATTTTGAGCTCAGTGTTTAGAGACAGGAAAAAAACCCTTCTGGTTTGTTTTTCTAATTGGAGCTTTCTTGCAGAAAAAAATGTTAAACTCGCCTAAATTGTGTACAAAAACGCTCAATATGAGATTTTGTCCTGCCAAGGGAACTGGCATTTTTTTTGGAACCTCAGACACTCTAGAGAATGTAGCTCACCAAGTCTCTAGTATGTCCCCTATCTCATATGGGCAGGATATTGTAGTTAAAATCTTGTTCTACTGAACTTCGCTCTCCCCAGGCATCAGTTTCCAAACCAAGGCTTAACCTCTTTTTGTCACAAGCCATGGATTCCCAAGTCCCCCAGGCTTGCCCAGAAGCCCCCCTTACAATAAAGGGGCAGAGAGACAGCTGCTGGCATTTGTGCCATTCTGAATCCAAGAGGTCATGGACATCTGGGCCCAATCTTTTATTTCAATGAGGTACAAAATGGCATTTCTATCCCTACCCCCACCCCACATTTTGCCTAACAATCTGCCAGCTTCAGACCAAAAGAAGGCAGATTTGGTGCATACCTTGCACTTTGTACACAAGGAGTAGTTGTACCAGTTCCTCCAATTTCAAGGTTAAAACCCATTTACAGTTCCTAAACTAAATGGAGGCATCCACCACACAGTGGACTTAAAAGCTCTAAACTTATTTCTTGTTTATCAAAATTTCAGATCTGCCATTGCTTCTCTCAGACAAGGGTAATTTAATGTGCCAGTAGACAAACAAGATGCTTACCTACACATTTCCAATTTTTCACATCAGCGCTTTCTGAGTTTTGCTGTGGGAGAACAACAATTCCAATATGTAGCACTACATTCTCCTCTTTACCCCAAGTGTTTATAAAAGTGCCTGCCCTGCTATTTGCTCTTCTGCGAATGCAGGGCATTCATATCACAAGTTATCTGGATGACCTTCTATTAAGGACTCCCCAGCCAAAACCTTATCTGCCAACATCCAAAGGAAGATTCCATTTCTTCACATTCTTTGACTGGATAATTAACTTTCCAAAGTCTGCCCTCCTAGCTCTAACACTGACTGGAGTATCTTGGTATCATATTGGATACAGCCCAAGGCAGAATCTTTCTTACTCAGTAGAAACTTGCTTCCCTAAAGTCCTACACAATGACTCTTTGATTAAAACTACACCCTTCAGTTTGATTCTGCATGAGGGTTCTGGGCTTGATGGCCCTTTCAGGCAGTCCCTTTTCAGGCAGTTTCATTCCAGACCTATCCAACATATGATATGGAACAAGCAAACCCTAACTTTGTCATCATTTCACTGACATTATGAAACTGAGAGCCATCAGGTTGTCTCCGGCTACAACACTGGCCCTTCCTTCTGCATGGTCACCCAGTCAGGGTACAGTTGTGCAATGCCACAGCAATAGCCTACATAAACCATTAAGGGGGCACCAGAAGTCAAACAACCCTAAAAGAAACAAGTCTGATTATTTTTTAGGCAGAGAAATAAATTCCAGTTTTCTCAGCTATCCACATCAATAGAGTGGACAAATGGCAAGCAGACTTCCTAAGCCATCAATGTCTAGACCCAGAAGAGTGGTCTTTGCACCCTGAGTTTTTTAAAATGTCTTTCAAAAGTGGGGAAACTAAATGTGGACTATCTATCCTCCAGGTTTAGCAAAAAGCTGAACAGATTTGTGGCCAAGACCAGGGATCCTCTAGCCTTCACAGTAGATGCTCTGATGATTCATTGGACTCAGTTCAAATTGGTTTATGCCTTCCCTCCGATAAAGACCCTCCCTCAACTGCTACACAAGATAGAGGAGGAAAGGGTCATTCACATCTCCGCAAACTGACCCATAAGGATGTGGTAAAGAGACATACTCAGACTTCTGGTGGATGAGCCTTGGCCTCTTCCAAACAGATCAGACAGACTGGTCCAAGGCCACTTGTTCTATCATGTCTCACAGTCACTGTCTTTAATGGCATGTTCTAAAAGATAGGGGTATTTCTGACATGAATTTTAATGGTATCACGGTCTTAGTCCACAGGGTTGGCCACCCTTTGCAGCTATAACAGCTTCAACTTTTCTGTGAAGGCTGTCCAGAAGGTTTAGGAGTGTGTCTATGGGAACGTTTGACCATTCTTCCAGAAGCACCTTTGTAAGGTCAGGCACTGGTGTTGGACAAGAAGACCTGACTCGCAGTCTAATTCATTCCAAAGATGTTCTATCAGGTTGAGGACAGGAGGCAGGCAGGCCACCCCTTAAGCTCTGCCACCCCAAACTTGCTCTTCCAATTATTTATGGACCTTGTTTTGTGAACTGGTCCAAATCATTTGGTGAAGAGGGGATTATGGTGTGAGGTTGCTTTTCAGGGGTTGGGCTTGGCCCCTTAGTTCCAGTGAAGGGAACTCCTAATTCATCAGCATACCAACACATTTTGGACAACTTCCTGCTCCCAACTTTGTTGGAATAGTATGGGGATGGCCCCTTCCTGTTCCAACATGACTGGGCACTAGTGCACAAAGCAAGGTCCATAAAGACTTGGAAGAGCAAGTTTGGGGTGGAGGAACTTGATTGGTTTACACAGTCCTGACCTCAACCCGATAGAACACCTTTGGGATGAATTAGAATGGAGACTGTGAGTCAGGCCTTCTCGTCCAACATCAGTGCCTGACCTCACATATGCGCTTCTGAAAAATGGTCAAATATTTCCCATAGACACACTCCTAAACTTTGTGGACAGCCTTCCCAGAAGAGTTGAAGCTGTTATAGCTGCAAAGGGTGGGCCAACTCAATATTGAACCCTACGGACTAGGACTGGTATGCCAATAAAAGGCAGGTGTCCCAATACTTTTAAAAATATAGTGTATATAAAAGCTTTCTTTGCCCAGTACAAGGACAGAAGTCATAGAGAATACTCTATTTTTTGAATTTTGACTTTTTGTCAGCCTGGTCTTGACCTGCATCTGGCCTTGAGTAGCCATAAGAGAGGTTTTTGCCTTATCCATTCTTTTCCAAAAACCTCTTGCCCGGAAATTCCTAAAAAGGACTTTTCTTCAGGATGTTGCTCATATAAATCCCCCAATTCAACCTCTTGTGCCACCTTTAGATCTCAGCCTAGTGCAATGAGTACTCCAGAGACCACCACGTAAACTGATTAGAGACAATTCTTTGGAAGACCTCAATTGTAAGGTGTCTTTCTGGTCACATTCTAGGCATCTTTCTGAGTGACGGCTCTTTCTTGTAAAGAGCCCTTTCTTGTTGTATACAAGGAGCATAACCTTCCTTCCTACTTAGGGCGATCTCTTCTCTTTACCTCAATGAGGACATTGTTTTTTGCTCCCTTTGTTCTGCTCTAAACATTTCAAAGAAATTTCCTTACTTTGCCCAGATGTGGTCCGGCCTCTCACAATCTACCTGGTTCCAAAGCCACTGTTCATAAGACTAATTTTCTTTGTTCTGCCTGTAGGCGCTCGTAGGGGACAGGCTGCTTGCTGCTCCACCATTGCCTGGTGTATCAGGCAACCTATCTCCAGGGCCTACACGCTTAGGAATGGAGCTCCTCTTTTATCTATTAGAGCCCATTATTCCAGGGCTGTTGATATCTCTTGGGCTTCTCAACAGCAATCATCTGCTTCCCAGATTTGCAAGGCTGCCACCTCGTCCTCTGTTCATACATTCTCCAAGTTCTTCCAAGTGAATTTTCAGGTCCAGGCCAATGCACGCTTCAGCAGCAAGTTGCTTCATGCTGTTATCTTAGTGTTTTTTGTTCAGATTCTTCAACCCCTGTTTTTCTTGTTTGCTTGTTGCCAGTTTTGTTACTGTGCAATTAAAATAATAGGAATTTTGACTTGTATGTAAATTCCCTATTTTGGAGTAGCGTACAGTGCACAGGCCCCTCCCCTCTGTGTCTTGATCAGTTCTTATTACTTGGGGAAAAAACTGGAGTCTCATATGGGTGCACTTTAAGGGAGGCCGTAGCAAGTAGCCAATCACCTGAAGGTAGCCTGCATATAACACATACACGTCTTATTTACAGGTCATTCAAAATCCTTTTTTCCTGCTTCCCAGACCACTTTTCACTGCATTTCGATGTCCCTGCTACAAGCAGGTTTGGCCACGTTTATTTGCTTTTACATGGGTTTACTGGCATTTAGAGTTTCTAATTTAATTGTGTAGCATTCTATTTTCTCTAAGCACATAAAAGCAGACTGCACTTAAATGCAGATAAACACACAGTTGGAATGGCATTTAATTGCATTCATAAATGTCTCTGAATGCATATAAATGCAGGTTTGACTCTGCCAGTCTGAATGAGGCATTAAAAGAGACAAATTACTTAGTCATCATATGTATTATCCTAATCCATGAGTTTTTCCTTAAAGTGTAAGTTCACCTTTAGCACTAAGAATCCTATTCCTTCGGATATCATGCGTAACATATTGTAGATAACAATCTTCATTCACATAATTGTTTTTTCATATTTTTTTTGTAAAATGTGATTCCCCCACCCTGTTCTGGATATTTCATTTTCTGAGTCATTTAAAAAAAATGCACTCAAAGCTTCTTTTCCTGTTTCCTGCTTTCTTCTTGCAATGTCATATGGAACTGTAGTTCACTAAGCTAATAAGAAACTACAAGTCCCATGGATTATTGCATTCTCTGTGTGCTGGTCAGGCACATAAGGAAGTTTTTTCAATCCGCTCAGTTCAGATTTGTCCCCCACCCCCTGCGTGATTTCCCCACTGCTGTGACTGGGGGAGGGTGAGAGAGCTGGAGGAGACACATATTCTTAAGTCAGAGTAGCCCCAGCAAGCAGTGTCACTAGTCTTATACTGTATAATGAAAATTAATAAAAATAATGAGCTGCAAGAGATAAAAAAAAAAAACACTGTGAAAATAATTTCTTCTATCTCTATAGCTAAAATACCACATGAGAAATAGCTGTAAAATAACACATGCAGTATTTTCCAAAAAACATTATTAATTCATTAAAAAAACACTCTAAAATGACACATGTACTATTTCTTTAGTGGGATATTTTAACATTAAAATATACAAGAATGCAAAGACAGAGAAATCTTGTGGTCCCTGAATGTCACCTGGGTGGCCCTGCTCCTGTGTTTACTTTGACAGTGGATACTCAATGTGAAGAAATGTCACCAGTACACCAGGGATTCCTCAAAAGGTTCAAAAGCTTTATTCTGTGGTCACATGATAAATATGTACGTTTCGGAGCCACGCAGGGCATGCCTGATGAAGGGGCCCTGCGTGGCTCTGAAACGTTGCTTTTTATTTATCATTTGACCACGGAATAAAGCTTTGGACCCTTTTGAGGAATCCTTGGTGTGCTGATGACATTTCTTCACTTTGAGTATCCATGGTTTCCAACCTATGGTCATTAAAGCACCACTGAACAGCTGGTTATCTTGATTGTGTGCGTGGGGAATATTGCGTTTGGTTTTTACTTTGACAGTGGGGACCCTGAGATGCACCTGCAATGTCTCTGTGGTATAAATTTTTGGGGAGCTTCATAACATTTTTTTTTTTTTTTTTTTGCTGTTGGGTCCTCCACACTGTTTTCTTTCTTGTTTGTTTTTTTGCATTTAAATGTCCAGGCTGCTTTGTTTACATTCTGCTGTCAGCCGAGAATCCCCAGCTGACAGCTGGGATGACACCTGGCGGATGCTGGCTCCTTAACAACCAACTAATATTTTCATGCATTTGGTAAACAGCGCATGGCTAGATCATGACTTATTTAATGAATGTTTTTAATATTTTTTTTCCCTGCTGACAGCAGAATGTAAATGAAAGAGCAGATATAAAATACAAATTAAGCACATAAATAGAATGAGGTCCCCCTGACCATACCAGGCCCCTTGGGTCTGGTATACATTTTTTGGGGGGGCCGCACACCAAAAAAGCTTCTTGAGGTTCTCCCCTAAAATCCATACCAGACCCTTATCCAAGCATGCAGCCTGGTAAGCCAGGAAATGGGGAGCAAGCATTAGGCCCCACCCCTCCTTAACCATATCAGACCACATCCCCTCTTCATGGGGATGTGCTTTGCTGGGAGTTGTGGGCCCTGTTAAAGCACCCTGTTCCCAAGCTGATGAGGACAAGGGCCTTTTCCCTACAACCCTGGCCCATGGGTGCGAGGGTGTAATGACTTATCGGAATCTGGAAGTCACCTTTAACATAGTAGCCCTACTCATTCACCGACCAATGATGAGTGTAAATAAAAACATGACAGTTTTTGACAACCCCCCCCCCAAAAAATTATTGCCACAATGTACATCCATCGTCAATCATGATGAACATTGCCCGCACACAAAAAAACACCGTCCGCTGACATGACTGCCCTGTCACTTTGGGGCTAAAACAGGCAGTATGGAGGCAATCGCTCTTCAGTGAGCACCACAAGCATGAATGAGCACTAAAGAAATGGAAAAAAGAAAGCTCACCGTCACCAGAGCAGTGCAATGTGACTATGGTCTCCTCTTTAGGAAGGCTCTGCAAGGGATTAGGGCTGCAGGATGTGTGGCAGATGTTCCACACTACTGAAAATTTATATACCTGCTACTCCAAAATTTTCAACTCATTGTCCTGAATCAATTTGGTTTTATGCTCTGCAAATCTTGTCTTGGCCTTGGATGTGGTAAAAGATCCAAGGGGCATTTCTGACCACTCCTCCTTTATACTTACTATTGCCCTCGGGCGTCTGAAGAGTAACATCCTGTGGTGTCTGAACCCATTTGGGTTGGACTTATTTCCTCAAGAGGACCCTTTTCTGTCCTATCTTGGGTTTCTTATCACTCAGAATGTAAGCCCAGCCATGCAAAGTACAGTATGTGATGTAATGTAAAAAATAAGTTGTGCTAAATCAATATGATAAATAAACCAAATAAATGTCCATAAAAGTCCATATATTATTGAGAAACCAGATGAAATGAGATATGTGATGCCCTTAAGGCTTACCTTCGAGGCCTTTTAATCAAATAAGTCAGTATCATCAAATCATCCTCCTGTAGAGACTTGGGACAGGCCAAGACGGATGCTTCAGTGGCTGAAGCTAGATATATTCTGGACCCTAGTTCAACTAATAAAGCAGAAATGACAGGCCTGGGCAGGAGGGAAGGTATCTGGTAGACTGCTGCCCCAAGTAGTTCGCTCGCAATCTAACCCCACATCAGTAGTGGCTCTAAAGGATCAAGAGGGGTAGGTGTGTACTCATACAGATTCTATTCTGTTTATTCTACAATCTTTTTACCAGGAACTATATGCCTCCTGGACTAACTATACCCTAGCTGAGATGTCCACCTATCTCAATACTATTACTCTTCCCATGTTATTGCAGGCAGATCAACAATTTCTTAACGCCTCTCTCAATCAATCAGAATTGGAAGTTGCAGTAGCTAGCTTTACCGAATGGTAAAGCACCAGGGATGGATGGTATCCAGATTGAAATTTATAAAAAATATGGCGAAGTACTGTTGCCTGCCCTACTCACTATGTTTAGCCCAGCCTTATTAGAGGGTTGTCTGCCAGACTCAATGAGCGAGGCTGTGATTATAGTTATCTTGAAAAAAGATAAGGATCCTTTACATCCAGAGTCCCATCGACCTATTTCTTTACTTCCAACTGATGGTAAAATATTGGACAAAATACTATTATTCATTCTGATCAAGCTGCCTTTATGCCTATGTCTACAGCTGTAAATATTAGGCGGGCATATCTCAATATGCAGATTCCGGTCACCAACCCTGCGGATCGTGCCTTTTTGGCCTTGGATGCCATCAAGGCCTTTGACAGTGTAGAATGGTCTACCCGTGGGCTTGCAGTCCTCCCCTTTCAAGCTCTTTCGTGGCACTCGGGCAGGGGTGCCCTTTGTTACTTCAGCCTTTTGCCATTGCTATTAAACCCTTGGCCTCCCTTTTACGGGGCTGACTTGGATGTACAGTAGCTGACCTGGTCAGAGGTAATATGTGGAAAAGCTAGCTCTGTATTCTGTTGATGTTCTTTAATTTTTATCTAATCTTCAGTCCTCTTTTCCAGCAGTTATGAACTATAAAGGTGAGTTTGCTGGATTATCAGGGTTGGTAATTAACTGGGAGAAGTGTTTGCTTTTGCCATTAGATCCCTTACCAAATGCTTTACCATCCACCTTGGCACATCTTAAAACTGTCTCCTCTCTTAAAAATGTGTGTGTGACCATGACAGTCTCTCTGTTATGAGGCAGGTGGAAGCCTGTCGTGCAGAGAAGGCTTACCGTTGCCGGTGGGCGGAGCTTGGTTGGAAACCCGAGGTGAGTAGCACAGGCTAACCTGGGGTGCGGGGTCTAAGCATCCACCGGTCTTCACCAGGGCCTCTGATGGTGAGGATGGATTTGGCTGCAGGTGGATACCAGGTCGCGGTCCCCAGGGTCGCCCCACCAGGGGGTAACCGGTCAAGGTCCGAAGGTGGATGAGCCGACAAGGAGAATCCAGAAGAGTAGTCAAAACGAGCCAGGATCAGGACAGGCAGCAAACAAGCGAAGTCAGGGACGAGCCAAAGGTCAACAGGAATCAGACAGGGAATCAACAGGAAGCAGGTTCAGAACACAGGAGAGCTGAAGACAACACAGCAAAGTGCAGTGCTGCTGGGCTGTTTAAATAAGGCAGCCTGTTTGCCAATTATTGCAATTAGTCTGCTCTAGGTTAACCCTTTAGGTTGCAGACTCATGACAGCACATCAGTGTGCTCGGGAAGCATTCCTAACATTGCCCCCCCCTTAAGGGCAACCTCCGGGTGCCCAACAAACTGCTTTTCTGAGGATGGGCAAGAAAAAACGCCTGGAAATCTGCAGCATGGATGTTCCGCTCTGGTTCCCAGGAGTTTTCTTCCGGCCCATAGCCTTTCCACTTGATCAGGTACTGGAGCTGGTTACCTCTCTTCCGACAGTCAAGTATGGCCTCCACTTCATACTCCACCTCTCCATCCACAATCACAGGTTCGGGAGGTCCAGAATTTCTGCCAGGGAAGGCATCAGGAACCACGGGCTTTAAGAGGGTGACATGGAATACAGGATGGATCCGCAGGGTATCAGGTAAGGATAGTTCGTAAGCAACGGCATTGAGTCTCCTTTTAACTGAAAATGGACCGATAAATTTGGGAGCCAACTTCTTGGACGGGCAGGCCAAACGGAGGTTAGCTGTGTACAGCAAAACCCGATCACTGGGCTGGAGGATTAACTCTCCCCTCTTTTTCTCGTCAAAGGTTTTCTTGGATGCTGCCTGAGCCTTGGTTAATGTTTCCCGCCGAAGTTTGTTATTGCTGGTGACAAAGTTGAAAATGTCCTGGACTGCGGGAACTCCAGATTCAGAGGAGATGTCAGGCAGGAAGGAGGGATGGAACCCGTCATTGGCGAAGAAGGGGGATTGCCCAGTGACGGAATGTTTGGAATTATTATATGCGAATTCCGCAAATGGAAATAAGGTCACCCAGTCGTCCTGGATAAAGGTAGTGAAGCACCAGAGGTATTGCTCCAGGGTCTGGTTAGTCCTTTCGGTTTGACCGTTGGTTTGTGGATGGTAGGATGAGGACATAGCCAGGTCGATCTTCAGGAGCCCACATAATGCCTTCCAGAAACGGGACGTGAATTGCTCCCCTCTGTCAGAGACGATACTGGTAGGTACACCATGTAGTCTTACTACTTCCTTGAGAAAGATGTCTGCAGTCTCTTTCGCGGTGGGAGTACCCTAGAGGGGTAGAAAGTGGGCCATCTTGGAAAGACAGTCTACGACCACAAAGATGGCAGAGCAACCTGCTGAAAGAGGCAGTTCCACGATGAAGTCCATGGTGTTTGTCTGCCAGGGCCGGTCAGGAACTGGGAGTGGTCTGAGAAGCCCCCAAGCCTTGCTTCTTGCGGTCTTACTCCGGGAGCAAGTGGTGCAAGAAAGGACATAGTGTCTGCAGTTCTTTTCCATCTCGGGCCACCAAAAGGTGCGCTGCAGAAGGTCAAGAGTTCTTTGGATGCCAAAATGACCGGCTAGAAGATGATCATGACAGGCACCCAGAACTGCCACTCGGACGTCCTCCGGAACAAAAATCTTGTCCCCGGCCCATAACAAGCCATCCCTGCGTGACAGGAGAGTTCCCGGTGGGTCAGAAATTTTAGCCGAGGCTTGTTCAAGACGGGATCTCAGACCTGTGAGAAGAAGCAGAAAGTTATTTTCAGATAGAATGGTGTCAGGTACTGGGACCTCTTTAGGGTTGTCAAACATCCGAGACAGGGCGTCTGGTTTGACATTTTTGGATCCAGGTCGGTAGGTGATGTGGAACGAAAACCTAGAGAAGAACAGTGCCCATCGTGCCTGACGGGGTCGCAGACGTTTGGCAGATCTCAGGTACTCGAGGTTTTTGTGGTCCGTGAAAATGAGAATAGGGTGTGCCGCACCCTCAAGCAGATATCGCCATTCTTCCAGGGCGGCTTTAATAGCCAAAAGTTCCCGGTCTCCCACATCATAATTCCTCTCCGCCGTGGAGAGTTTTCGGGAAAAGAAAGCTATTGGGTGCATCAGGTCCTTGACCCCCTGTCTCTGGGAGATGACTGCCCCAATAGCGACTTCTGAGGCATCTACCTCAAGGAGGTAGGGTAAGGTGAGATCTGGATGGCTCAGGATAGGAGCAGATGTAAAGTGCTTCTTTAAAATCATGAAAGCGGACTGGGCATCAGAAGTCCAAGAATAACGGACATCTTTCTTGGTGAGCTGGGTGATAGGGGAGATTATGTTGGAGAATCCCCTTATGAACCTCCTATAAAAATTGGCAAAGCCGACAAAGCGCTGCACTCCTTTCTTATCAGATGGCGGAGGCCAATCCAGGATAGCAGAGACTTTCTGGGGGTCCATCTTTATTCCTTCCGTGGAAATTATTAGCCCCAAAAATGAAATGCTGCTTTGCTCGAAGTCGCATTTTTCAGCCTTGGCATATAGACCATGCTGGCGGAGGCGGCTGAGAACATTTCGGACATGCTTGTGGTGTTGTTCCATGGATGCGGAAAAGATCAAAATGTCATCCAGGTATACAATGACAAAGATGTCCAGCCAATCCCTGAAGATGTCGTTCACGAAATGTTGGAACTTAGCCGGAGCATTACAGAGGCCGAACGGCATCACTAGGTACTCAAAATGTCCAAACCGGGTGCGGAAAGCCGTCTTCCACTCGTCCCCCTCTCGGATGCGGACTAGGTTATAGGCCCCACGAAGGTCCAATTTTGTGAACAGGGCAGCGGACCTGAGTCTCTGAAAAAGCTCGGGAACCAGAGGAAGGGGGTAGCCATTCTTAATAGTGATCTTGTTTAGATCCCTGTAGTCAATGCAAGGTCGGAGAGAGTGATCTTTTTTTTCCACAAAGAAAATGCCTGCTCCCGCCGGGGAAGTGGATGGGCGGATGAACCCTTTTTTTAGGTTTTCGTCCACATAATCCTTCAGCACGTCCAGTTCCCTTTCAGATAAGGGTTAGATCCGGCCGAACGTAATCTCAGCCCCAGGCAGCAATTCGATGGGACAGTCATACGGACGATGCGGGGGCAAGGTCTCGGCGCCCCGTTTACTGAACACGTCCAGAAAGTCGTGGTAGGCCTGGGGCACGACGGAGCGTAGGTCAGGCTCAGACTCCAGACAGAGTAGGGCTTTGGAAGCTTGGAGTGGCATGGGTAGGCAGGAGTTCCTGCAATATGATGATGGGAATTGGATGGCTCCTGTGGTCCAATCGATCTGCGGGTTGTGGGCCTGCAACCACAGCAACCCCAGGATAACGGGAAATAATGGAGATGCAATAATGTCCAGACTTATCATCTCCTTGTGGCCAGACGAGGAGACCATGGGAAGAGGAGGGGTTTCCTGGGTCACAGGTCGGATTTAATGTGGGATCCGTCAGCCAGAAAGATGGTGAGGCCTTGGGTCTTTGGCTGGAGAGGTATGCCGTGTTGAGAAGCAAAGGTGCGATCAATAAAGCAGCTGCAGGCTCCTGAATCAATGATCGCTGTAACCGGGACGGGACCTTCCGAGAGCTGCAATGACACAGGGAAAGCTAGGTGAGAGGTATTGGTAAAAGATGCCACACAACTGGGTGGAGGAACAGAACGAAACTTGCAGAGTTTTGCAGGGCAGGAACGCACATAATGGCCGGCTTCTCCACAATAGAGACAGAGGTTACCCATTTGCCGACGACACCTCTCTTCTGGAGACAGGGCTGGTCGCATGATCCCGAGTTGCACGGGTTCAGGCATATCTGGAGTGGCACTGGTAGGAGCAGGACAGAAAGGGACTGGTCCAGTTGGGGAAAACGTGCGGGAGGAGTCACCTGTGGCAGCATCCATGTTGGCCGAAACTGTTGTGGAGGCTGCTCTGCCCGGCGCTCCCGGAGCCGGCGGTCGATCCGAATGACCTGGGAAATCAGATCTTCCAGGGTGTCAGGTATACCCACTCGGGCTAGTTCATCCTTCAGTCCTTCGGATAAGCCCAGGTGGAACTGGTAGCGCAGTGCCGCCTCGTTCCAGGAGGTATCGGAAGGCGGCGGAAGTCGGTGACGTAGTCCTCGACGGGCCTGCGACCCTGCTGGAGAATGTGAAGTGCAGCTTCTGCGGTGGAGGACCGCTGTGGATCATCATAAGGTTGAGCCATGGCCGTAAAAATTAAGATAATAATGAGTCCAGATGGGGACTGCTCTCCTCTAGAAGCCGATGGGCCCAGGATTGAGGCTCACCTAGGAGCAAAGAAACGACAAACCCCACTTTGGTGACCTCCAGGGAAAAGGTCCGGGGCTGCAAGGAGAAGTACAATTGGCAGGCATTACGGAAGGCTCGGAATTTACCCCGGTCTCTGGAGAATTTTTCAGGGTTCGTGGGACTAGGAGCAGATCCTGTGGACGCTGCAGAGGTGGACAGAGCTGATAACACTGGAGGGTTCCCCGGGAGAGTGGCGGATTGTAATAGTCCCTCTAGCTGTGTGTAACCATCCTGGAGGGTCTTCACGGCTTGCGACAGGGCTGCGAGGTGCTGGCAAATTTCCTCCAACGGTGAGGCCTCTCTTGCAGGCTCCGACATGGCTGTGTTGTACTGTTATGAGGCAGGTGGAAGCCTGTCGTGCAAAAAAGGCTTACCGTTGCCGGTGGGCGGAGCTTGGTTGGAAACCCGAGGTGAGTAGCACAGGCTAACCTGAGGTGCGGGGTCTAAGCTTCCACCGGTCTTCACCAGGGCCTCTGTTGGTGAGGATGGATTTGGCTGCAGGTGGATACCAGGTCGCGGTCCCCAGGGTCGCCCCACCAGGGGGTAACCTGTCAAGGTCCGAAGGTGGATGAGCAAACAAGGAGAATCCAGAAGATTAGTCAAAACGAGCCGGGATCAGGACAGGCAGCAAACAAGCGAAGTCAGGGACGAGCCAAAGGTCAACACGAATCAGACAGGGAATCAACAGGAAGCAGGTTCAGAACACAGGAAGACAACACAGCAAAGTGCAGTGCTGTTGGGCTGTTTAAATAAGGCAGCCTGTTTGCCAATTATTGCAATTAGTCTGCTCTAGGTTAACCCTTTAGGTTGCAGACTCATGACAGCACATCAGTGTGCTCAGGAAGCATTCCTAACACTCTCCTTTGACATGTATATCAAACATGCTCCATTGTTGACAAGGTTTCAAAGTCAAAGTAGGGTCTGATGTAAAATTCCTTTCTCAGTAATAGGCCGCATTAATTTAATAAAAATGATAAAGATGCCGCATTTTTACATAATTCCCCAATCTGAGTCCCCTGAAGAACTTTATTAAGGTTAAATGTATATTTAGAAATTTAATTTGGAGGAAAAAGGATCCTTGTTTTAAACTGGAATTTCTCTTTCGTTCATTGACGGACACAGCGCCTTATCTTCTTGACAGTTGGGGTATGCTGCCCCCTACAGGAATAGGACACTAGGCAGGAAAAAGCTTTACTATGCCAATGGGGGAGTCCCAGGGGGTATACTCCCACTCTCAGCTATAGGCATTCAGTTTTTTTCTAACTAGTCTGGAGTAAGGACCTAGTTCCTTGTTGGGATCTCTGGTCCTAGCAATTTTTTTTGGTCCGCCAGGCACACGCGTGGAGAGGTCCGTGACCGAGCGGGAGCGCGCCTCCGGCGGCGCGCCCTCGCTCCCTAGAGCCTCACAGGCTAGCGACGTAACCCTACGTCGCTTTGCCTGTGAGGGGCTGACCGCCGCAGTAAATAGTCGTGCGGCGGCCGGCAAGTGGTTAATGTTAACCAGGTGAGCCACTGTGGTGGTGACAATGAGTGGTTGGTAATTAACCAACAGGTGAGCAGTTTCTGAGCACTGAAATAAAAAGAGCTGCTTGTTAAGTAGCAGGAGCCAGCCCTGACAACATCTTGGAGAACTAACCACAGATCCTCTGGGGATATAGGCTGCCTCAAAGCCTTCTGTCTCTTCATGTAATCCTAAACAGACTCAATGATGTTGAGATTAGGGCTCTATAGGGGCCAAACCATCACTTTCAAGACTCCTTGTGCTTCTTTACATCAAAGATAGTTCTTACTGATGTTGGTTATATATTTGGGGTTGTTGTCCTGCTGAAGAATAAATTTGAGAACCAGTCACAGCCCTCCCTGACGGTATGGAATGATGGATAAGTATCTGCCTGTAATCCTAAGCATTGAGGACACCATTGATCCTGACCAAATCTCCAGCTCCATTTGCAGAAATGTAGCCCCTAACTTGCAAGGAGCTTCCACCATGCTTCACATTTGCCTGCAGATACTCATTAATGTACTGCTCTCCAGCCCTTTGGTGAAACAAATATTTAAAATTTTGACTCATCAGTCCAGAGCACCTGCTGCCAACTTTCTGCACCCCAGTTCCTATATTTTTGTGCATAGTTGTTTCACTTAAGGGCCATACACACTATAAGATTTTCTGAAGACTTTTTCCTTCAGATTCACCTTTTCTATGTAGTGCAAGGGCCTGCCAGATTGCATACAAATTGAAAGTGTTTAGGTATGACCTCATATTATATGGTTTTGGTAAGTCTAAAGGAAAAAGTCTTCAGAAAATCTTATAGTGTGTATGGCCCATTATCCTTGTTTCCACGCCCTATGCATAGGAACTGGGGTAAAAAGTCACTTTGCAAAGGGATCTTGCTCTTTTTCTTTAGTAAATCAGAGTCTGTGGGGTAAATTTCTGAAGGCAAATAGGCTTAGTTTGCAAGGGAATTTTCCCTTAGCTTCATGAAAGAGGGGAAGCTCTGCTGACTTCCATCATCCAATCATGTGAAAGAAAATATACTTGTTTTTATTTTACTTGCACATCAAGGGAAATGTATTTGCAAAGTGAACAGACTATTTGCTTTCAGTAAATCAATTCCAATGTGTTCAGTGTTATTTTCTATATTGTCTTGAGAATGTGGGAAGAATATACATGACTCACTATATTAAGTCTTCATAAAAATATGCAGCAGTGTTAAAGGATTTAACTAGCTTTTTAGCAGCTTTATGTAATCTAACTTTGCACATTTTTGATAATTAAGTTTTCACATCTTGCAGAATGGAGCCTTTCACAAAACTTTCTGCATGTAAGTCAGAAGGCAGTTCAAGCAGAGCATCTCCTCTTACTGTTTTTTTTTTTTTTTTTTTCTTTTGATAATCTTTTTTTTTTTTTTTAACAGCATGTAGAAGTTTGAGTTCCCTTTTACTAAGCTATATTGATAACGTAGGGTTGAACATTAGCTATATATAACAATAGTGTTCTTTAGCGGAGGGCAAATGTAATAATAATACTAAAAACAAAGTACTAATAATTTGGAATACTTATTGTGACTTGTTCATGTCATGTTCAAATTTCAGTGGTTTCCCAATGGAGCCTTTCGAAAAAGAGAAAAAGAAGCTTTTCTCAAACAAATGAGAAGCATCACAGCACAGACATGCTTTGAAGTTGAAACTGTATTAAAAAAAATTGGTTCAAGGTTTTAGAAGCATGACTGTCTAGATGCTCTGAATTTTTCATCTACTCAGTTGATCCTTGATTAGAGAACTTCAGTTACATAATTCTATAGAATCTACTTTTTCAACATCATATTTTATGTATTGATGTAGAAGCAATACTATATTGTACTGTAGAAAGCCTGTGCACTATGCCTGGATTTGCATGCCTATTTATATTGGGTTAGGTAAAACATATTATTTTATAATTTTGTTGTTCTAAATTGTTTTTTTTTTCAATTGTTTGGAACAGTTATATGCAGTGCATATTCAGTAGGTTATGTTAAAATATATAATAATCATTTTGTGTAAATTATGATTTTAATTTTTAATGTTGATTGTTTTTAGTTAAGATTATCTATCTATCTATCTATCTATCTATCTATCTATCTATCTATCTATCTATCTATCTATCTATCTATCTATCTATCTATCTATCTATCTATCTATCTATCTATCTATCTATCTATATATTAAGATATATATGTAAATTAGAATTTTTTTGTCTGTGGCTGTAAATTTCCTATGTAGTACTTTTTGTTATCTTGTCTCCTGTCAGAAGCTGTACTTTTTTCAAAAAATAAGCATTTCTTGAATGATTTCTCAAAGTATTTCTTTTGTTTTCTTGGAAGGACAGTTCTCATGCCATCCAAGTCCAAGCAAGAGTAACCTAAGCTTTACAACAGTAAAACATATCATGCCCTTTTAATTTTGACATGTACTTTCTCATCTAGACCCAGCTGTGCGCCTGGCGTTGTTCAAAAATAATGAAAATAAACATCCTCCTGTAAAGCCACCAAAGAAGACACAGATAACAAGGATGGAATATTTTCGAGGTAAGTACATAAAAATCGTTTTACAATAATACATTGTTGTATTATGTATTATTGTTTTCTATAAAGTGATACACTATTTAGCAAGACATTATTTTGTTGTGCATAGTTTTTTTAGTAACCGTTGTAATTAAATTATTTGTGTTGTACATGCCAGTAAACTGATACGTTGATATTTTTAATATCCGAATATAGTATTGTTTCTGTTTTTTTTATCTGTATTGCTTTCATTTATAAAATGTTTTTGCTTTATCGATTTAAAATTTTGTTCTGTTTTTTTTATAGTTATTTTATAAATACATGTCAAAAGATCATTAACATGTTTTCTGGTTTAACCTTGAACTTGGTGTCCTCCATTAGAATTTTTTATTTTCTCTGTATGTATGTGGCTTACATGCTTAATTACAACTGGATATGCCAAAAAAAATCATGGTTTAATAACCAAGATATCAACAGCACTTACCAGTGGCAAACCAATAAGTGATGTAAAAGCTGAGGTATTCCAGTTTTTGTATCCTTTTTAAATATTTTAACTAAATTTTGTATTTTTTTTTTCAAATGTAAATTTAATTATTAAAAACAGATTTTAAATTGCAGCTGATCATTTCAAAGATCAGAAAAAACTTGTATATTTATCAAATGTGTATTTTGGGTTCTTACCTGATAAATACACATATTTGCCAGATTTGTGGTTGCAAAAGGGATTTACATATTTTTAGTAGACATTTTCTAAACAATATTGTTTTTTTTTTTGTGCAATGTTGGGGTTAAATAGATAATTATGAGTGTCCAGCTATATCTCTTTGTTCAATGTTTTTGTCGTTCCAAGAAAATGCTTGCATACAAAATGGGTAAGGTTAATACATAACAGCATATGCAATGTTGTAATACCCATGCTGAGATAATGTTTGCTATCTGTATGAGTAGCAAATTAAATAATATAAAATTGGAACTGTTAACTGTAGATTTTAATATGTGTAAAACTGTACACTATATTGAATTCCCCCGTGTTTTTCCTATAAAATGGCAATCCCAGTAATATCTGTGTATTATTGCATTTGACAAATGGATCTGGCTTAGATCATTTGCAGTTTGTCCATTGTATAATTCTTAAGTACACTTATTTGTGTTCCAAATAATTCATTATTGTTTTTGGGCCACATAAATATATTAATATAAGTAAAGTCCTAAGATGAGGGCTCATCTAATCGACTTGTGAAGTCTGGAGCTATATCATTTACACCTATCAGAAATAAGGCTCCAAAACAATAACCGTTATTAATTAAATACAGATGGAGAGTGGTAGAAAGCCTGTGGTAAAAATGTTATAATTCTGTTACTTTTCAATGTCGAGGTTAGGAAAGCAAGACAGTAGAGAAATCCTCACAAAGGGAAGGAATCAAAGCGAATAGAGACAGTCAGACCAGAGCACCAAGAAAAGTGAAATCCTATACCAAAGACTAATAGCATTTATGTGTTATCTCAGTTACTTTCTGTAAAAATGAAGAAACTAATTCTAGCCATAGATATCAGAAGGTATTTGGAAATACAAAATAATCTGAAAGACTTTTCTCATGAAAGAACTTTGTGGAGTATGTACACTTTGATTTCCTGAGCCTTGAGGATGCATGTATAGGACTACAAAGGAGGAAGCGGGAAGTATCCCTGGAGCTGGTTTGTCTCAGGTAGGATCATGACCAATTGCGCTTTTCTTAGCAGTGGGTAATTTCTTCTAATGCCCATGGACTTGTTGACTGAGCCTAAATAATCCAAATCAGGTGACACTTATCTCATGTCTAAAGTTACATTGGATCTATGGTGCATCACACTTTTTTTGCAGCACTCAGAAGAATAGTCCTGCAAGTAAATCCATTTTTTTTCAAGGTCATCCATTTTAGATTGTTTCAGATTTTGTGCTTCAAACAACTTTTGAAAGTTTGTTGCAGTGTCCAAAATATGGCCTACAGTGTACATTTGAAAAACCTATAAACAAGTGCAAACTGTATGAGGAGACTTCTTTGTGACTTGGTGCTTTACATTTTAGGATTGTGTTGGAGAATGATCTTCAAGATCAGGTTGTGTGCATAAAGCTGTAAAATAACTTTAGGAAGAATAAAGCAATGTTTTAAAGAAGTATATTGCAACATAGTTACATGAAAATGTACCTGTTATTACTGTAAACAACTACACTGTCAAAATTTGTATACCAGCAGCATTATGGGAAATTTTTAATAAAATACGGTATATGCATGCTTGAAGCAGAGGAAGTAAAAAAGAAGATATTTACAAGTATTAGACTTAGATTAAAGTGGAACTAAAGGAGCCTTACTTACCTCTCCTCCAATGGTCCCTGCCCCTGGTCGGCGTCGGCATCTTCTTTTGTGTGCTGATCCTCCACCATCTTCATTGGCCAGTGCAAGATGACGTCACTCCTGCGCATGTACAAGAGCCAGACATCCTGGCACATATGGATCGGCCCAACACTGTAAGCAGTTTACTTGCCAGGGATCACTCCAAGCAGGCAGGTAGGTGAAAATTTTTGCAGAAGTGACATTGCATGTCTCTTCTGCAATAATAGCTGACCGACTCACAGGTGTTGATTTAATAAAACTGAAGAGTGCAAACCCTGGTGCAGCTGTGTGTGGTAGCCAATCAGCTCCTAACTTCAGCTTCTTCAATTAAGCGTTAACCTGGAAGCTGTTTGGTTTATATGTAGAGCTTCCTAAGATTTTACACTCTCCAGTTTTACTAAATCAACCTCATGGTCTCTCATAAACAAGACTCCAGTTTAGTTCCACTTTAGGTATTACTACAACTGAGAAAGCTGCTCCATAGTAAAAGTAATGCCTTTTCTCTTTAAAATTATAATATGAATTAAAGCATCCCATTCTGCTGGTCCACTGATTTTAATACTGTTTGTGTTAAATTATATATAGATATGTCCCTGCATGCAAGTTATTGGAATTGTGTTTTAATTACTCTTTGACTAAGTGAGCATTTTGTTCATGCCTTGGATATATGATATCAAGATCAAAATTATATCAAAATTACTATAGTATGAGTTATCTGTCATCATTGCCCTTCTTGCTAGAACCTGTTTACGCAGACAAATCCTTTTTTAAGTTTATTGTTTAATTTGTAGCATTTGTAAATATATCTGTGAGAGTATTATCTAGCCCAAGTTTAAAAGCAGTAACATTTTTTATATAAAATACACAAAACTCACAGTGGCTACTGGTAGCTTTTGTGCTTTTTAATGAATACATGAGTGCATTGCAACTTAGAAGTCATTATTCTGCTAGTAAAGACATTTGGGGGAACTCTTCATAATAAATCACTACTGACACTTTTCTGGATCCATGGCCCTTTAACCACATGAAGACCAGGCCTTTTTCTGACATTTTCTTTTGTTTAAAAGTATAAATCAGTACTTTTTGCTAGAAAATTACTTTGAACTCCCAAACACACACACACACACACACACACATATATATATATATATATATATATATATATATATATATATATATATATATATATATAGGCTCCAGAGAATAAAATGGTGGGTTTTGCAATTTTTTTTATGTTACACTGTATATGAGCACTTGTTTTTCGAATGCACACAATACAATACCCAATGCTTTGGTAAAATATAAAAGATGGTGTTACGCTGAGTAAATAGATACCTAACATGTCGTGCTTTAAAATTACGGACGCTCTTGCAATAGTGACAATATACGGTATTTAAAAATCTCCATAGACAATGATTTAAAAGCCTTTTCAGGTTACCAGTTTAGAGATACAGAGGAGGACTGGTGGTAGAATTATTGATTTCATTCTGATGTTCGTGATAGTACCTCATATATGTGGTGTGATCACCGTTTACGTATGCGTGAGGGACCAATGTGTGTGTTCGCCTTTGTACGTAAGCACAGAGAGAGGGGAGTCCGGTAAGTTAAAAATAAATGTTATTTCATTATTTATTTTATCACATTTTTTTTTTGTTATTTTTACACTGTCTTTAATTTTTTTATCACTTTAATTGCTGTCACAAGGAATCTAAACATTCCTTGTGACCGCAATAGGCAGTGACAGGTACTCTTTCTGGAGAGATCTGGGGTCTATTTGACCCCAGATGTCCCCTCTGCCCTTAAAAGCACCTGATCACACCAAGATCACTGTTCAGATGCTTTCACAATTTAAAAACAATGCTGTTTACATCTCTGGAAACCAGAAGTGATGACAATACTCTTTGCTTCTGGTTTCCCATACCATATAGCTCTTTGGAACCTTCTGGTCCTTAAAGAACTCTATGGTAAACCTTTTTATCCTGGGCTTACCTGTGGGACAGAAGATCCCAGAGAGGCACCAGGGGGAGGGGGGACCCCTTTCACCACCTGTAAAAGGTATCCGGTGCGTAACTAGCTGCTTGGATGGCTTTTATATAAAAGCCAGAACAAAAATGGACAGGGGGTCCCCCTAGGGTGCGGGATTTTAGCGGCAAGTATGCTTCCACAAATGAGTAAAATTTAAATCATTTTATTAAAAAAAACATATTAAAATAGATCTGTAGAATATCTGAGATGTACAAATATTACAATATATACAGAAAATATGTGTGAATGTAAAACCAAGAAAGTAAAGATGATGGTGAACATATACTCAGTGGCAGATGTTTGATTTGAAGGAAATCCTCCAACCCGATGCATTTCAGGCACGCAGGCCTTTCTTCTGGTATATGGTTTTTGCAGGATAATCTCAAACAATATACCACTCCACATATCTCCCTACATGTGCCAACACAGACGCTCTTGCAACCTCTTACTTGGCATCCTCGCTGGGGCCACATGCGGGAGGACCGGTACCTCTAGGGCCCCTTTTGGTGCATTTGTCGGCACCCTACCCAGCGGACTTCTCCCTTTCTTGCTTTTACCAGATGTGACTCTCTTGCCACATTTGGATCACTCCATTGGTATGCATTTCTGTACATCGAAAATGATATTCATATATGTAATGACTAACCACCCTGTTATACCTTGTACGAATATGTATGTAACACACTATAACTTCTGTAACTAACAGAAGTATTATCTACTATGTTATGTAGGAAATCAAATCTCTCTGCATCCAGACCCCTGAATAAAGGCCTGCGTGCCTGAAACGCGTTGGGTTGGAGGATTTCCTTCAAATCAAACATATGCCACTGAATATATGTATCACCATCATCTTTACTTTGTTGGTTTTACATTCACACATATTTTCTGTATATATTGTAATATTTGTGGAAGCGTACTTGCTGCTAAAATCCCGCACCCTAGGGGGACCCCCTGTCCATTTTTGTTCAGTCTATAGGGATGTTTGCAACTCACTTCCACCTTTTCATTTAACTGGGGCATACAACTTTTTTTTATATAAAAGCCAGTCACCTCCTGTAAAAAACAATACTGGGATGATGCCTGTAACTGCAGGCATCATTCCGGTATAACTATTTACATTCAAATGATGTACATGTACATGATTTGGCATTAAGTGGTTAAAATGGCCAGCGACAGATTAAAAAATCTGCTGTCTATTTGGTAACTTTACCAACACATGCAGCAAATTCAGGTAGTTCTTTTTAGCTCCATTTTTACAAAGAGCCGCTATTAATGCACCAAATTAAAAAATAATGACCTCAGTTTGTAGTTAATGAAACAAGGACACTTTAAGGCACTTTAAGTTGGTGTACAGAGACAGGCAGAGTGCCTCTCCCTGTATGCAGTGTAGCAGAGTTGGATATTTCCCACTGCTACACCCTTCCTGTCACTGGTTGTTAAGGTCACTGTTAGCTTTACAGCCAGCAAGCCTTTTTAGCAGCCAGTGACACTTTAGTGGGCAGAGCCTATTGGGGAAGCTGAGACGTAAGTTCTCCATCAGGTCCACTCTCTCCTTGTAATTCACAGCAGGCAGTGAGTGGATTATTTAGCCATTAGCAGCCTGTCTAATGGCTAAGGATCTACCCACTGCCTGTTTTCAATCACAAGGGTTTTCTGACCTGGTGAGGAATTTGTGTCTCTAAATGGTTTTCTATACAGTGCTCACTCTAGCATCTAAACATACACCTGCTAATGGATGGTGTAACTGTAATCAAAATTATATTTTTTCATATGATTTTGGGGCAGTCTTGCACCATTAGTGAGTTTTCATTTGCATTTCATGGAGGAACAATGCATTATGACATTTGTACTGGTATTGCTAAAGGGGGCTAAAAAACACTGAAACTACAGATGCCGTAGTGCAGGCATGTCCAAAGTCCGGCCCATGGGCCAAATGCGGCCCCTGGGCTGCTTTAAAACGGCCCCACAGGTACTTTGGAAAAATACATTGGCATCATTCATTACTTTTTTTGCTGCCATCATTAATCATCATCGGTGGAATCATATAGTGCTTACATATGGTTAACCCTTGTGTGACTGATTAGGGAGCACGCATGCTCCGGATTGAGATGAATACATTGTAAAATCTCAGTTAACGTCCGTTGGTCTAAATCCGTTATCAATATATTTCTTTTTTTTCAAATATTGTGTTTTTATTTGAGAATTTATCAGGCTATACATAACATTTCTGATATCTTGAACATTTCTATCTTAATACATATTATACTATCTCTTCTTTTCCTCTTGCTATTTCTTTAAATTCCCCTCTTTCTGTTTTTCCCCTCCCCTTCCCGTCCCCTCCCTTTCCCCTCCCCACCCAACCAAAGAGAAGAAAAGAAAAAAAAAATTTTCCCTTCCTCTCCATCTCCCATCCTATATCCCTTGCGGTCATTAAAGATGGGTAACACTTCTCCTTCTCTATTTTTCTTTCCTCTTATTTTATTTCATTTTGCCATATATTGTTTCCCTTCTTCAGAGTTTATGAATTGGTTCCATAATTCCCAGGTTTTCCTATGTTTTTCTTGCCTGTTCTGCGCCGTGGCAACTAATTCTTCGAGCCTCCTGTTATCCTCCACCCTATGTATCCAGTCGGAAACCGAGGGTGGTTGTGCTTTTTTCCAGAATCCTGGAATGCATGTTTTTGCCACGTTTACCAAATAGGGAATTATCGATCTTGCATATTTATTTGCTGATCTATCCGATAAATTTAACAGAAAAAAAACCTGGGTTCTCTTCTATTTCGTATTCCGTGAATTTCTGGACTATATATTTCACTCCCGTCCAATATGTTTTTATCTTAGGACAGCTCCAGAAGATATGGTATAGTGTACCTACTTCTCTTCCGCACCTCCAACATAAATTAGATTCATTTGGGAACCAGTTATGAAGCTTCTTGGGCGTGACGTACCACCTCGTTATGAGCTTATAGTTCATCTCTTGTATTCTGGTACATCTAACTGGCCCAAAAGCAAACCTCAGTATCCTCTGGATCTGGTCGTTTGACAGTTCGCAGTTCAAGTCTATCTCCCACTTTCTCACCCACGGTAATTCTGGCTGTTTTTCTGGGTTTGTCAGTTGACCATAAGTGATTGACAGGGTACGTTGTAAATTTCCTGGTTTCACGCACACTTGCTCAAATTTTGTTAATGCTCTATCGAAATCCTTCGGATTCGGTATAGATACTAAGAAGTGATGTCGTTGAATTGCTTGCCAAAATGGCATATTAAATGGTCCGTCCCTATCAATCAGTCCGGTCACCGAGGGCCACTTTTTTTTTTTATTAGAAATGATGAAGCCTGTTCCTGTCCTTTTTCCCTTAATACTGTGAACTGTCTGTTATCCATTCCCGGTAGGAACTGAGGGTTACCTAATATTGGGAATAAGGGAGATCTGTCCATTGTCAGTTTAGAGTATATATTTGATCTTGTACAGATACGTAATGTGTTTCCAATTAAGTGATGTTTTAATTTTTTAGGTATAGCCTGATAGCACCATATAGCTCTCTTCAAATTTACCTCTGTTTGGGCCTGTTCCAGTTCTACCCACAATTTAGAGTCCGAGTGGTGCCACCAGTCCAGGACTCTACTTACATGGGTAGCCTGGTAGTATGCTTTCATGTCTGGGATTGCTAAGCCTCCTTTTTTATTAGGTAGAGTCAGAGTTTTCCTGGCTATATGCAGTTTTTTGTGAGACCATATATATTTTACAAATAAAGAGTGTATCACCTTAAAAAATCTGCTGGGTATCCTCACTGGTAACGCCCGAAATAGGTATATAAATTTTGGTAATACGATCATTTTCAGCAAATTACATTTACCGAACCATGACTGCATTCCTCCATGCCATTGTTCTAGAAGTCTCTTAGTTGTTGCTATCAGGGGCATGAAGTTGAGACCATACACCTGTACTAGTTTCGCCGGGATGTATGTTCCCAGGTATTTCACTGCCGTTTCGTTCCACTTAAAATTAAAGCTGTTTTTCAGAGTTTGTATTTGGGCCGGGGGGATCCCCACTCCCATTGCCTCCGATTTCCCAAAATTTATTTATCTTATATGAAGGATAGCCTTATGCCTATCCCATGCATGCTTAAACTCCTTCACTGTATTTGCAGCTACCACTTCTGCAGGAAGGTTATTCCATGCATCCACTACTCTCTCAGTAAAGTAATACTTCCTCATATTACTTTTAAACCTTTGCCCCTCTAGTTTAAAACGGTGTCCTCTTGTGGTAGTATTTCTTCTTTTAAATATGCTCTCCTCCTTTACCGAGTTGATTCCCTTTATGTATTTAAAGGTTTCTATCATATCCCCTCTGTCTCTTCTTTCTTCCAAGCTATACATGTTAAGGTCCTTTAACCTTTCCTGGTAAGTTTTTTCCTGTAATCCATGTACTAGTTTAGTAGCTCTTCTCTGAACTCTCTCTAGAGTATCTATATCCTTCTGGAGATATGGCCTCCAGTACTGCGCACAATACTCCAAGTGAGGTCTCACCAGTGTTCTGTACAGCGGCATAAGCACTTCCCTCTTTCTACTGCTTATACCTCTCCCTATACATCCAAGCATTCTGCTGGCATTTCGTGCTGCTCTATTACATTGTCCTCCCACCTTTAAGTCTTCTGAAATAATTACTCCTAAATCCCTTTCCTCAGATACTGAGGTCAGGACTGTGTCAAATATTCTATATTCTGCCCTTGGGTTTTTACGCCCCAGGTGCATTATCTTGCACTTATCCACATTAAATTTCAGTTGCCAGAGTTCTGACCATTCTTCTAGTTTTCCTAAATCCTTTTCCATCTGGTCCTGGTGCCTTCCCTGTTTTCATTGCCTTTATTGCCTGCTGTACCTCCTCTATAGTTATTCCTGCTTCTAGAGAATCCCGTTCTTCCTCTGACAGTTTGGGTAATTGTGACTGGTCTAAATATTTTCCAATTTCACGTTGTGTAGGTGGGTCTCTTTTTAAGTCGTATAAGGTGGCATAATATTTCTTAAATACTTCCGTTATTTGGTTTGGTAAGGTTTTCTTAATCCCTCCTGCTATAACAATATGAGGTATATATGATCTCAACTTCTGCTCCTGGACAGTCCTAGCCAACACTTTTCCGCATTTATTTCCTGCTTCATGGTTCAACCTACGACACCTCTGTATATCTGCCTTAGCTTTATATTGTAGCAAGTCAGTAATCTGCTTTCTAGTAGTCATTAGCTCTACCAATATATTACTTGATAGTGAGTGTTTATGTTTTGTTTCTAGTAATCTAAGTCTGTCTAGCAGCTGTGTCATTTGTTCATTTCTTTCCCTTTTAATGCGGGCTCCGTGCTTAATAAGAATCCCTCTCATTACCGTCTTGTGAGCCTCCCAGAGGATTCCAGTTCGGCACTCAGCTTGATCATTGGTCTCAAAAAAAGCTTTCAACTCTTGAGTTACTTCTCTTAGGATTTCCTCTCTTTGTAACAAACTCTCGTTCAGCCTCCAGCACTGCCTTTTCTATAGGACATTCGTTGTCAGGCTGTATATTATTGTTATAGGTGCATGATCTGACCAGGTGATGCTATTGATATCCGATTTTTTTACTGCCTTTAGCTGAGCGTGAGGTATCACAAAGTAATCGATCCTGGAGTAGTTCTTATGTGGGATTGAATAAAACGTATATTCCTTTTCGGCGGGGTGTTGTAACCACCAAACATCAATTATATATATAATTAATATAGTTATCAATATATTTCAACACAACATGTATACTTGGTGTTATGTTCCTGTTCATATTTTTTTTTACTTAAAAGTTGACAGACAACCTTTATTACCAATAATATGTAATGTACTTTACAATGTTCCTGACATATATTTCAGCTTCCTGTTTTTTTTTTTTCCATCTGGCCTTCAGATATGAAAGGTGGAGTGATTTAACATCCGTTTAGATTTGTCATCCATGTGATGAAAGGGAAAGTATGCCGTTTGCAATAAACTTTGCATAAAATAGTTTGTTTGTATTTAATTTGAATGGTCCAAAAAATGTCAGGTAAAATGGTCGGCCCTCACGCATGTTCACTTCATCAAATCTGGCCCTCTTTGATAAAAGTTTGGACACCCCTGCCGTAGTGCAATATTTGCTCTGCACAACACAGCATGCATGCTCCATGGCAAGTGTGCATTCATGGTTTCAAAAACTGCTACCAACAATTACAGGCTTTAATACTCATGTGGCATATGACATCAGGAGTAGCAGACAAGCTGAATGTCAATGTGGCAGTGTGTACACAATTCTCAGCTTGTCATGGCAGCTCATAAAGGAAGAGAAAAAGTTATATTTGGAAACCTGCTTGGTATCCCTGAATTTACAGTGTTTTAAATGTGCAAATATCTTTAAAATCATAGTTAAAGGAATTACAAAAACATAATGTATATTGTGTACATAGTGCACTGCAAAGTGGCAAGAATTTCCATGTACCCATCTGCTTGAGAAAATGTATCAAGTTGAGGTGGTCATGAAAAAGTTTCTGTTTGATTTTCTGTAAAACCATAAGGCACCCAGCTACAAATAAAACCTTTTGGTTGGAAAGTATAATGCCAATCCCAAAATATATATAAAAAATAAATTACGTCACAGAATTCTTCCAATTTACCACCCAAGTAATTTGATAAAAAGTGCAAAAGATCAAGAACAGCTGGTAAATTCAACTATTAACTTATAAATACAATTTGCTGTTTAGTCCAGATATGCTTTGTTTCAGATGGACAGGTGGTAAGAAAAGACATTAAGGCTGGGTTCACACTAGCTGCAGCCACGGCTCTCCAGCGTGTCCCTGTTCTCCGTTCAGGTGCGAATCACGTCCGAATTTTTGCCTGAATTCGAACCTGAAATGAACCAGAAGATGCACAGGACCCTTTTCCAGTTGCGGACCATGGTCGCTGATAGGTGGTATAAAGTGCAGTTACATAGAGGTGTCTGTACACAACTTGCAGCTACACTCACTCACCTTTGCTACAGCCAAATGCTTCCAGTCCTGAACAGACAGTTTTGGCACCTGGTTATGATGATGCTTGCCTGCCCTGTTCTGCCCTCCACATTTCTATTTTACAAGATGGCAGGCAAGTTCAGACATTACTGTGTTGTAGCAGAGGTGAATGAGGGCTGCATGTAATTGCAGGGGCCTCTAGGTGTCTGTGCTTGATACCTAGCAGCCCTTCTTTTTAAGTGACAGAACAGAGCATTTTAAGACATCTATAATTATAAATACCTGTGCCGTGCCTGTACCATATGTATCTTGCCTGTAGCATTTCCTGTGCCATGCCTGTAGCATCTCCTGTGCCATGCCTGTACCATCTCCTGTGCCATGCCTGTAGCATCTCCTGTGCCATGCCTGTACCATCTCCTGTACCATTCCTGTACCATCTCCTGTACCATGCCAACAGCCCTGCATCTCCTGTACCATGTCCGCAGCCTCTGCACCATGCCCACAGCCCCTGTTTTGGGTCTTTTGGTGGTTCAGTTGGGTCCAGTAGCTGCTGCATTTCCCACCCTAGGCTTATACTCGAGTCAACAAGTTTTCCTATTTTTTTGTGGTAAAATTAGGTGCCTCGGTTTATATTTGGGTTGGCTTATACTCGAGTATATACGGTATTTAAACACATTTCTTATTGGCCATTAACAAAAACACATCTTTAGATGCCCCCTAAATGAGGTCTTCTGATTCTGAAATGTGTATTATAATGTTTGTTGTGCATCCCTCAATCAATCAGACATAAAATAATAACACTGCAAAGATTTTTCTGCAAAATATTCAATATTCTTTTGCTAATTCATTAAAAAAATTTTGATTAAGAAATGTTAATAATTTACTTCAAGTTAATATATCATAGGTAGACTAAAATATGTTTACCACATTAAATAGCCTGTGGAAGGAACCCTGCATGACCATGGGAACACTCTCATATTTAACCCCGTCTTTTGTATTTAAGCCCTCCATTTTAAGATAATTTTAAAAGATGTTGCTCCTAATACTATTCAGTTGGCAGAGCTTTGCACTGTATAATCCATGTCAGTAGAGTCCACTTTTATAGAGCAATTGATTGAGGAAATATGCAACATTTCTTAGTTTCCCATTACAGTCACTTACCATATGATACAATTGGGTACTTTTGAAGTTGCCCATCACTAATAATCTATGGATATATTTTATGTTGCTACTTTATCACAACATATAAAGCCACCTGCTATATATATATATATATATGATTGATTTTATATTCTGCTATTTGCAAAATATAATATTGAATTGAATATATGTATATTTGCACCATTGATGATTTTTTGTTTTTTTATGAAATGAGGCATCTCAGGGATCAGGTTTAGGGCTCATTCACACTGGTAACTGTGTTGGAAGGCAGCTTCTGGTGTGTTATATGAAAGCAATGGTGTCAAAGCGCTTAAAACAGCACATCACACTGCTTACTTTTTTGTGCAAACTTTTTGGAAATTGGAAGTTCTATTAGATGCAGTGTGGTGTAATGCAGTGGATTGTGTTACACCATGCTACAACACAGCATGATGGTATGAACTGGCATGATAGGGAACTAGGCTTTTTGCATCATCTTGGCTTGGGACTGCATTTGGCAAGGTTGTGCAAGCAAAAAATACAGATTTTTTTATATTCCTTTCATGATCAAGCATTCTTTTTCAAAAATACTTTTCACCACATTAACCAAGCTATGGGAACATTTCCTTAAAAGTAAACAGGTTCTTTGCCTTCCGTAAATCAACCCCTTTATCTCCATACATCATACATCTCACATACATTATTTATAACTTTTAATTTTGTCTTAAGTCTATTAGAATCCTTTATTTAGGAGCTATTAACAACTAGAACAGAGTATAGTCCACATGTTTATATTTTGTGTGTTTTATATACTGTATAAGCCCTGTGTCACAATTTTTGCAATCTATACATGGTTTATGATGAAGTGCCCACCATCAGTGCTACATAATGCATTGATGGAGTTTTATACAACTCATGAAATTAAAATTATTTTTTTTAAATACTTTGGAAGACATTTTTTGATATGTACCTCTTCACATCTCCATACTCCATTTTTGGGGCCAGAATACACCTACCCAGTCATTTGAATGGGAGCCTGTACATTTAAATTGTAGCATATAAAAAAAATCCTTGGTATCATGTATTTTATCATGTGCTGTACTGCATGATCTTCCCATCTGGTATAAAGTGAGTGTGATAAATACTGAGCATTTGTGCTTTAAATGCATCATTGATTTACAGTTTATATGCGTGTCTATTACTTAATTGTTTTGTAGAACAGCTCCTGTTTTGTAAAAGTTAACCCATATTATATCTTAAAATGAATGTATAGTCACAACTTTTTTTAAATTTTTGGTAGAGTAGAGACGCTTTGAATTTTCCTTTGCTTTCTGTCCTGAAGACCCAACAGAAAATGATACCAAAGTGATGTGTATTTCCATCTTAGAACATAGCAATGGTCACTAGGACCAATAAGAGAGGTTAATCTCCCCAGCAAGGACACAGACAGCAATAAAACCGAGGAAGTCATTGGAGCCCTACGCTCGACGTAACGCGTATAGGGGGGGCGGAGCTTGCGTGGCCGACGCTGATCATCTCTCTGGTGGAATACGCTATCACTTGCCATACTAGCAGGCACGGCTGAGTGCCCTTAACATGTGAGTCGATTTCAATTCACTTTAATAAAGCCTAACAGTTTTACAAGCGGAGAGCACTAAATTTTGCCTTTATATTTTTAATCACATGTCCCGTGACCTCCGGAGGTGAGAGGCTGGAGAGTCATCCTAGGAGTCCAATACCCTCATACATGCTTATGCTGACCCGTTTGGGTCCCACATTGAGGTGAGAGGCCAATCTATCAGGTGGAGGGATTTCACTACTGGTGTTTATTTCCCACGAGATTGAATTCTTGATTTGGACACTAGGACACCTATACACATTTCATTGGATTTGAGCACGATCACAGTGGATTGTTTATGTGGACTTTATTATTTATTTTTTGTATCATTATAGTATATCATCACCATAAGAGTATTTGGTGCACTTCTGGCGCATCACGTTTTTGTATTTAATGAGCATTATGCTGACAATATTCTAGCTATGCGTTGTGTTGTGTGACATTTTCTTCAGCTCCAGCCAAAACATTTTTTCTTTTAAAGCGTGTGAAAAGGCTGAAACCTTTGCCAGATTTTAATCATTGTCTAGGACCCCATTATTTTCTTCGGGTCTTTTTCCAGTAACAGCGGTCACTGATCTTTGCGAAGTGGAAATGTACAGCAATGAGAAGCTTTCTTTTTAACCAGTCATGTTTTTATTGCCTTCTGTATTCTTGTTGGGCAGATTACCTTTTATTTCCTGGCCTAGTGACCACAGAGACCCAGAAACCAATAAGCCCTTACAGAATTTATAGTCCTTTCCCATTGTATCCAGAACTAAAATAAATGTTTGGGCTGCAGCTACATTTGAAGTAACACATTAATTCAATTGTTTGACTAATTTGACCCATAAATCACCAGCAAGCAATATAATCACTCTCTTTTGCTAGTCTCACTACCTTGCTAACCAGACCAGTTAGTTTAAATTCTGAGTGAGATTTTGTAGTGTTCCAGGTCAGCGAGGTAGCAATTCTATTTGATACGTTGAAGCTTCTTCTGCTGCCATCAGCAGAATGGACCATCTGATATTGCCCATTCGTTGCCAGTTATGTGTATAGCTTTTTCAAGTACAAACATATTTTTGCACATCTACAGTTCCCCCAAAATGATTAGTAAAATTAGAACATTTCCCAGTTAGGATTCCTTTGATTTTTCAAGAGCCTGCTAAACCAACTACAGTAAAACTGTTAATGAATGATATTTACAGTTTTAGTTATTTTTCCCTTGTTTTACAATATCAAATTTGCCAGAAAAGTTGCTGTGAGCAAGATTTGAATTGAGGAAGGAAATATGTCATTTCTGGCACCTCATTTGTTTGTTTTATTCATCTGTCTAAGCCATTACATTTGTGGTAAGTGCCGGTAATTCATAGATTCAACAAGAGGAATCATATATAAACATGTCTAAATTAGAGTTGCTATATTTGCAAAAGCAACTTTTTACTCATACTTTTGCCTTTAGCAAAGGAGTGGTTTCAACTTTAAGAACGTTTATTAATCATCTTGATAAATTATTTAATATACAAATGATGCCCACCCCCACCCAAATCACATAACATTATTTTTCTTATTATTATTAGAAGTAGTAGTAGTTGTATTAACAGTAGTAAATAATAGCAGTAATTTTTGCCTCTATGGAAATTCTCGTTCACTATATTTAAAAGAAATCCACTGTTACATTTCCAAAATAATCTTTAGGTTTTTTTTTTTCCAAAATAATCATTAGGTTTTTTTTTTTTTTAAATTGATGCAGGTTATATCTCGCACTATATCAACGTCAACCAAAAAAAAAAAAATATTTGAGATCAGGACTCATTAGTTATGGCATTGGTTGTGACCGTAGGAAGTAAGAGATTTAAGGCTTTGGATGCTTAGAAAAAAATTGCTGTACAAATTTCATAAGCATTTGCACAGCCATCACAGATAATCCCGTATTTTGTCTAATATGTTTATTACCTTTAGATTGTGAGCTCCATCTAGTGGCCGTAATGCTGTATTTTCCTGATTGATTTGTGTCAGCTGTGTGAATGCTTAAAGGCATTTGCACAGCAACATTTTATTTTTATAAATAAATTCCATAAATGGAACATTAAGTGTTTATGCATACTTAGTGTACTCTTATATGTGTCCTATATGGTCCCAGAGATCTTAGTAGAATCTTGGTAGTTAAGAGTCTTGTGAACTTGTTACTCAAACTTTAGGGGGCTAAGTAACACTCCAAGGTGAGCCATGGATCACTATCTTAATTTAAAGTTCTGTATGTGGTGAGGTTTGCAAGATCTCTAGAATTTATTGTATGTGTGTCGTAAAGGCTCTCCATTTGCTCTGTTGAATATGAAAGCCTTTTGTTTTCAGAACTCAGTCAGAGCAGTTCTAAAAGGCAATGACTCTCCTTTATCAGTTGACTATGTCAGGAGTTTTAGCCAGAAAATGTTTGCTAGAAAGCAGAAAGTGTCTGCTGAGCTATCTGTTTAGCTAACCCACAGTGCTTTGGGAATCCTCAGTCGTATATTAAATATCTATTTGCAAAATAAAGATGTGTATGGTAAAAAAAAAAAAAAGATATAATGTAACAGTTTATTTTTTATAAAGCAACTAAAATAAGATTTACCCAAATTATTATAGTTCTCATTGAATCACATTTGTCACTTATAATTTCAGCTAAAACTCCTAGTGGGTACACAGGTGTGTACTATATTTAACCACTTAAGCCCCGGAAGATTTTACCCCCATTCCGACCAGGGGGTATTTTGCGATTTGGCACTGCGTGACTTTAACGGACAATTGCGCGGTCGTGCGACGCTGTACCTAAACGAATTTGGCGTCCTTTTTTTCCCACAAACAGAGCTTTCTTTTGGTGGTATTTGATCACCTCTGCGATTTTTTGATCACGCGCTATAAACAAAAAAAGAGCGTCAATTTTGCAAAAATAACAATGTTTTTCACATTTTTTTATATGAAATTCCCCCCAACAAAAATGTAAAAATCAAAATTTTTTAACATTTTCGGCCAATTTGTTTTATGCTACATATGTTTGGTAAAAAAAAATCGCAAAAAGCGTATTTTGATTGGTTTGCGCAAAAGTTATCGCGTTTACTAACAAAGGGAAAGATTTTTGTCATTTTTGTTGTTTTTTTTTTAACGCGTAATGACGGCGATCTGCGATTTTTTTGCGGTACTGCGACATTGCGGCGGACAGATCGGACCCTTGACTGACATTTTTGACACTTTTGGGGTTACCAGTGACATTTCTACAGTAATCAGTGCTATATATATGCACTGTTACTGTAAAAATACACTGGTAGTGAAGGGGTTAACTTTATTTGGGAGGGAGGGGCTGTGTGTGTCCCTAGGGTCGTGCTTTCTACTGTGATTGGCTGTGGCTTCAGCTGTAAGGACACTGATCAACGGATCTACATAGTAGATCCATGTGATCAGTGTCTTTGCAGCAAGGAGAATGACAGGCAGCTTGTTTACACAAGCTGCCTGACATTCTCCCTCTCCCCCGCCGATCGCCGAGTGGCCGGCGGACATCGGGTCCGCTGGTCACACGCGCGGGGGGGGTCCGTGACCACGCAGGAGCGGGAGCGTGCCTCCGGGGGCGCGCGCTCGCTCCCTAGACCCTCACAAGCAAGCAAGCAACGTAGCCCTACGTTAGTTTGCCTGTGAGGGGCTGACCGCCGACGTAGATAGTCGTGCGGCGGTCGGCAAGTGGTTAACTTGTGCTAAACTAACTTGAATAGAACATGTGGTATTTAGGTGCACAAGTGCACTTAAAGTATAACCAAAGTCAAAACTTTTTTTTTTTTTTAGCTTTAGATAGATTGGAGAGGGATTACTCCTGTCAGGTTTTTTTTATTGCTGTCTGTCCCCCCGTTAAAAAGATTCTCCCTCTCTATTTGTCCTGTTTACCATTATCAGTGAAAATAAAAGAAAATCCCACATTTTGGGTTGTCCCCAGAAATGTAATAGTGGGGAAATCTTCCAATGAGGACACTAGTTCTGGTGACCTGGGAGTCCCCAAGGATTTCCCTTAATTTTCAGAGATTTCCTCTTACTTCCTGTTTGGCTTTGGGACAGGACGTGAAGTGAAATCTCCAAAATGGAACACAGAGAGCGAGAAAAAAAACCTGATGGGTTATAACCCTAGTTTGCTCTGCCCAAAATGAGAAAAAAAGTTTGCCTATAGTTCTAAGTTGGAGAAAATACTGTCAACATGCATGGTGTATGTCTCAAGGGGTGGACAGGGATGACATTAATCTCCCATTTAGTGTGATGCCAAGCTCTTGACAATATTATGTTGCCCTCTGTGGTATCAGCTCTTGCAGTCATTGTTTTATTAGTAAAGAGGGAGGAAGGGAGGGAGACAGCTCAACCACTCTGGTGTAGTAAGTTCCAAGTAATGTTATTCGCAAAGAAATGGCCGATGGATGGTAATGTCCACCTGGACCCCAGGGTCACAGGACGTGTTTCCAGGGAGATGAGGAAGAGGAAGGTCCCTCGAAATGCATCCCCCCCCCCCCCCCCGTTTTTTTTTTTCTTCTCCCTTTTTTTTTTTCTCTTCTCTGTCTATTCATGCAAAGCCTTGGAGTGTTTGATCCAAGTTATTAGCTGCATTAACACTGCTCTATATTTTTTGTCTGATTTTGTATGTAAAAAGGAAAATAAAAATGTATTAAAAAAAAAAAAAAAGAAATGCATCCTGTGACCCTGGACTCCGGGTGGACATTACCATGCCTCGGCACTTCACATATTTACTGGCCTGGCAGAGCCATTTCTCCATTAACAGCCAGTGACACAGATATCCAGACTTTGTGCCTGTAGCAGCTCATCCATCCATCCATCCATCCAGCTGCACCTTTTTAGGACAGTGCCTCCACCACAGGCTTACACTCTCCCATGGACTCCCATATATACATGTGTGGTTTTTATACTTTGTGATTATTCATTTTAAAATTTTCTTTGTAAATAAACCACCTTGGAACTTACTACACCACAGTGGTCACACTGTCTCCCTCCCTTCCCCTCTCTTTGCTTTACAGATGGAGTCCTATCTCCATTTTGACAAAAGCACCCATAGATCGTCAGTTCCTTTTGTCTAGATATAAGGGCTACCCGCTCATAAAGCCCCCCCCCCCCCATTTTGGTTTGTATTAATTGTCTTTTATTCATGTATAATTTTTTAACTGCATCATTCACATTTCCCATGAGAGGTTGAGCACTAATAGCCTAGCACCTTTACTGGTGTTGGGGAATATAATTTTTTTATTGTTTTATTAGTAGTTTATGTTGACTTTGTTAATGCAGAGGCCATAAGGGGGCACTCATTTTTTCCAACAGAGAACGTATATACTCTAATTAGTCTCAAAGACAACTAACCCATGGCAACTAATATTCTGATTGCTGGGGATACATTGTTTTTCTGTCTGTTCTGGTCACCTTCACTTACTAGTATTTTTTAATTTCTTACTACCTGCCTTTACACAGATACAGCAAATTCAGAACATATGTAAAATTAGGTCTTTCACCTAAAGTCTCCTTTTACTGACTTTGCTGCATTGGAAGTAGGTAAGAGGGACTGAGGTGACAGGTTTTCAAAGAAATTAATTTTGTATCATTGAGACCCCAAAGGTGGTATTACAGTGAAGTTTAGGATGTTTACTGTTTAAGTTATCAATTCATTTCGCTAGGTTTCCAGTAAGAGTAATCCCATAGCAATGGGGAAAAAATGACATTTGGGGCACCAGAAATAAAAACGATAATTGTACTGGTGTAGTTAAAAACACACAGTTGAACCTCTGTGGCACTTTCCTAAATAAGCTTATGGTTTAACTAACTAACTAAAAAAAATGTGTGTGTGTGTGTATATATATATATATATATATATATATATATATATATATATATATATACATAGTATCCCACAAAAGTGAGTACACCCCTCACATTTATGTAAACATTTTATTATATCTTTTCATGTGACAACACTGAAGAAATTACACTTTGCTACAATGTAAAGTAGTGAGTGTACAGCTTGTATAACAGTGTAAATTTGCTGTCCCCTCAAAATAACTCAACACACAGCCATTAATGTCTAAACTGCTGGCAACAAAGGTGAGTACACCCCTAAGTGAAAATGTCCAAATTGGGCCCAAAGTGTCAATATTTTGTGTGGCCACCATTATTTTCTGGCACTTTACCCTCTTGGGCATGGAGTTCATCAGAGCTTCACAGGTTGCCACTGGAGTCCTCTTCCACTCCTCCATGACGACATAATGGAGCTGGTGGATGTTAGAGACCTTGCGCTCCTCCACCTTCCGTTTGAGGATGCTCCACAGATGCTCAATAGGGTTTAGGTCTGGAGACATGCTTGGCTAGTCCATTACCTTTTATTTTGAGAAATAGCTAATTTACACTGTTCCACAAGATGTACCATCACTACTTTACATTGTAGCAAAGTGTCATTTTTTCAGTGTTGTCACATGAAAAGATATAATAAAATATTTATGAAAATGTGAGGGGTGTACTCACTTTTGTGAGATACTGTGTGTGTATGTATATATATATATATATATATATATATATATATATATATATATATATATATATATATCACACACACAGTGCTTTGAAAAAATATTCATACCCCTTAAAATTTTCCACATTTTTTTCATGTTACAACTAAAAACGTAAATATATTTTATTCACATAATTGTGAAGTGGAAGGAAGATGATAAATGGTTTTCAAAATTTCTCACAAATAAATACATGAAAAGTGTGGCGTACATTTGTACCCCCCC
This sequence comes from Pelophylax lessonae, assembly GCF_965119305.1. Lineage (NCBI taxonomy): Eukaryota > Metazoa > Chordata > Amphibia > Anura > Ranidae > Pelophylax > Pelophylax lessonae. Next base: position 285,259,174 of record NC_138771.1, on the reverse strand, counting down.
CCCCCCAAATCAATACTTTGAAGAACCTATTACAGCTTCAAATCTTTTTGGGTCGGTCTCTACCAGCTTTGCACATCTAGCACATTCTAACACATGAATATTCTTTGATCTAAACCATTCCATTGTAGCTCTGGCTGTGATTGCCCTGCTGGAAGGTGAACCTCCGCTCCAGTCTCAAGTCTTTTGGAGACTCTAAAAGATTTTCTTCTAAGTTTACCCTGTATTTGGCTCCATCCATCTTTCCATCATTTTTGACTAGCTTCTTTGTCCCTGCTGAAGAAAGGCATCCCCACAACATGATGCTGCCACCACCATGTTTTACAGTGGGGGATGGTGTGTTCAGGGTGATGTGCAGTATTAGTTTTCCGCCATACATAGTGTTTTGCTTTTAGGCCAAAAAGTTCAGTTTTGCGCTCATCTGACCAGAGCACCTTCTTCCATGTTTTCTGTGTCCCCCACATGGCTTCTCGCAAACTGCAAATGGGACTTCTTATGGCTTTCTTTCAACAATTACTTTCTTCTTGCCATTCTTCCATAAAGGCCAGATTTGTGGAGTGCATGACTAATAGTTGTCCTGCGGACAGATTCTCTCACCTGAGCTGTGGATCTCTGCAGCTCCTCAGAGATACCATGGGCCTCTTGGCTGCTTCTCTGATTAATACTCTTCTTGCCCGGCCTGTCAGTTTAGGTGGACCGTCATGTCTTGGTAGGTTTGAAGTTGTGCCATTCATTTTCAGATGATGGATTGAACAGTGCTCCATGAGATGTTCAAAGCTTGGGATATTTTTTATAACCTAACCCTGTTTTAAACTTCTCCACAACCCCTGACCTGTCTGGTGTGTTCCTTGGCCTTCGTGATCTTGTTTGTTCACTAAGGTTCTCTAACAAACCTCTGAGGGCTTCACAGAACAACTGTATTTATACTGAGATTAAATTACACACAGGTGGACTCTATATTTACCAATTAGGTGACTTCTGAAGGCAATTGGTTGCACTAGATTTTAGTTAGGGGTATCAGAGTAAAGGAGGCTGAATACAAATGCATGCCACACTTTTCAGATATTTTATTTGTAAAAAATTGTAATAAAACCATTTACCATTTTCCTTCCACTTCACAATTATGTGCCACTTTGCGTTGGTCTATCACAGTGATGGCAAACCTTGGCACCCCAGATGTTTTGGAACTACCCATGATGCTCATGCACTCTGCAGTGTAGTTGAGCATCATGGGAAATGTAGTTCCAAAACATCTGGGGTGCCAAGGTTCGCCATGACTGGTGTTTCATATAAAATCCCAATAAAATACATTTACGTTTTGGTTGTACCATGACAAAATGTGGAAAAGTTCAAGGGGTGTGAATACTTTTTCAAGGTACTGTTTATATATCACAGTAATGCATAATAATTTAACATTGTGAACGCAAATGTGAAAATTTAAGGACACATAGTTTGTTCATCCCTGGACGCACCAGAAAATGCAGTCTCCAAAGAAAATCAAGTGTTCAGTCTCGGAGCATCATTTTGTGAACACAGTGTCAGCGAAAACATACACAAACATTAGGGGAAAGTTTTCTCCATAGTTAACAAATTTACAGAACTCTCACGGTTTGTAGTGCAGGAGAGGAGTCATTTGCTGCTCTATCCTATGCACGCAGACATACATGGGATGCAGAGGATGCAACAACTAGGGGTTTAGTAACAGCGACATCTGAAAGAAAGGTTAAGCCTCAGTCCTCCGCTTATCCATATTTGTTGTAAAATTTGCTTCAGATGTAAAGTCACCCAAGTTTTGATGCTGTTTATGGTGGTTGTAACAGAAGATTGTGTCATTTAACTTCTCTTTTTGGATACCCCTGGTACAGAAACTTGAGTATGTACCCTTATCATTTGGCTCAATTGGCATATACAAATGACTTAGGATCACTACTGTATTATATTACATTTTCTAGCATTAAAATTTGTGTTTGCTGCTCCTATCCAGCTCCCTTGCCATTTGTTGTCTGTTTACCCATCAAGCTTTTTGTGTGCTAAATGAACAGAATGATTATTTATGCTTGTTTAAGGGTTGTTCCTGCATGTCTGTTACCAGATAGTGTATGGATAAATGTATATTGCATAAACTCGCTTTTCTGCACTCAACATGTTGTAAATAGATTTCCCCAGTTTGCATGCATTGAGACCTATTCTGGCGATGGTAAAAGAAAAATCTGATATTGAATTTCTCATTGGACATGACATTTTTACACCAGCTGAAATCTTTGAAGCCATGTCAGTGTACTGATATTAATGAATGCTTCCAGATCACAAAGCATACACATTTAGTTAAAAATAGAATCAGCTGTACTTGTTTATCTTTTAAAGTTTTTTTTTTTTGATCAATCAACTTTTAATTAAAGCAGTTCAACTCTAAGTCTGTATGTAGTGAGTAAACTTAAACATATACATTTCCAAAAACATGTTAGATCTTTATCTTAAGATGTGATGAAACAGAGGAAGTTTGAATCTGAGAATCAGAGGGCTGTGTAGCTTTGTTTCTTATTATCTAGTGTGAGCTCACACAACAATAGAGGCTTGCGCATTTAAATATTTTCTCATTTTAAGAAATAAATGGCTCTATACCAGCCCCTTAACATGTAAAACGAGTAGGTTAGTTATGTCCAATACATCCAAAAAAGAGCCAGGATAAAATAAACATGAGGAGTTGGATATCTTGGAAAAAATCTGTCATGGGTTTGGGTTAATCATCTCCAGAAGAATTTCAACTTGATGCCTGAAATGTTAGACTTCTTGGAGAAAGTAGTTAGGCCTGAGGCAGTGTTGATCTGAAGGAGTGCTCTCCATGGGTCAGATCTGCTCTGCTGGCAGAGTGCAAACCCAGTTCACTAGAGCGACCAGAAGAAAAATACTCTTGTGGTTTAGCATGCACTAACATAGCTTTAATAGCCACTTTTTTCCATTTTAGCGCACAACATAAAATAAAGCTTGCATATTATTTTGAATCCCAGCACCTTTCAATCAAGTGACAGCTCATGATCCTCCTATACTGGGCATACACAACATATCTTAGTTATATCTTACAATTCTTTTTATTTAAAACAGAACTTCAGACAAAAATACAAAATAAATAAAAAAAGGGATATCCCAATAAAAACAAAACTAGCTCTTGCTGGGATTCACCTTAAATATAGGAATTTCCTCCACAATATTTCTTTTATTCTGGCCAGTGGAATGGATGAACGCTCAAGTGCTAAATGTGTTTAGGAGAATTTAGACTCATTTACACTTGTCAAGAATTTTTTTTTCTGCCCAAAAGCTCATTTTGCACCCATTTTTTTTTTTTTTTTCAGTCTGTAAATGCGCCTCTTCTAATACACCTGTAAATGCCTATGTGTTGCATGGGCACATATGCTTACACAGAGGGGCTTTTACAGGCTGGAAAAAAAAAATCTGCATTTCTACTTTAAAAGAAGCCTATACTGAGTGAATTTTGTAGGATATCTTTGCTGACCTTTACCAAAAATCAGTACTTTGAGTCACTGAGCAGGTATGGTAGAGCAAAAGTTCTGACTTTGCTTGTTGTCTTCTTGTTCAGGGTCAGAGACCCAGAAAAGGAAGCCAGGCAACTAGCATTTTTGAAGATCAGCAGTGGCAGCCTATATGTTTCTTTCAATTTTGCTTTCCCTTAAAAGCACTGCAGATGCCAATTATGATGGGCAAAATTGTGTAACCCATAGCAACCATAGTTCATCTCTTAAAGCAGCTTAATATGGTCAGTTCAATGAAAGTTTGCTGCTGACTGGGTGGTATTTGTCTTTCTCCTATTTATTATATTATTATACAGGATTTATATAGCACTAACAGTTTGTACAGCACTTTACGTTATAAAAGGAACACAGTTCTAATGCAATTCAATACTAGAGAGTTAGGATTTACATTTTTTTTTTAAATAAGTCTTATGGGAGTTTTGCAAAAGATTCCAGTGCATGTTGTGATTTTAGATTATGGATGGCATGGTGGAAATTTTCAGTATATGATTCTAAAAATAGCATAAAATAAAGAAACTGCTCATTTCCATAGATTTATTGATCTCAAGGGGTGCTTATCAATGATTCAAAGAATGGGCAGGTTTTTTTTTGCTTTTTATTTTTTTTTTAAATATGTGCGTAGAAAATTTTGTTAAAGAATTGGTCATACAATTTACCTACGTGCAAAAATAGATTTGTTTAGTTAATGGCAGGTTTTATTTAATTCCCGTTGAAGCAGTTTCTTTTGAACATACTCCCACTAAGATAGGGTTAGGACCACTTGCATTCTTTTTCTTCTGACCATTGTATGACCTGATAACTATTTCCTGTGCCCAAGCAAGGTTATGACCTGGGCTGGGAAGAGCAAGATTCAGATAATTTTAGAATCCGTTTAAACCTGAATGATTTTCAGGGAGGAAAAGTCTGAATGAATTCCGCATTGAAGTAAGCAATTCCACACTTGGGTTTAATCGTAATGGTTAAAAATAAACACAAAGTCTGCAGCCATGTGCTGAGGTTCAGAAGGTTCAAGTTGTTTTTAAATAAAATAACATAAAATGGAAGGACACTGTTTTTTCTGCACCATTAAAACAGGTTTAAAGATGTATTTAATTCACCTTGTAGAGTCCCTTCCTGCTTACACATCATTATTAAGGAAATATCCTTTAAGGAAGAGGAAATGTAATTTTATGGAAACTTGACAATTCAGGTAGATTGTGTTGTTTGCTTATACAAATAACTAAGGGCTTTTAAAAAGATTTGAGATGCCAACGAGTAATAATGATAATTCTATCACTGATTATTTTCAGTGTCTTTATTATGTAAGTGTAATTTACATACAATTTAGGGGGAGAAAGGCACATAGTAAAACATTGTAATGCTTGTTAAACACCAGAAACATGTATATAAAAACATACACAAGTAAGGAATTGAACCTTTTTAATTTAAAGATATCCATAGATTGGTATCTTATTGGCATATACAAATAGCTTATACATCTACAATATATTTAATTATAAAAAAAAAAAAAAAAAAAGATTACACGCTGTAAAATCCCCCTCTTTAATGCCTACAACTTTACACTAATAGGAACAGCCCCTTCTTTGGATAAGGATATACCCAGCGAAGGAAGTGGTGCATAATTTATGGGCAAATTGGTAAGTGCCAGTATATACGCTCACCTGTTACTGGTAAGAGGTTCCTTTTTCATATCTGCAATGGTATATAACAGGGATCTCCAAACTACGGCCCTCCAGCTGTTGCAGAACTACACAACCCATGAGGCATTGTAAAACTCTGACATTCACAGACATGACTAGGCATGATGGGAATTGTAGTTCCTGAACAGCTGGAGGGCCGTAGGTTGAAGACCCCTGGTATATAACATTGCGGTGTAGTCCAATGACATTGTATGTAGTAAACGAGTGTATGCTAATAAAGATCTAAATACTGCAAACTAACTACAATTTTAACTATAGACTTGTCTTATTTGCACCATGGGCTGTGTATGTGTGTGTATGTATGTATATATATGTGTATATATTTATATAGATGAGTGTGTGTGTGTATATATATATATATATATATATATATATATATATATAGATATAGCGAGAGAGTACGGGAGAGAGCTGTGGGTCGAAGAAAATACCAGTTGTGTGGAAGAAGTCTAAGAAGATAAGTCAAAAGTCTAGATTTGGAGAAAAACATGTAGGAGAATAATATACCCATACCGCTGGCACTTTTGAATAACACAATGGCAGAAATTTATCATAGCAGTTACATAACTTGTGACCCTTTAACTGTTGCAACATACGCAAAATGCAACAGGTTTATAATCTTAGTGCTATTTGTTTCTATAAATCTGTCACAGAATGAATCATTCCCTATATTGCGACAAGTAGACTTGTCATTCAAAACATATAAAGCTGTACTGATGCGTGAAGTGATTTATTATTATTATTATTATTATACAGGATTTATATAGCGCCAACAGTTTGCGCAGCGCTTTACAATGTGAGGGAAGACAATACAGTTACAATACAGGTCAAAACAGGAGGAACTAGAGGGCCCTGCTCGTTAGAGCTTACAATCTAGAAGGGAGGGTCAAGTGAAACAAAAGGCAATAACCGTGGGGGATGGTTTGATGGAGAAAATGGAGGTACATTTGTTAGGGGTTGGTAGGATAGGCTTCTCTGAAAAGGAGGGTTTTCAGAGATCGCCTAAAAGCTAATAGAGTGGGAGATAATAGGACATTTATAGGAATGGATCTGAAGAAACAAAAAATCAAGCAAATCAAAAATGAACAACAGCTATCAACTGAGGGATGTGATGAATGCGCCTCTGAGTAGAAGGAAGTGTTCTGGCAGCAGGGGACAAGGAGAGGAGATTTTTGAAAGTTGTGGATATACAGTATAGGAACAGGAGCATTATGACCATAGGGGAGGGTTTCAGGAGTTGAGCATTGTGCAGCAGGGACAGGAACATTCTGACAGCAGGGGACACAGCCAGTAGAGCAACGTTTTGTTAGAGGAGGATACAGCCAAGAGAGAAGCATTGTGACAGTGGGAACAGGCCTGGGAGAGCAACGTTTTAAAAAAGAAAGACAGGAGAGAAGCACTGTAACAGTGGAATCAGGGCCTGGAGAGGAGCATTCTGATGGCAGGGTACATGCCCAGGAGACATTTCAGAGTGGTAACTATAAGTCGAAAAGCAATAAAAAGCCACTTTCATAATGGCATATTTGGGATCTGTTTTGTAGTGATAAATACTGTATGCCAGCATTTTAGCTTTATGAAATCAACTACAGGAATCACAATGAAATTATATATTGTAATTCATACTGCAATATTCTCATACATTTTTATAATGTATTTGCGTTATAGCCAACTTTAGCCTCTTTTCCTTTAATAAATCAATAGCTTTGTAAAAATATTAAATGGCAAAAATACCTTTTAAACTTAAGTCTAGTAGACATGATCAGAAAACCAGATGAAAAATATTGCTTTTTAATTGACCGTACGATAATCTCTTCATTAGTACACAGTTTAGGAGAGCTGATCAGGACAGGTCATGCAAGATTATCCAATAGGACAAGCACAAAGTTTTTTTTCTTGTACAGTACTCGGATTACTTTTAGCAGCTTCAGAATCGTGGGCTAAAAGAAATTATATCTTGGTCATGGATGCAGCCAATCCAGCGAGGTACGAGTACATCATTGACGGCAAGTTGTTAGAGGAACTGCGCCCTTTTCCTAAAAACTACAACAAAAGCACATTTAAAAATGTTTATTAATGTCAGTCTATAAACAGATACTTGAAGATAATTGCAGGCTTTTTTTTCTTTGCCTTATTTTTCTTTTCCTCTTCATTCTTCTCACGGTGGCCATTTTCATTAAAGACAGATAAATCCATCTCCCTTTACTTCCTGAAACTTTTTCTGTGCCTTCTGGAACATGTGCCAGTGCACATCTGAGAGGGAAGGCACTGGTGATGTAGCCTTCCTAGCATGCAGCTGTGAGGCCAGGGTTACATTACCAAAGTCTCACTCAACCAGGAAATGTAAAAAAAATAGTAATTGTAAACACCTCTGACCCTAAACACTTACCTTGTTTCATTGCTCTAGGACTGTCCCAACTGCAGCACTCCTCTTCCATTTCCTGGTCTCACAGGAGACACAGGCAGCGAGGTGCAATTGGCTCCTGTTGCTGTCAGTCAAACTCCTGTGCGGGGTGAGAGGAGGTAGGATTTACCAGCACTGTGTGTGCCTATGGATGCACACAGCCTGGCTCAGGAGCTTGCTCGCACAAGGGCCCCTTCAGGACAAGGCTCAGTTATGGGCTAATGGGAATTTTGGTAAAAAGGGGGAAAAGGTCTGCTTTCAGTAAAAGGTAACTTCTCCCTGGTTATTGCATCCTAATTTAATTGGCTGCTTCTGCACTGATTGTGAGGTTCTGTAAGGTATGCAATAGAGAAGCAGAAAGGCAATAAGATTTGGATAAAATGCTAATGAAAAATAAATGCTTCAGTAGTAAAATCAGAACTGCAGCCTCACCTGTTTGTAGTATAGACCAGTGGTCCTCAACCCTGGTCCTCAGGGCCCACTAACAGGCCAGGTTTGCAAGATAACTGAAATACATCACAGGTGATATAGTTTGCTGCTCAGTGATTGCAGTATTCTAGTCTGCATCTCCCCAAGGTAATACTTAAAATCTGTTAATGGGCCCTGGGGACTGGAGTTGAGGACCACAGGTATAGACTAATAAATAGGTCTTATAGAATATTGAAGACCATCTAACAACAGTTTGTCAGACAAGAAGATATGTGTTCACGTTTAGCATCCAGTCAGTTTCATCGAAAAAAATATAAACAGGAATACAATTCAATCCACTTGAACAAAGATTTTTTTTTTCCACTTAGTCTGGACATTAAATTCATGTCTAGAACTAGTTTTTAATGGCTTGGCCCAGTGTATCCCAACCTCTGTCCTCAAATACCCCCAACAGATTCGATTTAGCAGGTACTCGAGAACTGAGATCGGGAACAATATTCGTTTGTTTCAACATCTATTTTCATCAAATTTGTCTTGGGGGAAAAAATTATTTTCTATAATACACTGTAATACAGTGAAGTTGAACATGTATATATTGTTAAAGTTGTATTTGTTGTTGAAGAGGACCAAGAATATAGCCTCCTAGTTGACCCAAACAGAAAATTGTAAGGTCTAGGTGTATATTGACATATGTCCTTTGCATATGGGTCTGCAGGGTCTGTCTTCTGCTGGCTTTTGCTTCTCTGCTGTCTCTCTGCTTTTACTTTTTCTATTTCAAGAGGGTATACACTGGAACTGAGCTTCCCTACTGACTTATGCATCCATTCCTATAGAAAAGTCATTATTTGTTACTTAATAATGCAAAGTCTGTCAAAGTATTGGTTTAGGCAGCTTTTGCCTAGATCTTTAGGTAGGGGTTTCCTGGTAGTAGGACACTGACAAAAGTGACTTCTTAACCACTTTCAGACTGGAGGATTTGGCTGCTCAATGACCAGGCCCTATTTTGCGATTCGGCACTGCGTGACTTTAACGGAAAATTGCGCAGTCGTGCAATGCTGTACCCAAACGAAATTGACGCCCTTTTTTTTCAAACAAACAGAGCTTTCTTTTGGTGGTATTTGATCACCTGTGCAATTTTTATTTTTTGCGCTATAAACAAAAAAAGAGTGACAATTTTGAAAAAAATAATACTTTTCAAATTTTTTTATATGAAATTCTCAAAAAAAAAGTAAAAATCTAAATTTTTTAAAAATTTTAGGCCAAAAATTTGTTTTGCTCAAAAGTTATTGCGTTTACTAGCTATGGGAAAGATTTATGTAATTTTTATTGTTTTTTTTTTTTAACTACTTGCCGACCGCCGCAAGTAGATATACTGCGGCGGTCAGCCCTGGCCAGGCAAAGTGACGTATATATATACGTCACTAGCCTGTGACCGGCTTGTGAGCCAATAGCGGGCGAGCGCGCAGCCGCCCCGGGTCGTTCACGGAGGAGTACGTGCGTGTGACCGGTGGACCCGATGTCCGCCGGTCACACTACGATCGTCGGTAGAGCGGGAGAAAGGCGGGCGGCTTATGTAAACAAGCCGCCTGTCATTCTCCCCTGTGTAAAAATGGAGATCAGAGGGTTCTACTATGTAGAACCGTTGATCTCCGTTTTTACAATAGTAGCCATGTCCCATCACAGTTAGAAGCACGCCCCTAGGACACACTTAACCCCTCCCTCTCCAATACAGTTAACCCCTTCCCTGCCAGTGTCATTTTTACAGTAACAGTGCATATGCATAGCACTGATTACTGCAGTAATGTCACTGGTAACCCAAAAAGTGTCAAAAATGTCAGTCAAGGGTCCGATCTGTCCGCCGCAATGTCGCAGTCCCGCAAAAAAAAAATTGCAGATCGCCGCCATTACTCGTTAAAAAAAAAAAAACACCAAAAATTACAAAAATCTTTCCCTTTGTTAGTAAACGCGATAACTTTTGTGCAAACCAATCAAAATACGCTTTTTGCAATTTTTTTTTTTACCAAACATATGTAGCATAAAACAAATTGGCCGATAATGTTAAAAAAATTTGATTTTTACATTTTTTTTGGGAATTTCATATAAAAAAATGTGAAAAATAGTTATTTTTGCAAAATTTACGCTCTTTTTTTGCTTATAGCGCATGATCAAAAAATCGCACAGGTGATCAAATACCACCAAAAGAAAGCTCTGTTTGTGGGAAAAAAAGGATGTGAAATTCGTTTAGGTACAGCTTTGCACGACCGCGCAATTGTCCGTTAAAGTCACGCAGTAAAAAATCGCAAAAAAAAACCCTGGTCAGGAAGGGGGTAAAATCTTCCGGGGCTTGAGTGGTTAACTAGTAATGGTGGCGATCTGCAATTTTTTTTTTGCGGCGGACAGATCGGACCCCTAACTGACATTTTTGACTCTTTTGGGGGTACCAGTGACATTACTACAGTAATCAGTGCTATTAATATGCACTGTTACTGTAAAAATGACGCTGGCAGGGATTCTAACTGTCAGGGGGCGTGGCTTGTGAAGTAATCACAGAGACATGCGATCCTATATAGCAGGATCACAAAGCCTCTGTGATTACTTCAGTGAGAATGACAGATGGCTGTGTTTACATCAACCGTCTGTCTTTCTCCCTCAGCTGCGGGAGATTGCGAGTGGCCGGCGGCCATCGGAGCCACTAACTCCCTGGCTAACGAGCCGGGCGGGAGCACACCACCGGCGGCACGCGCTCGCCCCCTACAGCCTCCTGAGCGAGCGACGTAGTACTACGTCACTTTGCCCAGGAGTGCCTGCCTGCCGCAGTAAAACTGCGGCGGGAGCGGTTAAAGTGGTTAAGTAGTTAAGTTCCATGAATAACCTATATAGGATTTAGGAGGTCCACCTATTTCTATTTCTGCATCCACCTATTTCTGAGTTTTGCTCGAGGTTATTATTTTTTTTTAATAAGTGATGGAAAATGTAGTATAGAATAGATAAAATTTAAACTTGGAAGTTTTGAGAACAAATAGTACAAGGACTCAAGTGTATTCTAATTTTGCACAATGATAATGTTACAAATACGATATGATGAGGCTGAGATTGTGTGTGTGTGTGTGTGTGTGTGTGTGTGTGTGTGTGTGTGTGTGTATATTTGGTTTTTTAAGCATTATTTTTTCAACATAAAACATTTAATGCATTGTTAAAAAAAAAAAAAAAATGTGCAAGTGAATAGTCTGATTTAATTTAACCTTCCAATGACCCTGTCTTGTTTGTTCAGATGACATTTCTAAAAGTGTGTACTGTTTTAATACAATTATGTGCCATAAGACTTGACCTTTCCGTCTGTCCAGGAGAGCCCTGAATTGGCCCATTCTGTGATATTGTGACATTGCTTCTGTTGCCTTGATTGTGACCTCAGATTACATGATACCCTTGAGAGCTCTAGATAATAGGCATGACTCCTGCTTCTTAGCTTAATTTCTTACTCTACCTCCAAAGGTATTGGGAGTAGATTGTTCATTTAAAATAAACTAGAATGAATGAAATGCCCAGTCAGATCAAACCAAGACATGTTGACTTTTGTATTTGGGTGTGTGCGCTTTCTAGGAACAGGATGTGAAATTTTTCTTTTTTTTTTTGACTAAATATATTTCAGCATTGTCTTGCAGGCTTTTGGGTGTGAAATTTAAATTAGGTGTATTAATAAAGGGACAATAACCAAGGACTGCAGTGATCGAAAAAAAGTAAGGCATAGAGAATGCACTGGGTTTGGGGTTCGAGAGCTGAGTGATGTAGCTGTGGACTGTTAAAGCTGTTTTTGGATTGTCAAAACTGAAAATAAGCCTGTTATTTAGGGCTGACCTTATTCCCATGGCCACAGTATCTAGCTTTTGGATACAGTGTGGAAGGGTTAGAGCCTCGGTCCATTTTATCTGCTATTTGTGGTTCCGTTGGAGAAATTATGCCTTATTTCCTGGCCCAGAGACATTATGTCACCAGGACAAATTTATAATACAGACTCAAACATATTTACATATATTTTTTTTAATAGAGTAAGAACCCCCAGAGATTTTTTTTTTTTTTATTGCTTTGTCTCATTGAACATTTACCCTCAATTTCTGCCTAGGTAACACATTTGTCACCAAGACAGAAACCTACAGAAAATCTCCCCAAACAGCAATAAATCCCAAAAACAGTGGTTTTAATTCTTTCCAACTCAATCCAGAACTAGGAAAACCAATATGGCCGGAGTCACACTTTAGGAATATGATGTCTTTTTTAGATATAGTATTTCTGTACATACATCTGGAAAGTGCTGTATGTATATATAGTATATGCTACTGTAGCCACTAAAAAGCAAAAGCATTAAATACATTAGAAAAAACGTAAAGACAAGGTGAGTGTTTTGTACAGTATGGGGTTGATTTAATAAATACAAATATACTGTTTACTTTACAAAGGAAGTTGCCCCAGAGCTTAGTGAGTAAGGGGAAGCCCTGATGACTTCCAAAATCCAATCATGCGCAAGCAAAAATGCTGTTTTTATGTTCCTTGCACAAGACAGTGAAATTTCGCCGCATTCACCAAGCTCTCGGAAAAATTCCCTTGCAGTGTGAAATCTCCCTTGCAAGGTGAACAGCTTATTTGCATTTATTAAATTGACCCATAAGGTGTCCGTTTATAAAACTGAGATGAGCAGCGATCCTGCTGATCGCAGCGCATCTCGGATCGTTATCGGTTTATGAAACAGAGATGATTGGGGGAGAACATGTTTTCCGCTGATCATCTCCGCACACGAAGAATCTGTCATTGACTGACACAGAAACGGCCAGTTTATGAAGCTCTGATCTCCGCGCTTCACTGGCGATCTGGGCCAGAATTCACACTCCCAGAATCACCAGCTCAGAGGTGGTGAATCGGGGAGAGAAGACAGAATCGGGGGACAACTGAGTGGGAAGAAGGAATATTATTGACTTCTTCTTCCTCGATCAGACCCCCAATATAATATATATATATATATTTAATGTGTGTGTGTGTATATATGTGTATATATACAGTGGGTACGGAAAGTATTCAGACCCCCTTAAATTTTTCACTCTTTGTTATATTGCAGCCATTTGCTAAAATCATTTAAGTTCATTCTTCTTCCTCATGAATGTACACATAGCACCCCATACTGACAGAAAAACACAGAATTGTTGACAATTGTTGCAGATTTATTAAAAAAGAAAAACTGAAATATCACATGGTCCTAAGTATTCAGACCCTTTGCTGTGACACTCATATATTTAACTCAGGTGCTTTCCATTTCTTCTGATCATCCTTGAGATGGTTCTACACCTTCATTTGAGTCCAGCTGTGTTTGATTATACTGATTGGACTTGATTAGGAAAGCCACACACCTGTCTATATAAGACCTTCCAGATCACAATGCATGTCAGAGCAAATGAGAATCATGAGGTCAAAGGAACTGCCTGAAGAGCTCAGAGACAGAATTGTGGCAAGGCACAGATCTGGCCAAGGTTACAAAAAGATTTCTGCTGCACCTAAGGTTCCTAAGAGCACAGTGGCGTCCATAATCCTCAAATGGAAGACGTTTGGGAGGACCAGAACCCTTCCTAGAGCTGGCCGTCCGGCCAAACTGAGCTATCGGGGGAGAAGAGCCTTGGTGAGAGAGGTAAAGAAGAACCCAAAGATCACTGTGGCTGAGCTCCAGAGATGCAGTCAGGAGATGGGAGAAAGTTGTAGAAAGTCAACCATCACTGCAGCCCTCCACCAGTCTGGGCTTTATGGCAGAGTGGCCCGACGGAAGCCTCTCCTCAGTGTAAGACACATGAAAGCCCGCATGGAGTTTGCTAAAAAAAACACCTGAAGGACTCCAAGATGGTGAGAAATAAGATTCTCTGGTCTGATGAGACCAAAATAGAACTTTTTGGCCTTAATTCTAAGCGGTATGTGTGGAGAAAACCAGGCACTGCTCATCACCTGTCCAATACAGTCCCAACAGTGAAGCATGGTGGTGGCAGCATCATGCTGTGGGGGTGTTTTTCAGCTGCAGGGACAGGACGACTGGTTGCAATCGAGGAAAAGATGAATGCGGCCAAGTACAGGGATATCCTGGACAAAAACCTTCTCCAGAGTGCTCTGGACCTCAGACTGGGCCGAAGGTTTACCTTCCAACAAGACAATGACCCTAAGCACACAGCTAAAATAACGAAGGAGTGGCTTCACAACAACTCCGTGACTGTTCTTGAATGGCCCAGCCAGAGCCCTGACTTAAACCCAATTGAGCATCTCTGGAGAGACCTAAAAATGGCTGTCCACCAACGTTTACCATCCAACCTGACAGAACTGGAGAGGATCTGCAAGGAGGAATGGCAGAGGATGCCCAAATCCAGGTGTGAAAGACTTGTTGCATCTTTCCCAAAAAGACTCCTGGCTGTATAAGATCAAAAGGGGGCTTCTACTAAATACTGAGCAAAGGGTCTGAATACTTAGGACCATGTGATATTTCAGTTTTTCTTTTTTAATAAATCTGCAACAATGTCAACAATTCTGTGTTTTTCTGTCAGTATGGGGTGCTATGTGTACATTCATGAGGAAGAAGAATGAACTTAAATGATTTTAGCAAATGGCTGCAATATAACAAAGAGTGAAAAATTTAAGGGGGTCTGAATACTTTCCGTACCCACTGTATATAATGTATATGTGTGTATACAGTGTGTGTGTGTGTATATATATATATATATGTAGGGGGACTAATTATTTCATTAACATTAGGTGGGGGTCAAATGCACGTGTACTCAGCAGTGATAATCTATCACTGCTTAATAAACAGGCACCAGTGATTTTCTCATACTGTAATCTCGTTTTGTCTAACGAGATTACAGGCGGCCCATTCACTTGTACACAGATCTCGGCCATTTTCAGAGGAAAATCTTCTCTGTTCTCCCTGTGAGAACTAAAGTTCTCCGCTTCATAAACAGGGTGCCAGAAGAGATAATTTTCCACTGAGAAAAAAATTCTCAGTTTCATAAACGTACACCTTAATGTTTTAAGAATACAATATTTGTGGACATAGGTGGATAACTACACATTTTATTATTCATTTTAATAAAAGTAAGCATTGATTAAAGCTGAACCCTAGGCATATATAAAAGATGCCAATCAATACAGTTCTGTTTTAAATAACAATAAGTGCAAGCAGTTTAATTTATTTAAATGTGGACCTGGTATGAGCTTCTTGCAGTCCTCTGTAAAACAGAGTTCAGAGTAGGATAGGAAGAAGCATCACATGGAGTAAGTCAGTTCATGTTCTGACAAGGTGAATGCTGATAGGATAAGAGAGTAATGTAACAAGGAGATGAGCTCATCACTGTGCTACTTCTCCTTTACTGTCCAATCCCACACCGGGTGGAGTAAGTGAGTTGAATGATGCTGGCTGTCGTTAAACCTGGAAAATATGTTTTTTGGTAAATTGCCCAAATGTGAGTTCTGCAGCAAAAATATTTTATTTTACCTTTTAATTGGCTATTTTAATAATTAGTTCTGCTTTAACTTTTCCCCAAAATTTTTTAATATAAAGATGGGTTGAATGTGTATATCTGAAGCAGGAGGTTATTTATTGGTCCAGTGACCCCACAGTTGTTTTTTACCCGGAGATGCAAATACTGCATTCACAGTACATCATAAAAGTGCTTTGTTCCTGGCCCATATACTGCACAGTTGCCATATAAATATAAAAGAACTAGTTGTAAAAAGCAATATACGTTTCCTGAATATGACAAAATTAAAATTGGAATTGTGTAGAAGCAGTATGACTACTGCTTCTGTCAGTTTTTTTTATAACCGACAATAGCAAATTAAACTTATATGCATTTTATGACACTATAGCTACTTTTTGTCTGACCTTGGAATAAAATTTTCCTTTGAGTTGTACCGAGATTAGGGACCTAGATGAAGGTTTCATTTTAGAGGACATTATGGTGCTTGTGGGCAGCCACACTCAGAGATCAATTAAAGTGTTATTTAAACATGTCTTCAGGGTAAAAGGGCATGTTGATTTGTTGCAGGAACAGCTTGATTGGCACTTTGGGATCTACTGATTGACTTTGGAGTAAGTACTTTCCTTTTCACAGCAGATGACAGAAAAGATAAAGTTGTGACTTGTAGATGTTATGAAGGGTAAATGGTGTCTGAGGAAACCAAAGCATTTTTTTCTCAGTGAGAGTAAATTACAAACAGATTAAGGACATTTTTTCTTAAGTGTTACTGCTGTTTAGTTTACTGTGCATATATGAGTACTGGCTGAGCACTGACAAGTCTTAGCAGTTGTGACATAAAATCCAAACTCTGACAGTTGGACTGCAGAACTTGCCAAGGAATCCGGTTATGACCGAGTCAGATGATTCTCTTTCCAAATGTTAGTTTTGTTGAGGTATAGATGGGCTGTTCTAGGCTGGTGTCACCAAACTCTGGTAGCTGCATAAACACGTTTATTGAGTTTAACTACAAGACAAAAATAAATAACTGAAAAAATAAAAAATGTTGGGCTGTACAGAACTCTTAGTAATATGCAAATTTCTAAGATGTGGTAAATCTCACATGTAACATAGCAGATACCTCTGATAATGTACAGGTCCCCTTGGTACCATGCCAAAACCCTCTCTTACTGTGACATTTTTTGTAATATACCAGCCCTTAGATAATATGCAATACTTTCTTGTAATATACAGCTTTCTGTAATACAGTTTCTGTTTTTTATGGTAATACCCAGCTTTTACAATATCCATTTTTAACCATTCTGTTTAAAAAACCCCCATTCCATTTTTTTTAATCTTTTGCCTTTTTGGTTTTGAAAAAAAGCTAGCAGCATTTACTACAATACTCACCTTCTTCTCAGTACTGTCCCCCAAAAATGCACCTCTACGTGGTCCAGTCTGCTGCCATGTTGAATGATGCCCAGCATTGTTAAACACTTCCTGCTAGTCCAAGGCAGGAAGGCCTCACCCTCTGTTGGAGTGCAAAATCAAGGCATCCTGCATTTGTACTACTGTGTTGCAATATGACAGTGACATAGTTATTGGTTGGAAGGTTTGAATTAAGACACCAGTCTATCCAGTCCATCCAGTTCAACCAGTATGTGTGTTTATGTCAATACCAATTCTTATACCACTGTATGTTCTGTTCGCTAAGATGCCTGTCTAAGAGTTTTTTGAAACTATCAACACTGACCCCACCAATTGTGGAAGAGGGTTCCACATTCTAACTGCTCGGACAGTTAAGAACACCCCAACGCAGCTTAAGGTTAAACCTCATCTCCAATTTAATTCCATGGTTGCATGTCTTCTTAAATTCCCTGAAACTGAATAGGTTTGCCTAGAATAGAATTACCATTGAGGTATTTGTATATCACTATCATATCTCCTCTCAAGCGTCTCTTCTCCAGGGAGAATTAGCTTAATGCTTGTAGTCATTCCTTGTAACTGAGGTCCTCCAATCCCCTTTTTAGCTTTGTTACCCTTCTCTGGACTCTCTCAAGTTCCAGCACATCCTTCCTGGATTGGTGAACAGAACTGCACAGCATACTTAAGATGCGGCCTGATTTGTCATATATATTATTCGGTTCTTCTTGTAATGTTTCTATATCCTTTTGTGAATTTATTGCCCTGCTTAGCTTTGTATCGTCAGGAAACACGGGGATTGAGCTATTTATGCAGATCTCTTATGTAATTTATGAATAAATTAAACAGACATTGCTGCTCTCTGCATCATTGAATGCCACCCATTGTTGAAAAGACGATGAGAAGAGAAGGACTATCCATATCACATGACTGGAAGACATATTAATAATCCCCGTCCCCGTTCACATCTGGGCATAAAAGAAACAATAATTTCTGCCCCCATTTCTGCAAATGCGTGAAAAATGCCCTAAAACATGTAATGCACACGCAGTGCCATTATTTTTAAGGGCACCCCAAACACGGGTAGCTGTCACATGCTTTTCGCATAACAAAACACACACAAGTGCTCGTCGCAAAATGCTCTTGGCTCAGTGCCAATGTTTGATACATAAGCTTCTTTAGTGCTTTTTCGAGTGGAGAAAAGCCCTTTTAAATAAATAGGGGCACTCCAAAATGTGAACAAAGCCTAAGTATACTGAAATTGATAAAAAAAATTATATGTGAAGGACCTCCAAGGGTCAGAAGGGAGGACTAAAGGTGTGGACAAGGATGAAGAGCCTGAACTTTTGCTTTAATCCAAACATTTCCTGAGGGAAGGTTATGTAGAATATTTATCTCCAGTATCAAAATTGCATACTTTACTATTGGCTGTTGTATATTGTTCCATATTGAATAGGAGACTATCATGGTATAAGGTTACTTTAATTGCACTTAAAAAGTTAATACATTTTAAAACTTTACTATATATTTTTTTTTTTTTACTACATTTGAAAAAAAAAAAAACCTATGTATGATTTACACACCATTTGAGGTTTTTAAGAGAATGAATTTGCATTCAGATATTCTCTCTTTGATTAAAGCTCTGTATGACCACAGGAAGGTATGGATAGGGTGTCACAGTTCTTACTTATTCAGCTGTTTATGAGTGTCATAATCACCCTGCCACCTCACCCCAGATCATTCCTTTGTCTTTCTATAACAGGTCCCCCTGCTGACCCAGCCCATCTTGCTGCCATTACATGCTTTGGTGGGCGCACACAGCCCACATAGCCCGGACGGTGCTGGGTACCAGGGAGTCAGTCCCTGCTGGAGACTGCATCCTGCTCTCTCAGCCAAACGGTGGGTAGTCTGCTCCTCCTCTGTGCATGCATGTGGATTCACCACATGCTGACTACTTGCCTGGCGTCTGCACTTACCCCCCCCCCCCCAAACCACCCAGCTGTCTCTGTGCCAGCTGGAGGCAAAGCTGCACTCTGTGTTTGCAGCTGGAGCTGTATGGGCAGAGCTTGTTGCTTGGGCAACCCAACACCAAGCCTGGAGTTGCCTGGATGCAAGATCGCACTCCAGCTCTGGAAATAAATACTGGACCGGGGCCCATGTCAAGTGAATCTCCCTCTCTCCCTGGCCAGACCCCACAGACCCCCCTTACCCAGTGAACTGTGGAAACCCTCTGCCTGGCCTGCCTTCTCTACCGACCTCTGAATTTCCTCACCTGGATGCTCTCAGCTGCTAGCTGACAAGTCACTTAACCCCTGCTGTGTCAGACTCCTACCCATCCTTTCTTTGTTCCCAGATTGCTGCCCTGTGCTAAGTATTTAGCCCTTGTTGTGCCAGACCACTGTCCACCCATGCTGTGTGCCCAGATTTTTGTCCTTTACTAAAGACTTAACCCTTACTGTACCAGACCACTGTCCACTCTGGCTGTGTGCCCAAATTGCTGCCTTGTGCTAAGGACCTAACCCCTACTGTGCCAGACCACTGTCCTTCCTTGCAGTATGCCCGGATTGTTGCCCTGTACTAAGGATTTAACCCCTGCTGTGCTGGACCACTGTTCACTCTTGCTGTGTGCTGGACTAGGCAGAACAAAAAACACCTGGCTACACCCATGGGCCATCCTCAGCTTGGTATATAACCCCCCTCTCTGCTCTAGGTAATCATTTTTAATCTGTCTAGCCAGGAGTAAGGACCTAGGCTCCTGGTTAGCATCTCTGGTCCTAGCAATTTTTTCTACTTTCTTACATCTTTTTTTTTTTCTCTCGGAAGATCTACAGTCAACTGCCGGACTGGGCGATGGGTTGGATAATCTAGATTAAGTGGTCCTCCCTGCTCAGCCAGCTAAAGCACAGACCGCAGCTACGCGCTAGGTTGGCCGCGACATAGCCTCATTGACAGAGGCGGAATATCTCGCAGGGTTGGATACAACCGGGCGTGGGTCTGAGTCGCAGTGGAGAGGATTCTGTCTGACGCGTTACCCGCACCATAGAAGGGTAAGTATAATCCCCCCTCCCCTTTTGGTGTTTTTTGGGGTGGACGTGGGTAACCTCCAGGGACGGTCAGACCTGCCTGCAGGTTCCCTCCTCTATTCCCTAAATCCCTCAGTGAGCTGGGCTTCCCCCACTCCTTCCCCCTGTCTAAACCTGGAGTCTAAAGGGGATCCCAGGGCAGAGAATGCAGCGGAGACCCCTGGGGTCACCCCTGCAATCCCCACTCTGTAAGGGTCCTGGGATAGTGTGTGTCCTGCCCTGGTAGTCTGGAGGGGTCTCAGTGTAGGAGACCCCCTAGGTTCATGCCCTACTGTTTGCAGTGTAGATATAGTGCAGGGGGGTCCCAGTGCAAAGAGGGGTGCAGAGTGCGCAGTAGAGTCTCCCATAACGTGAGTGAGTCCTACCTTTGGGGTGCAGCATTGCAGAGGGCGCAGGGAAGACCCTGGCAGCATGCTTCAGCGTTTGTATCTGATGGTGGCCATTTCCCTTAGTCTGGCTGGTCTCCAGTTGGTGGCCATGGTTGTGTAGCCAGACGATGTCACGGGCCATTTTCCCTTAGTCTGGGAGTCACTGGAGACGACCAAAGCCTTGTGGGGATGCTGAAGTTGCTCCTCTTCCTCCTCAGTTTCCTCTTCCTGTGCAAGGGACATATGAACAGGGATGGCGTCCATGATGATGCTGGGTTCCAATTCTCAGCGCTCCTCCAGTCAGTAGGTTGAGTCCTTGGGGGTCCCTGTTATCTCTTTCTCTGCTAATAGGTACCCTGAGCCTTGAGGGGATCCTTTAGTGGTGCCAAAAGATTGTTTTTATACTGCAAGGTCTTCCTTTTTTTATGGAGCTTCAGGGTCACATCTCTCTTACTGACCCCCTCATGGAGGTGGCAGGTCCCTCGAAACCCCACCTTCCCTTGGTTGCACTGACGGCGGTCCTGCTGTCCCTAATGTCCCAGGTGGAAGTGGCGTGTGGGCAAAGGCCCAGGAGGAAGTATTCCCGCCTTCCCTTGATCAGTCTGTCTTATCTGATCCTTGAGCCTGATGCTGCCGTGGACACGGCCCATCCAGGGGGACTTAATATCACATCTCTAGATCCATCCGATAGTGAGCATGATTCCTCCATGGTCACAGCAGCTGCTAGACGCATTTATCACTGCAGTGCGTGAGACTTTAAAAATGGAGGATGCGACTGATGTAGCCATGGGCGTGGCTGTGTCGTTTGGTACACATAAGTCACCTTGTACTCCAAAGGCATTTCCTTACTGCTTCCTTAGTGCTTTGCGAAAGTATTCGGCCCCCTTGATCTTTGCGACCTTTTGCCACATTTCAGGCTTCAAACATAAAGATATAAAACTGTAATTTTTTGTAAAGAATCAACAACAAGTGGGACACAATCATGAAGTGGAACGAAATTTATTGGATATTTCAAACCTTTTTAACAAATAAAAAACTGAAAAATTGGGCGTGCAAAATTATTCAGTCCCCTTAAGTTAATACTTTGTAGCGCCACCTTTTGCTGCGATTACAGCTGTAAGTTGCTTGGGGTATGTCTCTATCAGTTTTGCACATCGAGAGACTGAAATTTTTGCCCATTCCTCCTTGCAAAACAGCTCGAGCTCAGTGAGGTTGGATGCAGAGCGTTTGTGAACAGCAGTTTTCAGTTCTTTCCACAGATTCTCGATTAGATTCAGGTCTGGACTTTGACTTGGCCATTCTAACACCTGGATATGTTTATTTGTGAACCATTCCATTGTAGATTTTGCTTTATGTTTTGGATCATTGTCTTGTTGGAAGACAAATCTCCGTCCCAGTCTCAGGTCTTTTGCAGACTCCATCAGGTTTTCTTCCAGAATGGTCCTGTATTTGGCTCCATCCATCTTCCCATCAATTTTAACCATCTTCTCTGTCCCTGCTGAAGAAAAGCAGGCCCAAACCATGATGCTGCCACCACCATGTTTGACAGTGGGGATGGTGTGTTCAGGGTGATGAGCTGTGTTGCTTTTACGAGTCTCCCACCTCAGCTGTAGATCTCTGCAGTTCATCCAGAGTGATCATGGGCCTCTTGGCCACATCTCTGATCAGTCTTCTCCTTGTATGAACTGAAAGTTTAGAGGGACGGCCAGGTCTTCGTAGATTTGCAGTGGTCTGATACTCCTTCCATTTCAATATTATTGCTTGCTCAGTGCTCCTTGGGATGTTTAAAGTTGGTAAATCTTTTTGTATCCAAATCCAGCTTTAAACTTCTCCACAACAGTATCTCGGACCTGCCTGGTGTGTTCCTTGTTCTTCATGATGCTCTCTGCGCTTTAAATGGATCTCTAAGACTATCACAGTGCAGATGCATTTATACGGAGGCTTGATTACACACAGGTGGATTCTATTTATCATCATTAGTCATTTAGGTCAACATTGGATCATTCAGAGATCCTCACTGAACTTCTGGAGAGAGTTTGCTGCACTGAAAGTAAAGGGGCTGAATAATTTTGCACGCCCATTTTTTCAGTTTTTTATTTAACAAAGTTTGAAATATCCAATAAATTTCATTCCACTTCATGATTGTGTCCCACTTGTTGATTCTTCACAAAAAATTACAGTTTTATATCTTTATGTTTGAAGCCTGAAATGTGGCAAAAGGTTGCAAAGTTCAAGGAGGCCGAAATACTTTCGCAAGGCACTGTATGTGCCTTATTTTATTAGGTTTTCCTGTAAGGAATGGGAACACCCAAAATTACCCTTTGTGGTCCCAAACATTTTGCTGTATGATATCCTTTTAAAGGGGTCACTTTTAAAAAAGTGGACTAGTTCACCAGTGGTGGACCCTTCTGTTTTCAGGTTGAATTAAGCAACCATGAATCCAGTAGAGTAATCCCTGTCCTTTAAGGATTGGGCTGACAGGAAAGTGGAGGCTGTGGCACGCAGCATGTTTACTATGGTTTTGCTTTGGTCTTTGCTTTAGCCCTGGTGTCTCAGACCCTAACTGAATGGACCAAGCTTTTGCGCCAAGGCCTGGTTGTGAGCAGGTCCCCACTGCTTATGTTGATTTAGCGGACCAGTTGGTCCATGGGCTGCAGTTTATTTATGATGCAGCTTTGGATACAGCTTCTGTGCTGTCCAAACTTTCTGTTTCAGCTGTGGTGATTAGGCGCATGCTGTGGCTTAATTGATCCACCGACCAAGCCTCCAAGAAAGCGCTACTTGATCTGCCCTTTCAAGACGATTGCCTGTTTGGTGCTACTTTGGATGACATCATTAAAGGTATCACAGGGGGGAAGAATACCTTCCTGCCACAATCCAGAAAAGGGAAGGAGCCTCGTCGCTGACGGGGGCACTTCTTCTCTGCCCATAGAAAATTATTTAGTTTTTCAGGGACTTTTTGAGAATTTTTCAGAATAAGGCAAATAGATCTTTCAAATCTTCCCTAGAGCTAGATTCTCCAGACCCCCAGACAAAGTCCCCTTCAGCATAAAGGTCTGCCCTCACCCATTATTGGGGTAGGGGGACATCTTTGCTGGCTTCCGGCCCTGTGGACTTCTTTTGTAAGCGTCAAGGAGATCCGTGAAATGTTTCTTTTGGGGGGTACCCAGAAAGGAGGAGGCAACATTTTTTCTTTTTAGGTCTCCTTGTGCGGATTTAATCCCTGTAAAGGTTCAGGTAATGTCCGAACTACTTAAGGTCCCCCTATCCCTGTCCAGGGAATTGAATTACCTAAGTCTGATTTTAATTCTGACTAGGGTGGTCCTTCCTCTGGACAAATTTCAGGAACCACGGGCCGTGATTGACCGGCTGCTATCACACACATAGTTCTCTCCCGATTTGCTTACAGGTTTTGAGTCTGGTGGTATTCACCTTCAAGACAGTTCTGTTTGCACAATCCTACATGCAGCTCCTTTAGCAGGTTTGGCTCCACAGGAGGATACCGAAGTTTGTGGCGAGAGTACGGGATCCTCTGGCAGACGCCGCAGGCGTCCAAGGGCCACGGTAAGGCCAGTATCATCCTCGGCTCAGGCTTCTTCCGCAGTTTAAGATCGATGATCTTCCAATCATCCTAAAGGCCATAAACATCCCTTGGGCGCTTCCTCTCAGAGAAGATCAGTTGTCCCAAGGGCCAATCTACCATCCTGCTTCACAGTCGCTGGTTTTAATGGCTTAGCTATTGAAAGCCAGGCACTGAGGTATAGAGGTTTGTCTGGATCAGTGATCCCTACTATGATGTAGGCGAAGAAGAAGTCTTCCAGCATGATATACCATCGTATGTGGAAAGCGTACATTTCTTGGTGTGAGTCGATTGGGGCTCATCCTCAATCCTTTTCTGTGGCTCAGATCATAACCTTTTTTCAAAGGGGCGTTGTTCAGAATTTGGCCTTGAGTACCATCAAGGGCCAGTTGTCTGCATTGGCAATCTTCTTTCAGCGACCCCTAGCCACACACACTCTTTAGTTCGCACCTTTATTCAGGGGTTCAACATGTGACTCCACCTATAAGGTCTCTTTTGCCGCCTTGGTATTGAAATTTAGTGTTTTCAGTTCTCCAGAAACCTGTATTTGAGAATATTCAAGACATACCCTTGTCTACATTATCCCAGAAGGTGACATTCTTGGTGGCTATTACCTCGGCCCGCAGGGTATTGGAATTGGTGGCGTTATCCTGTCGCAGTCTTTATTTGGTGGTCCATAGGGATAAAGTGGTTCCTTGTCCCTGTCCATCATTCCTGCCCAAAGTTGTCTCTGACTTCCATTGAGAACATTGTATTGCCTTTC
Source organism: Pelophylax lessonae (assembly GCF_965119305.1). Taxonomy (NCBI): domain Eukaryota; kingdom Metazoa; phylum Chordata; class Amphibia; order Anura; family Ranidae; genus Pelophylax; species Pelophylax lessonae. The sequence continues at coordinate 285,234,408 of NC_138771.1, read as the reverse complement.
TTTGCATACCTTGGATGTGGCTCATGCAATTCAGGTGTATCTGGCAGCTACTGTGTCCTTTCAGAGGTCAGACTCGCTTTTTGTGGTTACAGATGGTCAAGAAAAGGGCTGGCCACTTCTTTGGCTACCATCTCCATATCGATCAAACAGACGGTATCTCTGGCCCATCCGATTAAAGGTCAGGATCCACCTTTCCCTGTCATGGTGCATTCTACTCGGTCTCTCAGTGCTTCTTGGGCCTTCCATCATCAGGCATCAATATCGCAAGTTTGCTAGGCAGGCACTTGGTTGTCGGTGCATACCTTCAGAAAATTCTATAAGGTAGATATGATCTGCGGATGCTTCTTTTGGCCACAAAGTTTTGCTGGCTGCTGTTTAAGAGGGGCTGTTTCCTCTTGAGAGGTGTTATTCTTTAATCTTTTAGTTTTCCAGACTAGGCTTCTGTGACCCAGTTAAAGCTCCTGTGTCCTGGTTAAGGGCACTTATGTTTAGCCTTGGATTATTTTCCCTACCCCTCATTTTCCTTTTGGCACTGCTTTTTGACATCCCAGTAGTTTTATGGTTTTATGATTTATGGAGCGCTGTGTCTTGTCGATGAACGACAGAGAAAATGGGCTTTTTATACTTAATGTAAAATCCATTCTATTTCAAGTTCATCGATGGACACAGCACCCAACCCTCTATGGAGTTCTGATACTTCTAATACTGCTTTTTAATAAACTGATTACCTAGAGCAGAGAGGGGGGGGGTATATACCAAGCTCAGGACAGCCCATGGGTATAGGCAGGTGATTTTTGTTCTGCCTAGTCCTACTCCTGGATGAGGCAATATAACCTAGTAGTTATGATTTATAGAGTCCTGTGTCTGTCGATGAACTTAGAGAAATGGATTTTACGGTAGGTAAAAAATCCCATTTTCCTGACTACCTATTACATTTTTATGAGCACTGTAGTGGCAGGGATGAACACTGATATTGCACAGATGAGCCACGAATGAGCATTGATGTGAAAGGGATGAGCACTTATGTGGCATGGATGAGCACTGATGCGGCATGGATTGGGCATAGATGAGCACTGATGATGTATGAATGGGCATGGCTGAGGCATTGATGGGCATGAATCTGCACAGATCAGCCCTATCGGCACTTCAGATCCAGCCCACAAGCGCTGCTGCAAAAGTTCCCTTCCCCTCCTCACACACTGTACTGATCGGTGTGAAGAGAGGGGAGGAGCTGAACCGGACATGCTCCATCATTGAATGGAGCAATCATGTAGTAAAGGGCTGCTGTCGTTGGCACTTTACCCCGATCTGTGATGCGCCGGGTATTCATGTACACTTCCGGGTGCATGCCCCAGGGCACGCGCAGGAAGCGTGAGTTCGGATGAACGTCATACTATGCCCTCCCAGAACTAGCCAGCCCGGCTGTAGCCATCATTCATCTTTGGCCTGGTTGGTAAGTGGTTAAAGTGTATGTGAAGGCAAAACTTTTTTCTTTAGTTTGGTATAGTGTGATGTTAAACCTTTTTATTTCAGTTTTTTTCTGTTTGTGTCCCAGCTATGAAGATGCATCCTTTTTATTACACAGAAAATGATGGGAACCTACCGGAGCGATAGTTAAATCTTTCTATAGCGCAATAGAGACAAATGTTCTGGTAACAACTGTCTAAGATGGCAATTTGTGAATGCCATTAACTTTGGGGACATTTCCACTAATTTTGTCTTGTGTTTCCAGGGCAGAAAATGAAGAGAAATTTTGCTATTAGAATGTAGGCAGCAAAAAAAAAAAAAATAACCTGATGGGTTTTAACCCTTTCCAACTCCATGTTTCACACGACCAACTAGTGAACAAGCATGCTGTTGGTCGTGTGAAATGCGTCTACCATTTTAATTCTGTTGTACCTTGTATCCAGATTTGTACAAATATATTTTTGCTAATATCAAGTCATCATTTTGGTGTGTGGCCACTTTCTCTTCATGTTCCTTCTATCTATTATCCCTCTCATTCTTCACTGTTTATATATGTATGTTAGCTCACCTATCTGAGATGCCTAGGGGTATATTGCACATTTACTGTTTATAATATGCAATCACACGATGACATGATTGTATTTGTGTGTACTTTAGAAATCTTTTTTATGCCAATGTTTTGGATCTGTCCTTGTTAATTTTTGGAAATGGAAATATATACAGTATGTATTATTAACCATACCTTTCATTGAAAGGCACAAAGTCTTCCATTACACCGAAAGCACAGTGTAAAAATAGTGATTTGAGGATTGTTTGTGCCTCATCTTCTAGACTGTTACTTAATATGTGATGGAACAAAATACTGTTTCTCATATCTGCCTCAGTTCATGCCCACAATGCACCTTTTGGAAATTTAAACTTATATATGCATAGGTGAAGTTATATAGTTATTTGTGTTTAAGCAATGTAATTCAGCCACCTATGTAGAGGTTTCTACAGAATATGAACTACTGTAGAGGCTTGGGAATGGGATTGATAAACACTGTCTCACAAAGTATATATGTACATAGAGGATGGTATAGGCCACCATATCCAAAAAGTATCAATTTTATCATTCTAGTGTAGTCAGGCTGTTTAATATATGATTGGTTGATTAGTGCCATGGCATGTGTTCTGCAGTGTTTTTAAATAGGCCTTGTGATTGATTTTTTGACTAGAACCTTAATGCATTTATAACAACAAGAAATTCCAGAAAGTCCAAAAATATCCTGTTCTTCCTGCTATTTGCTATTGCTAGTTTATATGTCTGTCTGCCCAGCCATACTTTGTGATAGACAGCTCTTCCTCCTAAGTAGCAAATCGAAAGAATATACTTTTACATTTTTAGGATCATATGACAGATTTGATTAAGACTCAGAAATGTTCCCATAGACTGAATGACTTTATATTCAACCAAGTCCTTCCTGAATGTAATTTGGAAAATGGTACCTATCACTCACATATTTTAATGTTTGTGGTAACAGATTCCTTGACTTCTGTTGTCCCAAAAGATTACATAATATACTCAAATCAGTAAATTTTGGATTTTATGTTGGGTCTGTTTTAATCAAACTGAAAATCCTGTATTTGTTTGGTAGCCTTTACTTCACAGATGTTCACAGAGCTTGTAACAGTGGTCATCCGAAAAATAACAGAATTAATAGTTGATTCCATGTACCACTATTTGGCAATTTAATCATTTTGATTATTATTATGCAAATATGTTTTGTGCAATTCATGCATTTGAGTTAATTTACTGAAGACGTAGAATGTTTAAATAGCCCAGCAAAGCTGTCTTCACTTCCGTGATCCAGCCATATATATGGAAAAAACACATAATTAGGTATTTTTTTGTTGTAAACACAGGCTCACTCAAACAAAGGAAATTAGGGCTCCTTTAGTAAATGAAGATTTATCATATGTGAACAGAAGAATTTTTTACTAGTGCGATTGTTTATCAGCAGTGTATCAGCTTGCACTTGCTGTTGCCAGGATCCTAACTTAGAACAAAGCATAATTACTATATTGGAGTACAGTACTGTGTGTAGTAGACAAAGACATAGTTTCTCTTTCGTTCATTGACACAGCTCCTGATTCTTCTTAACCATTGGGTTATAGTGCTCTCTAAAGGAGTAGGACGCTAGGCAGGAAAAAGCTTGACTACGCCTATGGGCAGTCCCAGGGGGTATACACCCACTCTCAGCTATAGTCACTCAGTTTTTTTTCTGCCTTCTGCCTAGTCAGGAGTAAGGACCTTGTTCCTTGCTGGGATCTCTGGTCCTGGCAATATTTTCATTTTAGATGGAATTTTTTTCCTCTTTTATTATTTTGTTCCTGAATTACAATCAAGTGCCGGACTGGGTGACAAACTGAAAATAATATGGATCCTTAGGGTCCCCCCAGTCCGACCAGTGAGCATGTACAGACTGTAGCTCTGTGCTAGGTTGGCTGTGACATAGCCCCACTGGAAAGAGGCTGGCCTGCGAGTCAAACGTATCGCGAGGACGCATACGAACTGGCTTCGGTCTGAGTCGCGGCTTTTCCTTCTGGCCAACAGCACCCACATTACGATGGAGTGGTGTTCTGTCCAGAGCAGTGCCCACCCTGGTTCTGGTGTGGTAAGTAGCTGTCCCCCCACTACCCCTGGAGGCAGTCTGTTTGCACAATTCCACATAAGATCTCTGCTAAAGAGATTCTGGTGAAATGGGTCAAGGATCCATGGTCCCTAGAGGTGGCTTCACTCTCTGGCACTTCGACAGGGAAAATCCTTTTCCTCCTGTACTGGACAGTTGTCTCCATGGATGCCAGGCAAAAAAATGCAACTTCAAAAAACTCACTATGCCTCATACTAAATACCTTGGACTGTCCTTTTTACAAAAAGGAGTCATTTGGGGGGTATCTGTACTGTCCTGACATTTTAGGGCCTCAAGAAATTAGATAGGTAGTCAGTACATCAGGATTGATACATTTTCAATGATACGTAGCCTAGCTTGTAGGCTCTATAATTTTCACACAAACCTATTATACACGTATCAGGATTTTTTTTTTTACCAAAGACATGTAGCAGAATACATTCTGGCCTAAGTTTATGACGAAATTTGATTTTCATGGATTTATTTTAAAACCAAGAGTGAAAAAATATATATTTTTCAAATTTCTCACTCTTTTTTTTCGCTTATATCGCAAAAAAAATAAAAAAAAACTTAGTGGTGAATAAATACAACCAAAAGAAATCTCTATTTGTGTGAACAAAATTATTAAAATTTAATTTGGGTACAGTGTAGCATGACTGAGTAATTGTCATTCAAATTGCGAAAGCACTGAAAGCTGAAAATTGGTCTGGGAAGGAAGGGGGTGAAAGTGCCTAGTGTTGAGGTGGTTAAGCTTTACTGAAGTTTGGTAAATGCCGGTCCCCAGATCAATTGTAACCCCACTAATAAGTGCCCTTGTTCAACAGATCCCTGGCTATGTAGTAATCTCCAGCTCTGCTGATCCTCTTCTCATTAGAAACCCCCAACTCTGCTGATCCCCCAATCAGTAGTAATCCCCCCCCAGCTCTGCTAATTTCTCACTTAGTAGTAAGCCCCAACTCTACTGATCCCTCACTCAGTAGTACACCTAAGCTCTGCTGATCCTCTGGTTTGGTGATCCCCCTCTATCTTGAGCCCCCACTCACCTCCCACTGTATTGCTCCCATGCAGCACACCATGTGGGATAGCTGCTAGTTCTTCCCATCCTTGTCCCCCAGCTCTGCTGATTCTCCGCCACTCAGTCATTTTTCTATCCAGTCCCTGCACACCTCCCACGTTATTGCTCTTATGCTGCTCACCACATGTGACATCTGCTAGTTTCTTCAGCTCTGCTGATCGCCCGCCACCCAGTCCTTTCTCTCTGGTCCCCACTCACCTTCCGCTATAGCGTTCCCACATTGTGCACCACTTGTGCCATCTGTTAGTTGCTCTGGTCCAGTCCAGACCACACATACCTTCCTAGTACTCTATTCTGCACACCAGATGTGACATCTGCCCCAGACACTCCCTATTTTGTATATACATGAAATAGAAGTGACTACTGATGATGTCTTTCTAATTTGCTTGAGGGAAAATGTTCTAATAAGCGCTAATACCACAAAGAAACAAGCTGCCAGGACAACATAACTGATAAACCGGTTATAAAAATGTAAAGGGAAAAAATAAGTGCAGCGCTAAAAAAAGGGGAATAAGTGTGTACATGATATAGACAACTTATGATGACATGATAAATCATATATACATTGAAATGACTCAAATATTCAAATAAAGTCCCATGTCAAAAGTGAAAATGAACTAAAGTAAACTCCCAAAAAAACGTGGTGAATCTTGCCGGTGAACACAATCATATCTTAATGTGAAAAGGAAACTCCCATCACCAGATAGACAATTGAATTGGGCGCTCACCATATCCAGTGGGTCTGAATTGCCATATAGCAAACAGACCAACCAAGCTTTACAAAATGATCCAGATTCCTCCTATAAATGTGACCATGGATGTAGTATGGGGTGGTAGGAAGAGGGATGGAAATCTCTCATAGCCAGGTTACATGAAAGCCAAAAAGAAGAGTGCACATAGCGTAATATTGCTAAAAACACTTTTAATGAAAAAGAAGGACTTGCACTTACAATGTTCGCATGGTAACAGGTAATAAAAGTAAAGATGAAGTTCTACTGCTCAGAGCAATATCCTCTGATGATGTCTATGTACATGATACACGTCAGGAGTAGAGTTGAGCGGACACCTGGATGTCCGTGTTCGGCGGGTTCGGCCGAACTTGAAAAAAAAGTCCGGGTCCGTGTCCCGGACTTTTTCCGAACTTTACCCGGACACCGAACCCCATTGAAGTCAATGGGGACCCGAACTTTTTTAGGCACTAAAATGACTCTAAAACACCAATGAAAAGGGCTAGAGTGCTGCAAATGGCAGCAAAACGTAGTTAAGAGCATGGTAAGTGCTCTGCAAACAAATGTGGATAGGGAAATAACTTAAAACAACAAAAAAAAACAGAAAAATAAAAAAAATGTCTTCATCTGTGAAGAACGAGGCCCATATGGAGTAGGAGGGAGGTTGAGGTGGTGGTGGATGTGGCGGTGTAGGTGGAAGAGGCGGTGGAGGAGGACGAAGTAGCCAACACTGCTTTTTTTCAGTCATTTTAAATGAGGGTTCACCCCAAAAGTGTGAGAAAGATCAAAAGTAGAACAATGGCTGGGTAAGGTCGGTATCCATCTCTATTCTGCACAAGGTACGGAAAAGTCCTGTGGGATCCATGCCTGGTTCATTTTAATGAACGTGAGCTTGTCCACATTGTCTCTGGACAGGCGGCTGCGCTTGTCTGTGATAACATCCCCAGCCGTGCTAAATACACGTTCAGATAATACACTGGCTGCAGGGCACGCCAGCACCTCCAAGGCGTAAAGGGCACGCTCAGGCCATGTGCCCAATTTGGAGACCCAGTAATCAGCACAAGTTAGAATGTGGGCAACTTGGCGGTCATTGTGGAGACACTGCAGCATGTAATCACTCATGTGTGCCAGGCTGCCCAGAGGCAACGAAAGGCTGTCCTCTGTGGGAGGTGTATCGTCTGTGTCCTCTGTATCCCCCCAGCCACGCACCAGTGATGGCCATGAACTGGCCTGGGTGCCACCCTGCTGTGAACATGGTTCCATCTCCTCCTCCATCTCCTCCTCCTCATCCTCCAGAACTGTGCCCCTGCTGGACAATTGTGTCCCTGGCGTTTGCTGGTGCAGGAACCCACCCTCTGAGCCACTTGCGAATGACTGCCCTGAAAGCCTTGGAAATGTTACCTCTTCATCCTCCTCCTTCTCCTCCTCCTCCTCCTCATCCTGTGCCACATCCTCTTCCATCATTGCCCGAATTGTTTTTTGAAGGAAGCATAGAAGTGGGATAGTTAAGCTGACAACGGCGTCATCAGCACTGGCCATGTTGGTGGAGTACTCAAAACAGCGCAACAAGGCACACAGGTCTCGCATGGAGGCCCAGTTATTGGTGGTGAAGTGGTGCTGTTCCGCAGAGCGACTCACGCGTGCGTGCTGCAGCTGAAACTCCACTATGGCCTGCTGCTGCTCGCACAGTCTTTCCAGCATGTGCAAGGTGGAGTTCCACCTTGTGGGCACGTCACATATGAGGCGGTGAGCGGGAAGGCCGAAGTTACGCTGCAGCGCTGACAGGCAAGCAGCAGCAGGGTGAGAACGCAGAAAGTGCGCACAGACGGCCCGCACTTTCTGCAGCAGCTCTGGCATATCGGGGGAATTTTTAAGGAACCTCTGCACCACCAAATTCAGCACATGCGCCAGGCAAGGGATGTGCGTCAAACCGGCTAGGCCCAGAGCTGCTATGAGATTTCGCCCGTTATCGCACACCACCAGGCCGGGCTTGAGGCTCGCTGGCAGCAACCACTCATTTGTTTGCTGTTCCATGCTCCTCCACAACTCCTGCGCGGTGTGTGATTTTTCCCCCAAACAGGCAAGTTTTAAAACTGCCTGCTGTCGTTTACCCCTGGCTGTGTTGAAGTTGGTGGTGAAGGTGTTACGCTGACCGGATGAGGAGGCGGTAGAGGATGAGGAAGCGGAGTAGGAGGAGTTAGGAACAGGAGGCAAACTGAAGCGCCCTGCAATCCTCGGTGGTGGAAGGACATGCGCCAAATTGCTATCCGCCTCAGGCCCATCCGCCACTGCATTTACCCAGCCCACCCAGTTAGGGAGATATAACGCCCCTGACCGTGCTTACTGGTCCACGTATCGGTAGTTAAGATGGCGTTACGCAGTGTACACCTGATTTTTTCCCCCACTTGGTTGTGCAGGGAAGGGATGGCTTGCCTGGAAAAGTAGTGGCGGCTGGGCACGACGTACTGTGGGACAGCCACCGACATAAGGCTTTTAAAACTGTGCGTCTCCACCAGACGGAATGACAGCATTTGAAAGGCCAAGAATTTTGAAATGCTGGCATTCAGGCCCAGGGATCGCGGGTGGGTAGGGGGGTACTTCCTCTTCCTCTGAAGTGTTTGGGAGATGGAAAGCTGAACGCTTCCACGGGACATTGTGGAGATGGTTGGGGACCCAGGTGGTGGTGTTGCTGACAGATCGCCTGTTTGCGGGGTGGCAGGTGCCGGTATCACTACAGAGGTGGATGGAGAGGCCGAGACTGCAGCAGAAGAGGAAGCAGGAGGAGCCAGAGACCTTTCTTGGTTTTGAAGGTGTCTACTCCACTGCAGCTCATGCATTGCACTTAGATGCCTGATCATGCAGGTTGTGCTCAGGTTGAGAAGGTTTATGCCTCGCTTCAGGCTCTGATTGCACAGGGTGCAAACCACTCGTGTCCTGTCATCAGCACATTTTCTGAAGAACTTCCACGCTAGAGAACTCCTTTGAGCTGGCTTTGGTGCGCTCGGTCCCTTGCTGCGTTGGGCAGTAGCAGGCGTAGTGTCTAGGGCACGGCCGCTCCGCTTCTGCACCCTGCTCCCTCTTCTGCTGTGCTGGTGGCTCTGTGCGACCACCGCCTCTTCCTCCAAACTACTCAGGTCACCTGCATGACCTTCATTCCATGTGGGGTCGAGGACCTCATCGTCCTCCACATCATCTTCCACCCAGTCTTCACCCCTGCCCCCCTTGTCGGTCTCCACAATTCTGAGTGCCGTAGCAGTTGGCACCTGCGTTTCGTCATCATCGGAGACGTGCTGCGATGGTCCTTGCATGTACTCATCTTGAGAAATAAGTGGTTGGGCATCGCTGCACTCAATCTCTTCCACTTCTGGGGCAGGGCTAGGTGGATGGCCCTGGGAAACCCTGCTGACAGAGTCATCAAAAAGAAGAAGAGACTGCTGCATGACTTGGGGCTCAGACTGCTTGCCTGATTTGCAAGGGGGTGAGATGAAAGACGGTTGGACATTGGCTGCAGGTGCCAACTCTGACCTTTCTGCAGTAGACTGGGTGGGAGACAATGTGAAGGAACTGGAGCCACTGTCAGCAACCCAATCTACTATCGCCTGTACTTCTTCTGGCCTCATCACTTCTAGAGGCGCATGATGCCCTACCAAATACTGCTGCAGGTTCTGTCGCCTACTCACACTTGAGGAAGGTGTTTCACTTGTGCGTGTAGCTGGCACACATCGACCACGTCCTCTCCTTGCAACAGGAGCTCTACCAGCAGCACCACGACCCAGGCCACGGCCCCTATTTGACGGTCTCCTCATATTTCTGTAATTTATGATCTTGCCCTAGAAAGGTGTTTATCGAATAGCGGAACAAAACAACATCAGTATCGCACGGGTGTATCTCAGTAAAATATGCAAACTATGCCGCAATTTAATTTTTTTTACCCCAAAAGGGTGTTTATTAAATAGCGGAATAGAAAAACAGTATACAAATACAACGGGTGTATCTCACAGTCAAATATGCAAAGTATGACGCAAAATAAATTTTTTTCACCCCAAAAGGGTGTATATTGAATAGCGGAATAGAAAAAAGGATATAAAACGGTGTATCTCACACGTACAAACACAAACTAGGCCCCGATTACAATTTTTTGTACCCTAAAGGGAGGATGAGGAAGAGGAGTAGGAGGAGTTCGGAACAGGAGGCAAACTGAAGCGCCCTGCAATCCTTGGCGGTGGAAGGAGATGCGCCAAACAAATTTAAAAGGTGTATCTCACACGTACCGATACAGACTATGCCGTAATTTAATTTTTTACACTCCAAAAGGGTGTATATTGAATAGCGGAATAGGAAAAATTTTATAAAACGGTGTATCTCACACGTACAAACACAGACTAAGCCCCGATTACAATTTTTTGTACCCTAAAGGCAGGATGAGGATGATGAGTAGGAGGAGTTCGGAACAGGAGGCAAACTGAAGCGCCCTACAATCCTCGGCGGTGGAAGGAGATGCGCCAAACTAATTTAAAAAGGTGTATCTCACATGTACCGATACAGACTATGCCGTAATTTAATTTTTTACACTCCAAAAGGGTGTATATTGAATAGCGGAATAGAAAAATTTTTATAAAACGGTGTATCTCACACGTACAAACACAGACTAGGCCCCGATTACAATTTTTTGTACCCTAAAGGCAGGATGAGGATGAGGAGTAGGAGGAGTTCGGAACAGGAGGCAAACTGAAGCACCCTGCAATCCTCGACGGTGGAAGATGCGCCCCAAAAGATTGGAAGGTGTATCTCACACGTACCGATACAGACTATGCCGCAATTTAATTCTTTTTACCCCAAAGGGTGTAGATTGAATAGCGGAATAGAAAAAAATTTATAAAACGGTGTATCTCACACGTACAAACACAGACTAGGCCCCGATTACAATTTTTTGTACCCTAAAGGCAGGATGAGGAGTAGGAGGAGTTCGGAACAGGCAGGAGGCAAACTGAAACACCCTGCAATCCTCGGCGGTGTAAGATGAGCCCCAAAAATTGGAAAGGTGTATCTCACACGTACCGATACTGACTATGCCGCAATTTAATTCTTTTTACCCCAAGGGTGTAGATTGAATAGCGGAATAGAAAATATGATATCAAAAGGTGTATCTATCTCACACGTACAGACCCAGACTAGACCCTGATTACTATTTTTTGTACCCCAAAGGCAGGATGACGAGTAGGAGGAGTTCGGAACAGGAGGCAAACTGAAGCACCCTGCAATCCTCGGCGGTGTAAGATGAGCCCCAAAAATTGGAAAGGTGTATCTCACACGTACCGATACTGACTATGCCGCAATTTAATTCTTTTTACCCCAAGGGTGTAGATTGAATAGCGAAATAGAAAATATGATATCAAAAGGTGTATCTATCTCACACGTACAGACCCAGACTAGACCCTGATTACTATTTTTTGTACCCCAAAGGCAGGATGATGAGTAGGAGGAGTTCGGAACAAGAGGCAAACTGAAGCGCCCAGCAATCCTCGGCGGTGGAAGGAGATGCGCCAAACAAATTAAAAAAGGTGTATCTCACATGTACCGATACAGACTATGCCGTAATTTAATTTTTTACACTCAAAAAGGGTGTACTTTGAATAGCGGAATAGAAAAATGTATATAAAATGGTGTATCTCACACGTACAAACACAGACTAGGCCCCGATTACAATTTTTTGTACCCTAAAGGCAGGATGAGGAGTAGGAGGAGTTCGGAACAGGCAGGAGGCAAACTGATACGCCCTGCAATCCTCGGCGGTGTAAGATGAGCCCCAAAAATTGGAAAGGTGTATCTCACACGTATCGATACAGACTATGCCGCAATTTAATTCTTTTTACCCCAAAGGGTGTAGATTGAATAGCGGAATAGAAAATATGATATAAAATTGGTGATTTTTCAATAGCACATGTGAACACAGCAGTGTCTTATGTTAGTCAGCTCTGCTGCAGGCTATTAAGTTTGTAATTTTGAAATAGATTAGTACAGACTATGCCACAATTTAATTTTTTTTAACCCAAAAGGGTGTATATTGAATAGTGGAATAGAAAAAAGTGTATAAAATTGAAAATCATTCAATAGCACATGTGAACACAGCAGTGTCTTATTACAGTCAGCACTGAAGCAAAAACGCTGCACACAACTGACTGATAAAAATAGATTTTTTTCTCCCTCCTCCTCCTCAGCGGGCTTAACTGAGGGCAAAAGGATTGTGTTCACTGCACCAACCCCCACACAGAAAAATCGATGTAGAACACTGACCCTGCCTATTCTCCAGCCTCGCCCTAATATTGTCGATAAGATCGTTCACTGGCACTGCACAACCAACCCCCCACACAGCAAAATCGATGTAGAACACTGACCCTGCCTATTCTCCAGCCTCGCCCTAAAATGCCCTAATAACTCGCCCTGCCTGCACTCCGACCTGTCTCTGCATTATTTTCAGACAAAATACAATTTTTCACTGTCTGTCCCTAATCTGCAGCCAGCATGTATGATGTGTGCTCTCTCCCTAATACTACAGCAGAATGACGCGGCGCGCTGGGGCTCTCGAACTTATAAAAACATGGTCACATGCTTCAGATGGCCAATCACAGCTACTAATACATTAGTAGGCATGGCTGGGATGGCTTAACGCTTGTTGATTGGCTGTTGAAAGCCCGCCATTAAAAGCGCGCCATTACATACAAAACAGGAAGTAAAATGACCGAACACGGATTTTAAACCCGAACATAAAGTTTTCGGGTCCGTGTTCGGGTAACAAAAATCCAATTATTCGGTACGAACATGAATAATACAGTCCGTGTTCGCTCAACACTAGTCAGGAGCTTGCAGTAGAACTTCATTTTTACTTTTATTGCCTGTTACCATGCAAATATTGTAAGTGGAAGTCCTTCTTTTGCTGAATTTTCTTTTGTTAATTTAAATTTTATTAACCATTAATATTTAAACTTTTCTGTTTTTGTTTGTTAATATTTTTACAAATGTAATATATATATACAATATTTCCCAAAAGTAATTACACCCCTCACATTTTTATAAATATGTTATATCTTTTCATGTGACAACACTGAGGAAATTACACTTTTATACAATGTAAAGTAGTGAGTGTACAGCTTGTTTAACAGTGTAAATTTTCTGTCCCCCTCAAAATAACTCACCCGCAGATAAATTCAGTGTTAGGTTTGCTATTTTGAGACATTTTTAGTGTGTAAATGTGCATTCGTCACTAATATATCAAATATAGTTTTGCAACGGTAGAAAGGATTTAAAAGGTTAAACCAATTTTTAAGACATCATTGCCTCCATTAGACCAAAATGCATTAAAGGTGCCACATCCCAAGCAAGTGTAGACAATCTGAACAACATGTGAGTGGGACTTTCAAGGCACCAAGCATTAAATCTCAAAAATATACATAAAATAATAATTTTATTAATAGAGACCATTAAAAACAACCATAAAGGTCCAGTGATTCAAATTAAAAAAGAAAACATACGCACACAACAACTCTTAATATGTATAGAAACAGAAAACCACCACACAAAATATCGTCAACAACCGAAGAATGTCTGTCTTTTATAAATAAGCCCCAACATGTTTCAACTCATGGATGGCATGGGTCTTCTTCAAGGGGATAAATAAGGTGGTGGAATCTGAAACATAAAGACATATAAGTACAACACCAACAAATACAACAACTGATCATGATATGATAAATAATGTATTAACCTCTTTACCACTAGCCACTGTGCTGCTACTGCGGCACAGTGGCTCGTTATCGTCTAGCGACGTAGACCTACATCGCTAGACTCCTCCCCAATTCACAGCGGGAGTCGGGCCAGGGGAGGAGCGGCGGCGATCGCCGCTGCTCTGCCCCGATCGTCGGGGAATCCAGTTTGGAGATAAACAGAGCGGGCGGATCTCCTAAGTGACAGGGAGTGACAGATCGGAGTGTTCAGCATAGCTGAACATCCGATCTGTCCCTGGCTCACTCAGTCACCTCCCCCCCCACACGTTAGTAAGCACCAGGCATACATTAACTCCTCCCTCTCCAATAAAATTAACCCCTTCCCTGCCAGTGTCATTTTTACAGTAACAGTGCATATTTATAGCACTGATTACTGCAGTAATGTCACTGGTACCCCCAAAAGTGTCAAAAATGTCAGTCAAGGGTCCGATCTGTCCGCCGCAATGTCGCAGTCCCGCAAAAAAAATCGCAGATCGCCGCCATAAAAAAAAACACCAAAAATGACAGAAATCTTTCCCTTAGTTAGTATACGCAATAACTTTTGCGCAAACCAATCAAAATACACTTATTGCGATTTTTTTTACCAAACATAGGTAGTAGAAAACAAATTGGCCAAAAATTTTAAAAAAAAATTGGTTTTTAAATCTTTTTTGGGGGGAAATTCATATAAAAAAATGTTAAAAATATTGTTATTTTTCAAAATAAACGCTATTTTTTTATTTATAGCGCAAAAAGTAAAAATCGCACAGGTGATCAAACACCACCAAAAGAAAGCTCTGTTTGAGGGAAAAAAAGGACTTAAATTTAGTTTGGGTACGGCATCGCATGACCGCGCAATTGTCAGTTAAAGTCGCACAGCGCCGAATCGCAAAAAGTGGCCCAGACGTAAGACAGCAAAATGCTCTAGTGGTAAAGTGGTTAAATGACTCCCAATTACACTTTTTAACATAGCATAAAATAGGATGAGTGCATTTCCAAAACCCAAGGTGTTAACCTGATATGACACAAAAGATGCCCAAAACTTCCTCCTGAGAAAAATCAGCCCACCTAATAAACAAAAAAAAAATAGACAAATGAACAAAATATAACCTTACATATTGGTTTGGATAAGAAAAAAACAAAAATGTCTATGGACACTACCAAAAAAGAGAAGATGTGGCCAAGAGATTTAACCCAGATTTTTTAAACGACTTTCTAGATTGTGAATTATATCACTGTGACTGTGTTCAAATTTTCACAGATTTGCTCTTAACCCCCCCCCCCCCTCATCCTCTTTAGGAAAACCAGTAAAGTTATTATAAGCTGTTGCCTCTTTCTTCTACTTCCTCAGTCTCCATGGTCCCTCACCCCCCACAGGTCTGATAGTGTCATTGGTGGCAAGCTTCTTCTTCCTTAGGGCTTGTTTGGACTTGACTGTTGAGATTGTTGGGGAGGGGGGTGAAACATGTTTTTAACCCCCCCCCCCCACTGAGTAATTAGTGTGATATAACAGATTAGTTATATAATAAAAAGGCAAGTAACAGGAAACTGAAATAAGATATAGTAGTGTAACCGGTGTGAATCACTGACCAGTCAAGCAAAATCCTATTCACATATAACAGTTTCAACTTTGTACCACTACACTTTAAAGGACGTCTCTCACTTTGTAGTAAAACTTTAGATTAGTGGGAAGCGAAGGAAGCTGGAGAAGAGCAGACACTTCATTTGCAGTAAATGGCTCATTGAAATGTATGTAATATGATTCTGAAGTTACACTTTCTCAGGATGTTTAGACATCAGATTGCAGTCACATTTTGCATCTTTTTCCCTCTCTAGATGTACTGGTAGAGACATACCCAAAAAGACCTGCAGCTGTAATTGCAGCGATAGGTGGTTCTACAAAGTATTGACTCAGGGGGGCTGAATACAAATGAACGCCACACTTTTCAGATATTTATTGTAAGAAATGTTGAAAACCATTTATTTTCCTTTCCCTTCACAATTATGTGCCACTTTGTGTTGGTCTATCACATTAAAAATCCCAATAAAATACATTTACGTGTTTGGTTGTAACATGACAAAATATGGAAAAATTCAAGGGGCATGATTTTTTCAAGGCACTGTATTTCAATAAAAAAGTATTGTCACTAAAAAGTGGAAAATTGAAAGACTTTACTGTATTTCATTTGGAAATAACTTTGCAATGCTTTGTTCCAAAATCAAAATTTTAAACCGGATGCTGGTCAAAAAAGAAGTGTGTTTTATTTTGTTTTGTTACATTTTATTGTCTAAGGATTGCAAAAAAATAGTTTGTGCAAGTCAATATAAAACGAAAGGCTTGTTTGTCCTTAACCACTTAAGGGCCGAAACGTTTTTCCCCCTTAATGACCAGGCCATTTTTTGTGATTCGGCACTGCATTCATGTAAATGATAATTGTGCGGTCGTGCGATGATGTACCTAAATAAAATTGATGTTCTTTTTTTTCCCACAAGTAGAGCTTTCTTTTGGTGGTATTTGATTACCTCTGCGATTTTTTATTTTTTGCGCTGTAAACAAAAAGAGTGACAATTTAAAAAAAAAACAATATTTTTGACTTTCTGCTATATAACATTCCCAATAATAAAAAAAAAAAATGAAAATCAAATCTTTTCATCATTTTAGGCCAATTTGTTTTCTGCCACAAATTTTTGTTAAAAAAAAAATCCCTGTATTGATTGGTTTGCACAAAAGTTGTCGCGTCTTCAAACTAGGGGAAAGATTTTTGTCATTTTTATTACATTTTTTTTTACTAGTAACTGTGGCGATAAGCAATTTTTAGCGGGACTTCAAAATTGTGGCGGACAGTTCAAACACCTAACTGACATTTTTGACACTTTTGGGGGGAACCAGTGACATTACTACAGTAATCAGTGCTAAAAATATGCACTGTTACTGTACTAATGGCACTGGCAGGGAAGGGGTTAACACCAGGGGTGATCAAAGGGTTAAATGTATTCATAGGGGGTGCTTTCTACCTGTGAGGGGGTGGGCTTATGGGATCAACACAGGGACCTGTGTTCCTAAATAGGAAGAACACAGGAGCCTTGTGTTCATTGCTGACAGAACAGCGGTCTGCCATGTTTATAATGCCGGGGAATGATCCCGGGTGCCCGGCTGTAATCGTGGCTGCCGGCCCCACAGATTAGCTTCCTCTCTCAACAATCGCCATGCGCGCATGCCCCCATGATCGCTCTCAAGGAGCGACGTATGCGTATGGTGATTCGCACAGCTGAGCCACCTTGCTGCAGTATATCTGCAATGGATGGTCAGCAAGAGGTTAAAAAAAATGTATGTGTTATAACCTTATTATCTTGACAAAATTTTACTAAATAAACAGGTCCATAGCAGAATTGTAAAAATTGCTCTGGCCCATAGGTGGTGAACAGGTGCAAGAGGGGAAGTGATTAAAGTGGACCTCTAGGCAAACTTTTTTTTTTATTTGGTTGGTGTGGGGAAGGGTTAGTCCCTGTGTCAAGTTTTTATTGCTGTGTGTGTCTCTGCTGGGAGATTCACCACACTGTTTATCTTGATGGTTAATGAAAGTGAAACAGAAAGACATATGAAATCCAAAATTTTAGAGTTGTCCCCAGAACAAAATATACGGGATAATCTTTCAATTAGGATACATGTTTTGGGAACTGCTGTCTTACACATTAGATAATTTTCCTCTAACTTCCTCTTCTGTCTCTGGAACAGGAAGTGAAGGAAAATGATACACAAAAAAATATCTCCAGCCCTCTCTCCTCTATAGTCATTCAAAGTACAGAATGTAGAGCTTTTCTCAGCTTCAGAAGGCAGGGAGCAGGGATCTGATGTCACACACACTGCAGAGCATAGAGAGGAGAGCTATGTGTAATCTGAGACCTGAGTGGAGGAAATGGACAGACCCCCCTCTACACAGTCTCATAAGGATACATGCACAGCTGAGCCTGCCAATCACCTGCTGTGTGCTGGAGGAAAAGCAGGACTGTCTTCCCGGATTGTCTGGTGCTGGAATAGACTGTCAGAAGTGACTCATGCAGATTGCAAAGGAAGGAGAGAGGAGACAAATCACACTAGGCACATTTGATAGAGTACACACTATAGCAGGATATGCGTTGTTTATTTTTCATTCCAGAGGTTTACAACTACTGTAGTATATACTTTAGTCAATTTTGAAAATACAACGTAAAGCCAAAAAATATATAGGGAGTATAACTTTGCATTGTCCTTCATCCCGACATTGCTATATGTCACCAGTTTACCTTAGTCTTTTTGGTTAATAATCTGATAATCCTAGAGCATCCCTGCATGAGATGCTTGAATACCCACTGCAGGCCCCTTCCTGCCCCTTTTTTACAAAAAGCCTGATGTAAAAATGTCATTACTAATGTTTTTCAGAACCACCATTTAAATTTGTAGTTGTCTTGGAAGTTTGGATGTGATTGCCAATAAAGAAAGCAGAGAGCAAAATACACAGCACAGGATCCAAAAGTGTGATTCTGCTGCCCCCCTACTGACCCTGTTAAATGGTCTTTGAAAAAAATGGCTGTAGCAAATTACAGAGAAGATAAGGAAAAATTGAGTGAACTCTGGTTTTAACCCAGATGCAGTATTTACTTCATAGTATTAGCAGCCTACTGATTGCTTTCACCTGTTGTCTAGATTTGCTTTTTAAGGCAAAAAGCTAAGCTCTTTAACCACTTGAAGACCAGGCCTTTCTCTGACAATTGTTGGTTACTGTAAAGATCAGTATTTTTTTTGCTAGAAACAGGATCAGTGTGGGAGGAGGAGAACACGGTGACAGCTCTGTTCATTCTGTGACCGGGGGGGGGCGCGCATTGAAGAGAGAATGAGCGATTCGCGCCGGAGCCGCTCATGTGATCGGCTGTGATTTACAAAGCCGATCACATGGTAAACAGCCAATTTCATTGGCTGTTTACCTTGATCGGGGATGGGCTATGTCGGGGGGACGAGCCTCATCCCCGATCACCGCGCTGGTAGCGGGATGATCCGGGCGCCGTCATATGACGTCGGCCCGGATCGGTAAAGCCTTCCTGCCGACTTCATTTTACAATGAGGCGGTATGGAAGTGGATAAGGATATCCCATCATATATGAGATTTTAAGGCAACCTACCCCACACCGGACTATAGCATATTTGACCCACATGCAGTATTGCTAAGGGGTCCTGGCAGTCTGGTAAGCGGACCACCAAAAGGGAGTGGAATTGCAGATATTTGCACTTTATTGGCACGGATTGACACTGATCTGTTTAATAAGGAGCACAGGGCACATTGCACTTTCCTTTCACTGGATACTTGCTTATACTGGACTGTTTTGGGACTTTTAAGGAACAAGAGCAGATTTGAATATATTTATTTACCAATATTTTTTTATCGATTTTATATGTGTTTATATCCAGTATGGGGAATTAGCACTGTTTTGCACTTTATGCAGATTTGGTACAATAGCACTATTTTGCACTTTTATTTGAATATCAATATATAAGCCTATTCATTTATTTAAGTTTGCACCTTCATTGAATATCAGCATACAAGGTTATTTATTTATTTATTCACTTAGGGTTTAAGGCCCCACCAGTATATTTTTTTACACTATTTACACATTTGCATTTTTTTCAAGCAGACCTATTTTTGCGCTGTGTACTACCTTCTAATTTATACTAAATCGCAAGATTTTTTGAACAGCTGCACTTATACGTATTGATTATTATCCATAGCGCAGGATTTTTTCATTTTTCTGTCACTGAATTGTACACCTAACTGACATTTTTTTTTTGGGGGGGGGGGGGGGGGGGCAGTGACAATATTACAGTAATCAGTGCAAAAATATGCATTGTTACTGTACTAATGACACTGGCAGGGAAGGAGTAACACCAGGGGCGATCAAAGGGTTAAATGTGTCCCTAGGGGTTTTTCTTTTAACTGTGTGAAGGATGGGCTTGCTGAATGAACACAGGGGCCTGTGTTCCATAATAAGAGGAATACAGGATCCCTATGTTCATTGCTGACAGAACAGCGGTCTGCCGTGTTTACAACGGCTGACCACCATTCTGTCCCCACGGGGAGTGACCCCGGGTGCCCGGCAAACATTGTGGCCGCCGGACCCGCTGAATCGCTCCCCCTGTAGCCAATTGGCATGTGCACACACCTCCACTAGCGGTTCAGGTACGTCATTTCACGGGATAGAACAGGCCATGCTGCAGTAAAAGTACGGCGGCTACTCGGCAAGTGATTAATTACAGAAAAACTAAATTTGATTGCTATAGGTCAGTGATGGCTAACCTTGGCACCCCAGATGTTTTAGAACTACATTTCCCATCATTCTCATGCATCTGCAGTGTAGTTGAGCATCATGGGAAATGTAGTTCCAAAACATCTGGGGTGCCAGAGTTCGCCATCACTGCTATAGGTTAACCGTTTCTAGCTCACTGTAACGGATTACCCTGTTTTATTGAAGAGATATTTTATATATATTTTACCTATTTGAATTCTGCAAAAACACTCATACACTTCAACATAATCATCCTAGAATGCAAAAATGAATTTCTCATGATGTTTTCTCCATTATAGCAAGCATTTAGTCATGTCTTCATAGTTCTTTCAAATGTGCAAAAAGAAAGCATAATATCCCAAAAAAAAAGCAATATAAACCACTGAAACCAACATTAGCCTTCCTCAAATAGGTCATATTGGAAAACTTCAACAGACAGTGTAACAAAATTATGGGCTACTGGTATATGTTTTATATAAGCATGCATTTTCCAATTCCAACATTCCTGGGAGCAGTCTGCAAGATTGGCATTGGGTTATAACACACACAAGATCTCTATCGCTGTTTTTTATTTTTATCTGCCGATTGATCAGTAAACAATAGCTTATTTTTTGCACAGGATAAAAGATTTTGTCATGGCAGCTGGTTTTGAGTAGCTACTTGCCCACAGGACAAATGCATTTACAAACCTTGGGAAGCGGTTTCTCCATCTTACTGGAGTTTATTTTTCCGACTCAACCTTTCAAATAACTTGATCCAAATCTTTACCGTTTGTTTACTGTAATTACTGCTAAAATACTGACTTTTTCCTATGGGGTTTCTATTTCTGAAGTTCCAGTATTAAACTTTTCAGTCTTTCCTAACTGCTAATGCTGATAATTTAGATATGAGTAGACGTAATGGCTGCTGAATTGCTTTTTTCAAGTCAGCATTACAAAGTGACATCTACAGATCACTTATTTATGTAGTCTTAAGCTGTAAGTGAAATCTAGTTGATATACAGTTTCTTTTCGTGGATACATTCTTATTTCAGGATATTAAAGGGGGGCTTTATAATAATAAATGTTTCTCAAGGAAGAAAAAAAATATTTTTGCTAACTGTAACCTGCAGTAAACTCAATTTCAGTTTTCTACAGTACATTGAGGTTGATTGGTAATCAAAAAATGGAATGATCTCCAGTCACACCATTTCATATTTGAGGTTGATTGCTATGAACAACAAGCTATTTTTCTTTTAAACAACATTATATTTAAGGTACTGTGCTCTTATATTTGTTTTGTCTTTTCCCCTTTTATTTTTTACTTGTTTCTCACCGTCTTTAGCTATATAGACAATTAAATGATTGTTCTACCAATTTAAGGATTAAAATTGTTCATTTTAAGTTGACATTTTATTTTTTTCTTTGTCGGTTATTAGTCAGCTCTTGTCAATTGTGAATCAACACTTTTTGATCCTTTTATTTAATTAAATTATGATCACTGATATCTATGCGATTCTAATTGTTTTAATGTGTACCATTGTCATGTCTTGCATTGATGTCCTATAATTGACACTCTAGAAAATAAAAGGTGCAATACATAACACTGTGTATAATACCTTTGTTATATTTTTAAGGAGAATCATGCAGTCAGAATGAATTATCTTTAGAGACGTTAGCAAGAAGCAGAGAGCTAACATACCAGTGGCTCCATACTCAGTGTGGAGAAGTGGAATCAACTCATTCTTCAACACCCAAATGGTAAGGACCTTCTTGATATCTTTTTTTTTTTTTTTTTTTTTTTTGTTATTTCTTTATTTCTTTTGCTTCAAGTGATATTGCATGGCATAGTATATGGAGAATTTCTAACTTCTATTGGGTAACCCTTGCAATTCTTGTTTAAACAAATGACCCACTTGTATGTATTTCTGTATGGGTAAGCCTAAACAATTTGCATCCTCTTTGTTTTAAAATAAGGCAACTAAGTAGCATAGTTATTGCATGCATTGGAACCCAGTTGTATTCTCATTGAATATGTGGTATACAGAGATGGGCAAATTATACCCCTGTAGTCCATTAAAACATTTTTTCATTTCTCCTGAAAAAATGAAACAAAAAGCAGTTGTCTCAAAAATACCGGTATGCCTTTAGTATGTCATATAACTATGTCACAAACTAAGAAAGTGTGAAAAGTGATAAATTATTACTTTTTGTAAAAAGATAATCTAAAATGATCTTGCCAGATTTGTTGGTAGTACCTCTAGAAAAGATTATAAGAAATTGAATCATAATGATATTTGAAACTCATGGTTTTCTGTAATTCGTCACACATATCTTCAATCCTATAATCAGCTAGTCAATGTGTAGAGAATATGGCGCTCTGGTTAACAAGGAGACTTTAATAAACAGTACATGACTGACTCCTGAAATGTCATTAATCCATCACAGCAGCACTTCAGCAGAGGGAAGCACACTCTATAGGAAAAACAAAGCAGAGAAGAAGGTGCTTCTAAGTGCAGTAATAAAACACGAAAAGGAAGGGTTAAAAACACTTACAGGATGGAAGTGAAAAACAGGCAGATCAATGAATCCATAACATCCAGTGGGATGCCTCCTGGGGTAAAGACAGCTGCAGCTGGAAGTTCCAGCCAGCGGTGGGAAACACTGTGTCTCTTATCTAAGATAGAGAGCCGTGCTTTCAGGACCAGCATGGAATACAGGCAACTGGAAGTGAGGTCAGAGTGGGCGGGACATGTTTTTAGAGCATGCCCAGTCACTCCTTCAAACCAAGAATAAGGTTTGAAGACACTTTTGAGGGGACCAGTGACATTACTACAGTAATCAGTGCTAAAAATATGCACTGTTACTGTACTAATGACACTTGTAGGGAAGGGGTTAACACCAGGGGTGATCGAAGGGTTAATTGTGTCCCTAGGGGATGCTTTCTAACTGTGTGGGGGATGGACCCACTAGATGAACCTAGTGATCTGTGTTCCTAAATAGAAGGAACACAAGATCCGTGTGTTAATCTGTGACTGCACAGTGGTCTGCCTTGTTTACATAGGCAGACCGCCATTCTGTCTCTCTGGGGAATGATCATGGGTGGCTGGCAAACATTGCATCCGCCCAGACCTGTTTAATGACTCCCCCTCTGGACACTCCCCCATTGGCTGTTGCATGAAACGACATACAGGTACGTCGTTTTGCACTATAGACCCGATCTTCCACAGTTCATGTGCGGAGGCTGGTCGACAAGTGGTTAATTGATACTTAAAGTGAAACAATAAAAATGAAAAAGTCCTCTAAATAAAGGACATGGGGAGTCCCATTAGTCTGCCTGTAAAATGGTGCATCTGTATCGTGTATATTTATTTAAATTGATTTTCCTGGATGGAAGTCATTGCTGGCAATACAAAAGTGTTTTTTTAACCACTTAAGCCCCGGAGGATTTGGCTGCTAAACGACCAGAGGGTATTTTGCGATTCGGCACTGCGTGATTTTAACGGACAATTGCGCAATCGTGCGACGCTGTACCTAAACGAATTTGGCGTCCTTTTTTTCTCACAAACAGAGCTTTCTTTTGGCGGTATTTGATCACCTGTGCGATTTTTTGATCACGCGCTATAAACAAAAAAAGAGCGTAAATTTTGCAAAAATAGCAATATTTTTCCCTTTTTTTTATATGAAATTCCCCCCAAAAAAAAATGTAAAAATCAAAATTTTTTAATATTTTCAGCCAATTTGTTTTATGCTACCTATGTTTGGTAAAAAAAAATCGCAAAAAGCGTATTTTGATTGGTTTGCGCAAAAGTTATTGCGTTTACTAACAAAGGGAAAGATTTTTGTCATTTTTGTTGTTTTTTTTTTTAACGCGTAATGGCGGCGATCTGCGATTTTTTTTGCGGTACTGCGACATTGCGGCGGAAAGATCGGACCCTTGACTGACATTTTTGACACTTTTGGGGTTACCAGTGACATTTCTACAGTAATCAGTTCTATATATATGCACTGTTACTGTAAAAATACACTGGTAGTGAAGGGGTTAACTTTATTTGAGAGGGAGGGGCTGTGTGTGTCCCTAGGGGCGTGATTCTAACTGTGATTGGCTGTGGCTTCAACTGTATGCAGAGTGATCAATGGATCTACATAGTAGATCCATGTGATCAGCTCTCATACAGAGAGGAGAATGACAGGCAGCTTGTTTACACAAGCTGCCTGACTTTCTCCCTCTCCCCCGCCGATCGCAGAGTGGCCGGCGGCGATCGGGTCCGCCGGTCACACGCGCGGGGGGGGTCCGTGACCACGCGGGAGTGGGAGCGCGCCTCCGGCGGCGCGCGCTCGCTCCCTAAACCCTCACAGGCGAGCGACGTAGACCTACGTCACTTTGCCTGTGAGGGGCTGACCGCCACCGTAGATAGTCGTGCGGCGGTCGGCAAGTGGTTAAAAAAACAGCCTGGGGGTCCCCCCCCCTCAGTCCATTCCAGGCCCATTGGGTCTGGTATGGATTTTAAGGGGAACCCCATGCCAAAATTAAAAAAAAAAAGGTGTGGGTTCCCCTTAAGATCCATACCTTATCTGCAGGCATGCAGCCTGGCAGGCCCTCCTGAACCATAACAGGCCACATGTCCCCAACATCGGGGTGGGGGGGGGGGCGGGGTGTCAAAAAGAAATAAAAAGGCACACAATTTTTGACAATTCCTTTATTAAAAATATCAAAACAATGTCCCCCAATGTAAATCCATTGTCAATCACGACGCCCGCCACACTGCCGGACCCGAAAAAAGACTGGTGCCACCTGGTGATGTTACCAGGCAGCTCCGCCCCTTGCCTATTTAAGAACTGTCAGACGGTGGAGCAGGCAGGCGGTTAGCCTTCGTCTCGGGTGGAGCTTTTTTTTTCTTTCTTCTGGTCTGGCGGTGCGGTGGGCGTCATGATTGATAATGGATCTACCCCATACTCATTCACATGGAGGGTGGGATCTGAGGGCCCCCTAATAAAAGGGGGCTTCCAAATTCTGATAAGTCCACTGCCCACAGAATGAGAGCCCCCCACCCCCAAAGCCCCCCACCCAAAGCAGCTCACCATGTTGAGGGCATGTTACCCCATATGGTTTAGAAGGGGGATGCTCGCTTGTTTTCCTGGCTTGTCAAGCTATATGCTCTAATGAGGGTCTGGTATGGATTCCATTAAAATCCATACCAGACCCAAAGCTGACAGCTGATTACTCATCAGTTCTTAAGGATGCAGCAACCGGGTTCCCAGCCTGCTCCTTAACAGCCAGCTGCTATTCACTGTGCACTCGGCGGGCGAACATCCCACCGAGCGTCCTGAAAAAATTGTCCATGCTGGAAAAGTGGGCTCTCGGGAGACCCGGACAACGTCTTTTTGGGCATCAGTGTTATTGAGGCTTGATGTATACTGCAACCTGATTCATTCCCTATTTCTAGGTGTCTTGTTTTTCCTTAGACAGAAAGCATAGAGTGTTTAAATTGTATCTGCATTGGTGGCCTACAGGGTGTTGTGTTCATTATGGTCTCCCTCTAGCTGAAACACATCCAACGCATGTTTTAAAGATACCTATGACTCACATATGGACAACAAACAAAGCCCTGAAGAACCAGTGCATACTGCAAAACATGTTGGTGGCAGATTCCATAAAATATACGTCATATCATGATTGATGTCATCTTTGTCAATACATGTGCTATTTCATTCATATGGGCTTTAATTGCCCTTAGATAACCCCCCCCCCTGTTTGATATATTGTATGTAATAAATAATAAAAATGTTATACAGATCCTGCAACAGCAAAGGAGGCTTTTAATAAACATTCCAACTTTTTATCTGCTGGATCTTTAAAAACCTGGGCATTATCCACAGGGCAGGTTAAACTCTTGATAACCGAAAAAATGGCAGCATCTACAGTGGGTATATTCCATTTCTTAGTAAACTTTTCCCCCATAGGATACAATAGAGAAAACCTTTTAGGAGGAACAAAAATCCTATCAGGATGATCCCAATCATGTATGGGAATTTTCCGTGTGAAGACTATGAGGAGGGCGCAATGAGTCTAGAGAGGAAAAAGAGACTTCAGACGCCTCTAAGGGAGGACATTTTTATCCAGACCAGACCATTTCAGTAATAGACTGAACTAACAATCTCTGGGTTTTAGAGGCTGATAAAGACTCCTCTGACCCTGAAGTGGAAACCTCAGATTGATCTTCCAGATCATCATCAGCTATACATCCTCTGCCCAATCCTGAACTGATTCAGGGGGTGGCTCAGGTGAGGGGATCTATCACGTTTCCTCCCTCCTTGAGATGCTGAAATCATGCCAGCAATCTTACTCTCAAGACTGGCTAATGCTGATGCCAAATCATCCTTAGTGACGTTGCTTGAGGCAGAAGCCCCTGGAGTAGCTACTATGCCTGACAACCATAATGGCTCAGATTGGCTAGTTGCCTCTGGCTCTTCAGGGGGAGTAGGCACAGAGAAAGTACGGCTAGGACCTTTAAGGCCTGACCGTGGCATCACAGTGCCCCTTCCAACTGTGCCCCCCCCCCCCAGCCCTTTTTCAGGCAGACATTGCTTTATAGCAAGACAAACTTGAGTACACAGAAGTTAGTACCTCAAGGCTTGTGCCAAGCTTATACAGCTCTTTACACACAGCACTGTTTATCCCAAAGATACAGGACCTGTTTGTGCCAGTAACATACACCCACAGTGACTCACGCAACCCAGCTGCTGCTGCTCTGTGTCCCCTTCAGCCTCTGACAGAGGCTAGCGAGTTGGAAACCGTTCCATATAAATCACGCCTATTTATGCTGTATTGAGCATGCACGGCATGCTACATGGTGTCCACATGCACACCAATTGCATTCACACACTTCCTCCGAGCGTACGCCCGTTTTAAAAGGCGAAGATTGGTGCGCATGCTCAAATGGCCCTTCACCACAGACACGCTATCGAGGGAGGAGACGAACACGTGGGCGCTTTCGCGCCAAGGTGAAAACAACAATATGAGGTGAGAGCAGCTGTGTTTGTCACAGCTGATACCTTTCAGGTGATCAGCCAAGGGTGAAAACCGTATGTAAACAAATAAGCAAAGAAATAATGTTTAAACAATCTTTGCATCAATCCCACAACTGCACAAGCTCATATTATCAAAATTGGCACATTTAATCTCTGAGGAAAAACCAGAGCTTATAACAAGATGTATTTGCTTAGCTTAACATCCATTGTCTCATGCAGAGACCCACATGGCACTTGGTCTCTGTTATCTTTTAAAGGGAACAGTGCCTAAAATATTTACTTTTGCTGTATGTGTAAATATTTTAAATTTGGACCTACCAGTCCTGCCGCAGGATTCTGTTTAAAACATTATTTTAGTCTTCACCCATCACGGTGAGCTTTGTCTTGCCAATCTTCAAGGACTGGATCCTCTTTGTTTTTAAGGGGCCACAGCCTTGGACCTGTTGAGCACCCTGCACAGAGCGCCCAAGGGTCTGGATCCCAGGGTCCAGCACCTAAAAAGGACAACATTTCGGGCAAAACCTTGTGTAACATAAATGTAAGAGTAGGGTAGCTTTGCCTTAGCGAGATATGAAGTGATCTGTAGAATATATTATTTAGTATCAGTCATACACATATGTCCTTTTATTAGCATTTGAAAAGGACAGAACTGGTCTCTGGGATCGAGGTAACACCTGGTTGCCAATTAGTCTCCCACGCAAGTGAACAAAAGTTGTCACCTTCCTGAAGCCTCAAAGAGAGCTGCTGGTCATCCTGGCTGCAGGGATCCGCAAGGGGCGATGATAGGCTCCAAACCGTCTGCAAGCTTTGATTAGTATCATCAGATCAAAGGAATGTATTTCATCTCTCATAATAGGTGAAATATTAGTGGCAGAGAGATGAAAATAATTCCTTCCTATGGTTCACGTGTTGGGCTACATGTACATGTAAATCTGTGTCTGTAGCGTGTGTAGAATCCTAGAGGAACGCACAAAACCATTATATGGCGCCTGATTGCGGCAGGCAAGCAGTGTTTGGTACTGTCGCAATCAGACCAATGCGCTGGTGTCAGAATTCCTATCCCTGACTCAGCGGTCAACGCCGTTCTGGGTCAATTCGACTCTGGTTAGTTCAGAACACAAAACCTCCTGTGGGCTGGGACGGGGGACAACCCCCTGGGGTTGATTGCCCAAGGGATAAAGTCCAGCCCACATCCATATTCCAATAAATTGGGGAACCTGAGATATGGACATGGTTCTTCCATGAATCTAGTTCTAAACTGGAGAGTCCCCACGTTGTTTCCGGTATGCTTCGGTAAAGATTATTTCTGTTTTTACTCCTTTTTATTTTCATAGCAAATTGCCAATTGTGTGTCTTTTTATCTTTTTGTATTTTTTGTAACTCATTTTGCTTTGTATGTATTTCTTATGCACTGCCCACTTTCGGGATATTAAATTGTAAAATTAATAAGTGACTTCTGTGTACTAAGCTAGTACTCGTATCTCTGGAGAAATTGTTGCATTTTAGTGCCTAATTGCTTGGTCTAAGCTACATGCCAATCTATATGCAATTGCACTGCGTGTTGGCAGATTGCATGCAGATTGTAAACTAGACGCAGATCTGTGTGTGTGTGGTAGCCCATCAGACCAGTCTGTGGACAAACTGTTGGGTGGTGGCAGGCTATCGTTTGTGGTGTGTGGACAGTGGGAAGAGTGATTAACACCGGGGTTCTAGCTTGTAGGATAGTTGGAGGAATCCCATTAGTGTGTGATAATTGCTAGACTGCTCCCCAACCCTTACAGTGCACCAGATTGTATGTAAGATTTGTATCTGCCTGTGTGTGGTCAGCCAGCTGGATTGGAGTGGAGTCTCCCTCTAGTGGTGACCAAAGGCAGTGCGGGCTGTGAAAGTGTCACAGCCAGCCGTATTACTCAGTAGGAATTTCCCTTATTCCCTTATACTCCCCAGTCACAAAACCACGTCTCAGTTAGCTAGTCGCCCTGGGCATGGCCAATCGTAACACCTTGTAACTGCTTCCCGAGGCTCAGGTACCATATTTTTTAGTCCACTAACATTTTTATATGGATCTGATAGCTAACCCCTTAGATTCAGTGATCTTTGATCGAGGTATATAGCATAATCTTCTTTCTTCTTCTTTGAAGAATATGTGGAGAGACTCTCCACCATGACATCACCTTTAGACAATGGCGAAAAAACTGAGGTACTTCCTGTGTGGGAGGGGTACATAGGGGGACATCCTTTCTGATTGGTTGCCAGTGTCCTTCACCTGTAGGTGACTATATAACCCAGTTATGATTTATGGCTCTGTGTCCCATGATGTACAAAAAGAAATTCATTTTTTACTCAACTTATCAGTTTTATACAATATTTTTCACTCACAGCATAGGCATACTTAGAATCGCACACCAAAACACATTCTGCTTCTCCTGGGTATGACGATACAGCATGTGTAAGACTTTTCAATGTTTAACTACTAATTATGCACCGGACATAGTATCTTGTGTGTTACAAAAATCAACCTGCATTGCATTGAAAACAATGTATTGTAACAGTTGCCTCTGTATGAGTGATCAGGGAATATAGTTGTGTAGAGTCACCCATAGCAGTCCTCGTTCCTAAAAGCCAAGCAATTCTAGCCTACTGGTACTTGGCTGCCCTCAGGAATGCCATGGTAACTGGCCAGGAAGTACAGTAGGATGAAGAAAGGAAGAACAAAAGAGTTCAGTTGGTTCTAGGAGTTCAGTTATCCGCAGGAAATGGCTGGGACCAGGGTCTTGCAGGAACATGGGACATGCAGATGGGTCAGTTTAGGCAGAGACATGGCCAATAAACAGCTAGAGGATTGGTCCAGACAGCAGGCAGAAACATGGTCAATAGACAGGTCAGGGTCAGTAGAGGCAGGAGGTGACACTGCACTGGTTTGGTGGTAATCGAGTGCACCCCATATGAATGAGGCCTTATGGTGACACTGGGACTGGTGTGGTAGTGTTCAGAGACTGACTGCACAGGTGTGGTGAGTGTGTAAGGGCTTATTTACACTTATGGTTGGGGGACAGTAAAACCTTGCGTTTGGGCTGCATTTTTACCGCCACTCAACAACTCCTTTTTTAGCTAGGAAGGTAGTAGCCTGGGGTGTTCACATGCCACGGCAGGAATTACACCCTCTGTTGCAATCAGCGGGCATTTCAGCACAGTGACTGCAACCCATTCAAGTGAATAGAGCCTCGTTGTAATTGCATCATAACAATGCAAGTGGTTTTGGTGCAGTAGTCCAGCATTTAAGGGGTTAAAACTAATTAATGCTCTCTGAACAGCAATCTGAATGTGGATTACTCATCAGAGAGAACCGCAAGTGTGATTGAGCCCTTAATCTATATATATATATATATATATATATATATATATATATATATATATATATATATATATATATATATATATATATACCAAAAGTATTGGGACATCTGCCTGCACAAGATCTTTAATGGCATCCCAGTCTTATTCCGTAGAGTTCATTATTGAGTTTACCCACCCTTTGCAGCTTCAACTCTTCTGGGAAGGATGTCCACAAGTTTTAGGAGTGTGTCTATGGGAATGTTTGACTATTCTTGCAAAAGCGCATTTGTGAGGTCAGGCACTGATGTTGGAGAGGAGGCCTGGATTGCAGTCTGTGCTCTAATTCATCCCAAAGTTGTTCTAATGGGTTGAGGTCAGGGCTCTGTGCAGGTCAGTCAAGTTCCTCCACCTCAAACTCACTCATTCATGTTTATTGCTTTGTGCACTGGTCCAAATCATTTGGTGGGGGGGGGGGGATTATGGTGTGGGATTGTTTTTCGGGGGTTGGGCTTGGCCCCTTAGTTCCAGTAAAGGGAACTATTAGCGTCAGCA
The DNA here is from genome assembly GCF_965119305.1 of Pelophylax lessonae. Classification (NCBI taxonomy): domain Eukaryota; kingdom Metazoa; phylum Chordata; class Amphibia; order Anura; family Ranidae; genus Pelophylax; species Pelophylax lessonae. The sequence continues at coordinate 285,203,493 of NC_138771.1, read as the reverse complement.
TGCCAAGACATTTTGGACAATTTCATGCTCCCAACTTTGTGTTTGGGGTTGGCCCTTCCGGTTCCAACATGCGCACCATGAATGAGCGAGTTTTTGGGTGGAGGAACTTGACTCTCTCCAGCATTAGTCTCACAAATGCACTTCTGGAAGAATGGTCATACATTCCCATAGACACACTGTTAAACCTTGCGGACAGCCTTCCTAGAAGAGTTAAAGCTGGTATAGGCGCAAAGGGTGGGAAACTCAATATTGAACCCTACGGACTAAGACTCGGATGCCATTAAAGTTCATGTGCATGTAAAGGCAGATGCCCCAATACATTTGGTAATATAGTCTGTATATATATATATATATATATATATCATAGGTAAAAAGGCGCTGGTAATCTTAATATATCACGTGTTATAAAAATTAATAGGTGATTTAAAGTGTAATATATGTGATTAAAAATTGCTACAAATATATATATGATCTACTATTGGTGCAATTAGCAAAGAAAAGTGCATACCAGTGCAATTTCAATTCAGAAGTGTTTGTGCTTCTCAAAGTAAATTAATCCACAAAGGTGTGGATCAGTGAACCAATAAATAGATATATAAAGAATTCCATACAAAAATCACATAAGAATATATAAAAATATAAATATATAAATGTGCTCCAAGTAGTGTTTAAAAATCCAGGCAATAGCATGCAATCAAAATTGTGCTTGGTGGATTCTTATTAATCCCTTCACAGTGCTCCAGGTGCTGGGATGTGACAACCGTCAATTAAGAAGTGCTTGTGCTTCTCAAAGTAAATTAATCCACAAAGGTGTGGATCAGTGAACCAATAAATAAATATATAAAGAATTCCATACAAAAATCACATAAGGATATATAAAAAAATCACATAAGAATATATAAAAAAGTATAAATATATAAATGTGCTCCAAGTAGTGTTTAAAAGTCCAAGCAATAGCATGCAATCAAAATTGTGCTTGGTGAATTCTTATTAATCCATTCACAGTGCTCCAGGTGCTGGGATGTGACAACCGTGGCCTCTTACCAGCTAGCAGCAGGTCACAAGGACCCCCAACGCCTGTGATCCCTTTATTGGGTGGATCAGACCTCTCCTCGATTGCTTGGATCTCTGGCTCCTATATTACTCGAGTTGGACCATGTAGTCCCCCCATACACATAAAGATTATTTGTTGTGCCCTCCTGGCACTGGGCAATTCGGCAGTACAAAATCGTTTTTTTGGGTCTTAGGAAGATATTCTCCGGGGATCTGCAGCACCCTGTATCTCCTTTCCCCCTTTCTTTGTATTGCAGCGGTGGATGTGTATCCCAGCCTCTGTTCCGAATGCCTCTGTGTGTTACTTCCGGGTTAGCATTGACCACAATGCATTTCGCTTAACGAGCGTCCTCAGGCAGTCTGTGCTGGCCCTGTCAGTCACATCTTAAGTATCGCTATCTCTATTATGATTGGCCGGTGTTTAATTTTGCTTTTGTAGCGCCATTCATTTATTTTTATTGACATTAAGTGCCGATCTGTATATTTAACAGGATGGTATCGATTTATTACGTGACCCTTTTATTTTATGTGTATTTGACATTTGCTGCAAATCGCCCGGGTATATTCCTATTCCCCGCATTATACAAACAGCAATTCACATCCAATAATTCTTAAAAACACATAATGTATTTCCCACAATTATAAAACTATTTATATCTAGTATTAAATCTTTATTAATAAAACATTATAAATAAAATTGAAATTAGACATTATAAAATAAAAAATAAAAAAATATATATCTTTAATTGACGCCATCTAGTGGTCATCTAATTTTTCCTACATTCTTTTTAGTGTAATTCGGGACTATAACTCCATCTAGTGGCCATATATAGGAACAATTATTTTTTATTTTATCATTCTTATGGACATAGATATTAATTTATAGGGACATATGCTTATTAAAAAGGTACAGTGTACATTATAAATTTTTTAAAATAATATTATCTATATAAAAATCCATAATTTGTAATTAAAAAAATATATATATAAAATGGATATATAAAATATAAATATGAGATATATTATCTAAAGGCAAGGGATATAATCAATTAAATTCCTAAAAATTATTTAAAAAGCAATTAAGGTCTATGTCTGCATTTAACCCCATGGGTTTTAATGTTTTTAGTCTATGGATCCATGCGGTTTCGTTCTGCGATATCATTTTTCGCATATCTGAGCCTCTCCAATGACTGAATATTTTGTCAATTCCACAGAACCAAAGGAGGGAGGGATCTTGGTTGTGGAAAATTCTGAAGTGATTGGACAGGCTGTGCTTTTTGAAGCCTTTCTTTATGTTATCGACATGTTCTCCTATCCTAATTGCTAAAGTGCGGGTCGTGCGTCCGATGTATTTTAATCCGCAAGGGCAAGTACACATGTATGTAACAAATCTAGTGTCGCAGGTGATGAATTTTTTAATCTCAAATTCCCGATTGTCCGCGGAGAAGAACTTGTGTTCAATCCTTTTCTTAAATCTGCTTGTCCTGCATGCTTTACATCTTCTGCACCTATAGAAGCCATTTTTTGCGAAAAACATTTGTGGTTTTTTTGGTGGGTCTGGAACATTTTTTGATAGGATATTCCGTAGTCCCGGGGCTCTTTTATAAATAAATTTTGGATTCTTTGGGAGGAGTGTTTTTAAAGTGTCATCCCTTAATAGGATGTGCCAATTTTTCTTTATGCATTTTTCAACCTCTTTGTATTGGGTGTTGAATCCCGTAATAAAAGCTAGTTCAAAGTTTGGGTTTTCTTTCTTCTTTTTCTTCTTATTCTTTAGGAGGTCTTCTCTCTTCAATTCGGATATTTTCTTTTGTGTGATTCTCAGGTCTTTCTCTTTGTATCCCTTTTCTCTGAATCTTTCTATTAATTTATCTGTCTGTGTATTGTAGTCTTTTAAATCTGTACAATTCCTTCTAATTCGGGTGAATTGCCCTTTTGGTATCGCTTGTATCCAAGCCGGGTGATGGCAACTCCTCTTAGAGATGTAGCCATTAGTATCCACCTTTTTAAAGAAGGTTCTGGTGTTTAAAGTGCCGTTGTGCTTAAAGATCTCCAAGTCGAGAAATTGCACTGTATTTTTGTCCATATTACCTGTAAATTTGATCTGATATTTGTTTTTATTCATTTTCTTGAAGAAATGTTCCAGGGATTCTTGCGATCCTTCCCACACAACCAAGATATCATCAAGATATCGGCGGTAATACTTCAGTTGTTGTGGAAGTTTTGAGTAGATATCCTCCTCTTCCCATTTGGCTAAAAATATATTTGCTACGCTGGGAGCATAACGTGCTCCCATAGCTACACCCTTTATTTGGTTATAGTACTCATTCTTATACCAAAAATGATGATTTGACATAGCCATATTCAGGCCTTCCAATAGGAAATCTCTTTGTGGTTCCTTTAAATTGGTGTATTTTTCTAAGGCCCATTTGATAGCCCTTGATGCATCCTTCTGTCTGATGTTCGTATATAATGATTCCACATCGATCGATGCCAATATTGTATTTTCGGTGATATTTATGTCCACTAGTGAGGTTAATGTTTCCTTGGTATCCTTTAAAAAGGATTTTCCAATAGCAGCTATAGGCTGAAAAAATGTATCCAAATATTCACCCATCCTAGCATATAAAGATTCTATGCCACTGATTATGGGTCTTCCCGGTGGCTGCTGTAGATTTTTATGAATCTTGGGGATTTGATATATCACCGGCATACGAGGGGCTTTAATATTCAGGTATTTTCCTTCTTTTTTGTTCAGGAGGCCCTTTTTCATCCCTTTATTAATCCACTGTATCATTTTGGCTTTCAATTTATTTGTAGGATTTCCAGGTAATTTAACATATGTATCTTCATCATTTACAATACGATCCAGTTCCTTGATATAATCTTCTTTTTTGAGAATCACTAGACCCCCTCCTTTATCAGCTGCTCTAATAATGATATTCTTCTTTTCTTCCAAACTTCTGATGGCTTCCCAAACTTCCTTTGTATTTTTAGTTGGCTTCCTTTTCATCATCTGTACCTCTTTTTGAACAATATTCCTGAACACTTGGATATATTGGTAGGTACTGGATTTAGGATTAAAAACTGATTTGTTCCGAAGTTGGGTATGTTGGTATTCTGTTTCTTCCTCTCCTCCTATCCCTTTCTTGTGTTGTTCCGCAAAAAATTTCTTAATATTAAGTTTTCGTGTAAACTTTTCTAGATCGATAAAAGTCTCAAAATGATCTAGAGATTTAGCAGGGGCAAATTTCAGTCCCTCTTGTAATATTTTCAATTCTGATGGTGTAAGTTCCACCCCTGCTAAATTGAATATCCCTTGCTCTAGACGTCCCTTTTCCGTTTTCTTTCTCCCTCCTCTACATCCTCTTTTTTTGCGTTTTCCCGCATGTTGGCCCAATAATTGTCTTTCCAAGACCTCTCTTCCCCCTGTTGCTTGAATTGTCCCGAGGGACCTGGCTTTTGTCCATCATTGGGATGAGGGTAGATATAGTGTTCTGAAGGTCCTGGTCTTTGGCCATCTGAGGGGTATGAGTAATGATGTTGGTTGTTCCTATATTCCTGATGGGAAGGGAGTCGTTCTCTCTCTCTATACATTCCCGAGGGTTCCTGTCTTAATCTGCCCGGCGGTTGATAATATTCTTGGTCATTTCTATATGTTGTCTGTCTTTCTCCTCCTCTTTGTTGTTGGTAATTGTTATAATTATCATATTGATAGTTATTTTTCTTATATCCTCTCCCTCTTCCCCGTCCTCTTCCTCTCCCTCTGCCTCTCCCTCTCACCGGCTTAAATTGGGGTTGTTGGAAGGTATGTTGGGGTGTATAGGGTGTAGAGTTGGAGTTCCTCCGTTCATAGTTATGATTTTCCCTTATTTTTGGGTGTTCCATATATCTAGGAGTAGAGAATTCTTCTCTATTCCTTAAGGGTGAGAATCTATTACTTGTGGGTATCAAGATGGTATTGGCAGTAGTGTCCCCCTCGTCATCTTCACAAATGATGGGAGTCATCTCTTCTCTCCTTATATTTCTATGTGGTGTTACCCTGAAGTCTTTCATAAGGTTGTATCTTACGTCCAGGCTATTAGGTTCCCTTTCTGGGGATGATTCCCTTGAATTAGTACCTATTACTTCTTGCCATTTGTAAACCACACCCTTTTTGTAATCTTCTATGTCACGTTGGTATTTCTTTATTTTTTTCCTTTTTATCTCAATGTCATATTGTGCGATATGTTTTTGCATCATTGTTATTTTATCTTTATATTCTTGGGTCTCGTTGAGTGGAGCTAGTTTTTCTTTAATTATTTGTATTTTTGATTCTATAATACTGAGTTTGGTTTTCCTCCTTTTAGTTAAGAGTTCCATTAGTTGTTTCTCTTTATTATTGAAAAATTTGAACCATTCCTCCATAGAGGTTTTGTCCTCTATTCCATCATTGGGATTGACATCCCATCTAAGGCGTCTGGGGGTAATATCTTCCTCTATGTACCTATCAAAGGTAGTGATATCCCACCAGGTTCTTATTTGTCTCTCCAAATTATATTGTAGCTGTTTAAAATTTTGGGACATATTAACCTCATTAATTGATCTTTGTTGGAAGATCTCACTAGAGTTATAGGTTCTTTCTTTTAATAAGTTAAATACATCCATTTTCTCAGTTGCTTTAGAGCCGGCTGCCATTCAATAGATACAGAGTATCTAAAATAGCAATAAAAAGAAAAGAGAAGGCGCCTGGCCCTTTAAATAAAAGATTGTTGAACCTGCTGCCCTTTTAATTGTAATAAAACAATAAATAGGTATATATCATAGGTAAAAAGGCGCTGGTAATCTTAATATATCACGTGTTATAAAAATTAATAGGTGATTTAAAGTGTAATATATGTGATTAAAAATTGCTACAAATATATATATGATCTACTATTGGTGCAATTAGCAAAGAAAAGTGCATACCAGTGCAATTTCAATTCAGAAGTGTTTGTGCTTCTCAAAGTAAATTAATCCACAAAGGTGTGGATCAGTGAACCAATAAATAGATATATAAAGAATTCCATACAAAAATCACATAAGAATATATAAAAATATAAATATATAAATGTGCTCCAAGTAGTGTTTAAAAATCCAGGCAATAGCATGCAATCAAAATTGTGCTTGGTGGATTCTTATTAATCCCTTCACAGTGCTCCAGGTGCTGGGATGTGACAACCGTCAATTAAGAAGTGCTTGTGCTTCTCAAAGTAAATTAATCCACAAAGGTGTGGATCAGTGAACCAATAAATAAATATATAAAGAATTCCATACAAAAATCACATAAGGATATATAAAAAAATCACATAAGAATATATAAAAAAGTATAAATATATAAATGTGCTCCAAGTAGTGTTTAAAAGTCCAAGCAATAGCATGCAATCAAAATTGTGCTTGGTGAATTCTTATTAATCCATTCACAGTGCTCCAGGTGCTGGGATGTGACAACCGTGGCCTCTTACCAGCTAGCAGCAGGTCACAAGGACCCCCAACGCCTGTGATCCCTTTATTGGGTGGATCAGACCTCTCCTCGATTGCTTGGATCTCTGGCTCCTATATTACTCGAGTTGGACCATGTAGTCCCCCCATACACATAAAGATTATTTGTTGTGCCCTCCTGGCACTGGGCAATTCGGCAGTACAAAATCGTTTTTTTGGGTCTTAGGAAGATATTCTCCGGGGATCTGCAGCACCCTGTATCTCCTTTCCCCCTTTCTTTGTATTGCAGCGGTGGATGTGTATCCCAGCCTCTGTTCCGAATGCCTCTGTGTGTTACTTCCGGGTTAGCATTGACCACAATGCATTTCGCTTAACGAGCGTCCTCAGGCAGTCTGTGCTGGCCCTGTCAGTCACATCTTAAGTATCGCTATCTCTATTATGATTGGCCGGTGTTTAATTTTGCTTTTGTAGCGCCATTCATTTATTTTTATTGACATTAAGTGCCGATCTGTATATTTAACAGGATGGTATCGATTTATTACGTGACCCTTTTATTTTATGTGTATTTGACATTTGCTGCAAATCGCCCGGGTATATTCCTATTCCCCGCATTATACAAACAGCAATTCACATCCAATAATTCTTAAAAACACATAATGTATTTCCCACAATTATAAAACTATTTATATCTAGTATTAAATCTTTATTAATAAAACATTATAAATAAAATTGAAATTAGACATTATAAAATAAAAAATAAAAAAATATATATCTTTAATTGACGCCATCTAGTGGTCATCTAATTTTTCCTACATTCTTTTTAGTGTAATTCGGGACTATAACTCCATCTAGTGGCCATATATAGGAACAATTATTTTTTATTTTATCATTCTTATGGACATAGATATTAATTTATAGGGACATATGCTTATTAAAAAGGTACAGTGTACATTATAAATTTTTTAAAATAATATTATCTATATAAAAATCCATAATTTGTAATTAAAAAAATATATATATAAAATGGATATATAAAATATAAATATGAGATATATTATCTAAAGGCAAGGGATATAATCAATTAAATTCCTAAAAATTATTTAAAAAGCAATTAAGGTCTATGTCTGCATTTAACCCCATGGGTTTTAATGTTTTTAGTCTATGGATCCATGCGGTTTCGTTCTGCGATATCATTTTTCGCATATCTGAGCCTCTCCAATGACTGAATATTTTGTCAATTCCACAGAACCAAAGGAGGGAGGGATCTTGGTTGTGGAAAATTCTGAAGTGATTGGACAGGCTGTGCTTTTTGAAGCCTTTCTTTATGTTATCGACATGTTCTCCTATCCTAATTGCTAAAGTGCGGGTCGTGCGTCCGATGTATTTTAATCCGCAAGGGCAAGTACACATGTATGTAACAAATCTAGTGTCGCAGGTGATGAATTTTTTAATCTCAAATTCCCGATTGTCCGCGGAGAAGAACTTGTGTTCAATCCTTTTCTTAAATCTGCTTGTCCTGCATGCTTTACATCTTCTGCACCTATAGAAGCCATTTTTTGCGAAAAACATTTGTGGTTTTTTTGGTGGGTCTGGAACATTTTTTGATAGGATATTCCGTAGTCCCGGGGCTCTTTTATAAATAAATTTTGGATTCTTTGGGAGGAGTGTTTTTAAAGTGTCATCCCTTAATAGGATGTGCCAATTTTTCTTTATGCATTTTTCAACCTCTTTGTATTGGGTGTTGAATCCCGTAATAAAAGCTAGTTCAAAGTTTGGGTTTTCTTTCTTCTTTTTCTTCTTATTCTTTAGGAGGTCTTCTCTCTTCAATTCGGATATTTTCTTTTGTGTGATTCTCAGGTCTTTCTCTTTGTATCCCTTTTCTCTGAATCTTTCTATTAATTTATCTGTCTGTGTATTGTAGTCTTTTAAATCTGTACAATTCCTTCTAATTCGGGTGAATTGCCCTTTTGGTATCGCTTGTATCCAAGCCGGGTGATGGCAACTCCTCTTAGAGATGTAGCCATTAGTATCCACCTTTTTAAAGAAGGTTCTGGTGTTTAAAGTGCCGTTGTGCTTAAAGATCTCCAAGTCGAGAAATTGCACTGTATTTTTGTCCATATTACCTGTAAATTTGATCTGATATTTGTTTTTATTCATTTTCTTGAAGAAATGTTCCAGGGATTCTTGCGATCCTTCCCACACAACCAAGATATCATCAAGATATCGGCGGTAATACTTCAGTTGTTGTGGAAGTTTTGAGTAGATATCCTCCTCTTCCCATTTGGCTAAAAATATATTTGCTACGCTGGGAGCATAACGTGCTCCCATAGCTACACCCTTTATTTGGTTATAGTACTCATTCTTATACCAAAAATGATGATTTGACATAGCCATATTCAGGCCTTCCAATAGGAAATCTCTTTGTGGTTCCTTTAAATTGGTGTATTTTTCTAAGGCCCATTTGATAGCCCTTGATGCATCCTTCTGTCTGATGTTCGTATATAATGATTCCACATCGATCGATGCCAATATTGTATTTTCGGTGATATTTATGTCCACTAGTGAGGTTAATGTTTCCTTGGTATCCTTTAAAAAGGATTTTCCAATAGCAGCTATAGGCTGAAAAAATGTATCCAAATATTCACCCATCCTAGCATATAAAGATTCTATGCCACTGATTATGGGTCTTCCCGGTGGCTGCTGTAGATTTTTATGAATCTTGGGGATTTGATATATCACCGGCATACGAGGGGCTTTAATATTCAGGTATTTTCCTTCTTTTTTGTTCAGGAGGCCCTTTTTCATCCCTTTATTAATCCACTGTATCATTTTGGCTTTCAATTTATTTGTAGGATTTCCAGGTAATTTAACATATGTATCTTCATCATTTACAATACGATCCAGTTCCTTGATATAATCTTCTTTTTTGAGAATCACTAGACCCCCTCCTTTATCAGCTGCTCTAATAATGATATTCTTCTTTTCTTCCAAACTTCTGATGGCTTCCCAAACTTCCTTTGTATTTTTAGTTGGCTTCCTTTTCATCATCTGTACCTCTTTTTGAACAATATTCCTGAACACTTGGATATATTGGTAGGTACTGGATTTAGGATTAAAAACTGATTTGTTCCGAAGTTGGGTATGTTGGTATTCTGTTTCTTCCTCTCCTCCTATCCCTTTCTTGTGTTGTTCCGCAAAAAATTTCTTAATATTAAGTTTTCGTGTAAACTTTTCTAGATCGATAAAAGTCTCAAAATGATCTAGAGATTTAGCAGGGGCAAATTTCAGTCCCTCTTGTAATATTTTCAATTCTGATGGTGTAAGTTCCACCCCTGCTAAATTGAATATCCCTTGCTCTAGACGTCCCTTTTCCGTTTTCTTTCTCCCTCCTCTACATCCTCTTTTTTTGCGTTTTCCCGCATGTTGGCCCAATAATTGTCTTTCCAAGACCTCTCTTCCCCCTGTTGCTTGAATTGTCCCGAGGGACCTGGCTTTTGTCCATCATCAATTGTCCATCCATTTTTTTATTGATATATATATATATATACAGACTATCCCGGAAGTCCGCAACGATTATTGTTTTTACCTGCCTATTCACTCATCACGTTTGTAAGTACCCATTTTTGATTTAATAAAGCCTTTTTACAAAAATGGTACTACTCTATGTGAAGCCTTCTTCCCCCACATATATACCCGTGGATCCTAATTGCAAGGACCCCGATACGGAGGACTCGGGCAGGACATTGGACCATACTAGCGATACAGTAATAAGGGGACCCCCAGGATTATTGATCCAAGGCTTGATACCCCTGCAGGGGTGATCAAATCTGGTGAGTGCGGTCCAAGGGGTGCGGGGAGCACTGAATGGTCACCGGCACTCAAGCATCACCATAATTTCTGCCAGAGCACCTGCACCAGTCACTTTTTGCACCCCTAATCTAGGGAGTGTTTCACCATAGTGGGACTCACCTTTCCTCTAGGACTTTTAGCCATTACGGACTTACTAGTACCTGTAGTTCTGATGTTACATCTTTAGCGTCTTATTTATATACCTGCGTTTTAACATTTGATGCTTCCTATTGTAGAGCTTGCACTTTTTAAGGATTTCACTTTTTAAAGATTTCACAGTTCACGTATGTAATAATATATGATTTTAGGTTGATTCAATATATTTTTACCAATCCTTTCTAGGTTGGATTACTTATTTTTAAGGTTCACTCACCTAGGAAATAATTCATTTATTTATACTTGGAGCTTGCACCAGTAAAATTGTACATTTTTCACAGAATTGGATCACCTATTTCTTGCACTTAACCCCAGATTTTTTTCATTAGTATGAAGCACCTGACACTTTATTTCATATTCAATATTTATTTATGAAGCACAAGACACTTTATTAATTCTACATTTAACATTTATTTTAGCATCATTAGAAAGCAAACGGATTAGCAGGTATATACTGGCAGCGCCATCAACCTGTTCTTGCATTTTTTATCTTACAATGGAACCATAGTGACACAGCACTGTTCTAGTGACAGTGATCAGTATCAAATCACTGCTTTTGTTTGTTTTTGTTTTTTTTTTTCGCTTTTTCAACACATAGTGCAGTGCCTAGTGGAACACTGTGAGAGGAGAGACTTCAGACTGAAGCCAGGAGCCTGTGTTCACACATTGATCCACCAGACACAGTAAACACAGATTTGGATACAGGACTGCTGTAATTGGCCCTGTACCATGTAATTGCTGTGGCCAATCACAGCAGCTCTGTACTCTGATTTGTAATTTGCTATGTCCGGTTGACACAGAAATCACAGATTTCGATGGCGAGTGGCTTGGGAGACCACACACCAGCTGCCACAATGTGAGGATGTACGAGTACACCCTCCCAAAACAAGCTCCTGCTCGGCCCTATATGTATAGTGAACTGGCAGGAGGTGGTTAAATTTAGTTTAAACACAAATTACTGATTCATGTGTGAATAAGCCCTGTCATTCATTTAAGGTTCATGTTTAAATCAATTTAACAATGCTTTTTGCCTACAGCATTAAATAAAAATGTTCTTCAAACAGGAATGATAATTTACAGTAAATGTAATTCAGTTAAAAAAAACATAGTAAGTAATCACATTTTACTTTTCACCAAATTACTTTTGCTGTGTCAGTGGACTTTTTCTATTTGATCTTTCTCTTACGTCCTCTGACAGTCACCGCCCGTTCGTACAGCCTTCACTAGTTGGTTATGGCGCCCTCTGCAGGAGTAAGCTAGGCAGTTTGAAATGTTAATAAAAACCTTTCTATACTTAGACACACCTCCTAGGGGGCCGTCCCCAGCCATTATCCTGATCCAGTTACCACTGGTCCACAGTTTTATGCTATAAAAGAATGTGATAATTGGTATCGGCGCTACCTTATTAGTGTGAAGTAAATACCACAAATATCAGAGTGTCACCAATGTATAGTGAATAAACTCCTAAATAAATTAAATATTACATAACCAATGTGTTTAATGAAGTACAAAATAAAAACAACCAATACGGTGATAGGTGTACCATATACAATAATAGTGAACATAAAAGAAAAAAAAGAAAAAAGAAAGAAAAGAGAAGGGGAGTAAACCCCTAACCACAAATGTGTTTATCAGGTATGAATTTCCTGATATATGTGCCCCATATGTGATATAAAAATAGATATAGATACTTGCTGCTGAGTAAAATTATACTTGTCCACTAGGTGGCGTTTCCATTAATAGCTCATGCAGCAGTATATGATAAAAAAGGAAATGAGTGCTGCTAGAAAGATACGTAGAAAAAGCCACTAGGTGGCGTTTTGCAATACAACCTGTGCAGCAATATGGATGGGGGTCTCTTCTCCGTGATGAAGGAGCAGCTCCGAGCCGGCACTTGTGCCCTAAATGCTCACAACGAGAGAAGGCCCCATAATGAATAGTAAATCCATACAATATGTAAAGAAAGCGCAGTACACTCACTGGTAGGTTTGCGATGATCGGGATCAGAATGCAGTCGGTGCGCGCCGGGATGCTTCCGCGTTCCACGGCCGACAACCGGAAGTGACGTAGTACGTAGCAAAACTCCGCCCTACGCGTTTCGTCAGAGGGACGTCAACTGGAGCGGCGTCAACTAGGCGTACTCCCGGACTTATTATAGCCGCCCGTATCCAGGTAACGGAGGGGATGGGTCAGCGCTGCCATCTTTTTACTCCCACTCCGGAAGCCATATTGCTCCTCTACTGGCTTCAATTCAGGATGTGCAAGGGAACGGCCATACTATCCTCATATCCGATCAAATTCATGTGACTGAGTGTAATGCGATCCTTTATTAAATATTTATTTTAAAATTATATTTTATTCAAAAAAAGGTCAACCTCGATTAAAAATAGAGGTTGATAAAAATTAAAAGACAGATTGAAAAAATTAAAAAAAGAGGTTAAAAAATATATAAAAAAATTTTTTGGTTACATAAAAACTCCATATGGGAAGAAATTTGATACATAAAAAGTTAGAGTATTTGGTGTAGCTGTCATACTTAAATTTCATATATATACCAGGAAGAAATTATTAACATAACTCACTGTGAACCTGTTCGTTAAATGGCGGACCAACCGATAATAGGTACTAAAAAATGATGAACAAACATTGAGTGATTTTTATCGGTATTTGGGGAGTGATGCTGGATGAGAAGAATGAAGTAAAAAAAAGTTGTTTATTTTAAAAGGAAGATTATAACCTCGTGCAAGTGATTATATCGTAAGTGGGTTGTATCACTTTTAGGCCTAAACTGATGCTGGATGAGAAGGACAAACCAAAATATAAGACTTAGTGAACAAAAAAATTTTTTTAAAAATCTGTGATGTGACCTAGTGTAAGTGGTTTATATTATAAGTGGGTTATGTCACTCTTAGGCCTATCTGATGCTGGATGAAAAGGACAAACCAAGATACCAAGATACCAAACTTAGTGAACAACCAAAATATATATAAAGATCTGTGAAAAAAATTGTCAATATTTAACGTAAATAAGTGCCAAAAACATATAAAAATATGTTAAAGTAATAATGATAAAAAAGTAGTAGAAAGATTGTGGCACAGGTTGGCGTAGATATTGCCAACACCATATCAAAAAATTATTAGATAAGGAGGTGTAAAGTGCAAGAAGTGAGGAGGATTTTTTAGGGAATTGTTTTAATACCGGGACAAATTAAAACAAACTGATAATAGATGAGAAGGATGGATAAAAAATCCCCAAAAAAACCAAAATATATAAACATAAGGTGAAAACAGCAAAGAAAATATATATATAAATGGTCGAAGAATATATATATATAAATGACTAAAAAGAAGTTAAAAAAGGAAAAAAGTAAAAAGTAAAAGACAAAAACATATAGTTTTTTTTATATATATATATATATATATACCGGGATTATTAAACCAAACTGATGCTGGATGAGAAGGATAGGTCAAAAAAATATTTTTAAGAGTTTCCATACATATGTGTATGTAATAAAACCAAAGGTAATTGGTAAAAATAAGGTAATTGGTAAAGAATTGAAAAGGGGGAGAAGAAACCCCCCATCCTAAAAACCATTTTACCTAAAAAATATTTTTTTAAAAAATCTAAAAATACTGGAAAAAATTGGAAAAAAATTTTTCTTTAAAAATCATGGAAACCTTAAAAATGGGTTATAAAAGGGCCGGTTAGAAAATAACGGAACTTGAACGTTTAGGTGTCTGTAATAAAACAGTTCAGATCTATATCCGTATTTAACCCTTCTGGACGGAGAAATCTCATCATATAGATCCACTTGGTCTCGTTGCGTGAAACCATTCTACGTTTGTTACTTCCTCTCCAATCTCCTTTTATCTTATCTATTGCATAAAAGGTTAGACCGGAAGGGTTCTGGGCATGCACTTCTTTAAAATGTCTCGAAAGGGTATGTTTTTCAAAACCCTTTTTAATGTTCTTGATGTGCTCACGTATTCTCACATATAGTTGTCGAGTGGTTCTTCCAATATACTGTAAATGACAAGGACATTCAATAACATAATAATGTTACGTAGGAACTAGTGCATGTAATTGTGTCCTTGATCCTGAACTCTTCTCCTGTGCTGTTTGACTTAAAATGGGTAATTTTTCTAGGTTGGTTTCTGTTTGTTCTACATGGTAGACACTTTTTACATCTAAAGAAACCATTAATGTTAGTGGGAAGCGTGATCTGTTTGGGTGGGTTAATTACATTTTTTACCAGCTTATCTCTTAGTGTGGGAGCTCTTCTGTATATAAAAGATGGTTTTTTTGGCAGAATCTTCTTAAGTGTTTTGTCCGCTGTCAGGATAGGCCAATGTTTTTTAATTATTTTCTCGACCTCCTTATGCTGCCTATTAAAACCAGTAATAAAGGCGAATTCGTAGTTACTTTTCCTTTCTTTCTTCTCTTTGTCTTTAATGAGTTCTTCTCTATTCATGTTCCTTACTATTTCCTTGAGGTTTCTCAGTTCTTTTTTATTGTACCCCTTTTCTACGAATCTTTCAATGAGGAGATCAGCCTGTATATCATAATCTCGAGCATTGCTACAGTTCCTGCGGACACGTAACAATTGTCCCTTAGGGATATTCCCCAACCATTGGGGATGATGGCAGCTTCTTTTGGGAATATAACCATTCTTGTCCGTTTTCTTGAAGAAAGTTTTACTAAATATTTTTCCATCTTGTTTAAATAGCTCCAAGTCCAAGTAGGATATTTTCTGTTTGTCCCAGTTTCCAGTGAAAGTTATTCCATACCTATTTCCGCTGATCTTGTCGAAAAAAGTTTGTAGGCTTTCTTCATCCCCTCGCCATACTAGGATGATGTCATCTATATATCTTTTGTAATACTTCAGATTGGGTCTCTCCACACTAAAGACCTGTTCCTCTTCCCATTTTTGCATGAAGATATTGGCGACGCTCGGTGCATAATTGGCTCCCATTGCGACGCCTTTTATCTGTTCATAATATTTACCCTTATACCAGAAATAGTTGGAGTTCATTGCCATCTTAAGGCCTTCCAAAATAAAGTGCATTTGTGCTTGTTTGAGGTCAGTATATTTATGTAACGCCCAGTCAATACTGTCTAACCCATCACTCTGTATGATGTTTGTGTACAGAGAATTTACGTCTATCGTTACCATGATATCTTCTTCCGTGACATTTAGATTTTGTATCTCCTGTAATAGCTGTTTGCTGTCTCTAAGGTACGATCTCCCTCTTGGTACTAGGGGTTGCAAGAATTTGTCCAGATATTCCCCCAGACGCGAATGTACCAAATTTATACCACTTACTATTGGGCGTCCTGGGGGCTTCTTTTCATCTTTGTGGATCTTAGGTAAAAAATAAATAATCGGTGTTCTAGCTGCTTCCAATTGGAGATATTCCGCCTCTTTAGTATTTAAAATTCCCATCCTTCTTCCTTTTTCAATAAAATCTTTTAAAACCCTTTGTAACTTCATCTTGGGATCACCCGGTAATTTTTTGTATGTATCTTCGGCATTTATCAATCTTTCAAGCTCTTCTTCATAATCCTTCTGTTTCAAAATGACCAAACCACCCCCTTTATCCGCTGGTCGAATTACAATTCCTTTTTTCTTTTCCAATTTCCTTATGGTGTCCCATATATTCTGCTCCTTCCTTCTTTGGATTCTCAAGTTCCTAATTTCGTCCTCTACCATTCTTTTAAACACTTCCAAATTCTCATTTTGTGGATTTTTTGGATTAAACGTGGATTTGTTTTTTAAAAGGGTGTGTTTGAACTTAGTTGTTGTTGGGGGGTTGTTTTTATTCTTCTTAATCTCAAAAAAATTTTTTATATTAATTTTTCTTATATATTTTTGCAGATCAATGTATGCCTCAAACTTGTCTAGATTCTTATCAGGGGCATATTTTAGGCCCAGATCCAACAATTTAAGTTCCTCCTCATCAAATATCATTCCGCTGAGGTTAAATATTCCTTTGCCTAGTATACCCTTCTTCTTTTTCTTTGTCCCTCCACGTTTTCCTCTTGGTTTCCGTTTCTTCCGTACTCGAAGTATCTCGGTGGTTCTTCCCTCCTGCTGAAATTGTACCCTTCTGCTCTCGACGTTTCTCCACGATCCATTTGAGGTCTTGGTCCTCTTCGGTCTTCTCTCCAAGGAGTGTGTTGACCATTGGGTGGTCTCTGGTATCCTCTCTGTCCTCCTCGTTGCATCTCTCGTCTCCAAGGCTGTTGCCACCCGTTGTTTCTTCCACGGTCTTGTTGCCATCCGTTGTGTCTTCCTTGGTTTCGTTGCCAACCGTTGTTCCTCCACTCGTTGTGGTATCTCGGTGGGGGTCCTCCTCTTGGGGGTCTTCCCCTGTTGCCTCGTGGAAAAAAACCCCTATCTCTAGGGGGACCTTGGTCCTCATATCTGACTTCCTGCTGATAGCCCAATGGGGAAAATCTATTGAATGTGTTAATGTGTGTGGGGTTATAAGCAGGAGTTCTGTTTCCTCTAGTATTGGCATGTGTGTTATTCCTTGGTTGAGAGGAGGAAGGTTCTTGTTCCCAGTCTGTGTCCATATTTTCCTCAATTTCTATTCCTGGTGTTCTGGGTGTTCTTGGAGTTCCAATTTCTAACCAAGGATCATTTTCATCGTCTCCCATCTCAGAGGATTCTCTGGATGTTAGATTGATGGGATCCACACTGCTTCCTTGTCCATTATATAATTCATCCAATTGCCACTTATAAACGTTTTGATTTCTATAATCCAATATGTCTCTTTTATATTTCTTTTGTTTTTTGGCTTGGATGGTCTTATCATATTTAAGTATAGATTCCTGTACACTCTTTTCCTTATTCTTGTATTCGGTCGTTTCGGCATAGGGGGCTAGTTGTTCCTTCAACTGAGTAATGGTGGTTTCAATTTTCTTTAATTTATGTTGTCTCCTTTTTATAATGATACCCAATAACTCTTTCTCACATCTGTTAAAGAAATGATACCATTCTTCCAACAAGGTGGTATCTGTTATATGGTCATTAGGAGATATATCCCACCTAAGTCTTCTAGGTGTTATGCCTTCCCGGCTATATTTTTCTAGGGTGGCAATATCCCACCATACCCTCAATTGTTTCTCCATATTTTGTTTTAATAGTTTAAAAGAGCCCTCCATATCCTGTCTTTGAATTATCGTTACTTGATCAAAGATCTCCTCTACGTTAACATTTCTCCCGGTCATATACTTAAAAATATCCATTGCTGCTAGGTCTGGTTGTTACCACCAAAGTGGTTAACAAAGTGAATAATAAAAGGAAATGACCAGCGCTATGGACAATTTTTTTTCACAGATCTTTATATATATTTTGGTTGTTCACTAAGTTTGGTATCTTGGTATCTTGGTTTGTCCTTTTCATCCAGCATCAGATAGGCCTAAGAGTGACATAACCCACTTATAATATAAACCACTTACACTAGGTCACATCACAGATTTTTAAAAAAAATTTTTTGTTCACTAAGTCTTATATTTTGGTTTGTCCTTCTCATCCAGCATCAGTTTAGGCCTAAAAGTGATACAACCCACTTACGATATAATCACTTGCACGAGGTTATAATCTTCCTTTTAAAATAAACAACTTTTTTTTACTTCATTCTTCTCATCCAGCATCACTCCCCAAATACCGATAAAAATCACTCAATGTTTGTTCATCATTTTTTAGTACCTATTATCGGTTGGTCCGCCATTTAACGAACAGGTTCACAGTGAGTTATGTTAATAATTTCTTCCTGGTATATATATGAAATTTAAGTATGACAGCTACACCAAATACTCTAACTTTTTATGTATCAAATTTCTTCCCATATGGAGTTTTTATGTAACCAAAAAATTTTTTTATATATTTTTTAACCTCTTTTTTTAATTTTTTCAATCTGTCTTTTAATTTTTATCAACCTCTATTTTTAATCGAGGTTGACCTTTTTTTGAATAAAATATAATTTTAAAATAAATATTTAATAAAGGATCGCATTACACTCAGTCACATTAATTTGATCGGATATGATGATAGTATGGCCGTTCCCTTGCACATCCTGAATTGAAGCCAGTAGAGGAGCAATATGGCTTCCGGAGTGGGAGTAAAAAGATGGCAGCGCTGACCCATCCCCTCCGTTACCTGGATACGGGCGGCTATAATAAGTCCGGGAGTACGCCTAGTTGACGCCGCTCCAGTTGACGCCGCTCCAGTTGACGTCCCTCTGACGAAACGCGTAGGGCGGAGTTTTGCTACGTACTACGTCACTTCCGGTTGTCGGCCGTGGAACGCGGAAGCATCCCGACGCGCACCGACTGCATTCTGATCCCGATCATCGCAAACCTACCAGTGAGTGTACTGCGCTTTCTTTACATATTGTATGGATTTACTATTCATTATGGGGCCTTCTCTCGTTGTGAGCATTTAGGGCACAAGTGCCGGCTCGGAGCTGCTCCTTCATCACGGAGAAGAGACCCCCATCCATATTGCTGCACAGGTTGTATTGCAAAACGCCACCTAGTGGCTTTTTCTACGTATCTTTCTAGCAGCACTCATTTCCTTTTTTATCATATACTGCTGCATGAGCTATTAATGGAAACGCCACCTAGTGGACAAGTATAATTTTACTCAGCAGCAAGTATCTATATCTATTTTTATATCACATATGGGGCACATATATCAGGAATTTCTTACCTGATAAACACATTTGTGGTTAGGGGTTTACTCCCCTTCTCTTTTCTTTCTTTTTTCTTTTTTTCTTTTATGTTCACTATTATTGTATATGGTACACCTATCACCGTATTGGTTGTTTTTATTTTGTACTTCATTAAACACATTGGTTATGTAATATTTAATTTATTTAGGAGTTTATTCACTATACATTGGTGACACTCTGATATTTGTGGTATTTACTTCACACTAATAAGGTAGCGCCGATACCAATTATCACATTCTTTTATTGCACTTTTACCCTTATATCTAAGGGTTGATTGGTGGCAGCTTACACCTTCTATTTATAATATCTTTCTCCTCCCCCCCTCATATGCACTTTAGTCCATAGCGCTGGTCATTTCCTTTTATTATTACACAGTTTTATGCTGCCTAGCATCAGGAGT
Organism: Pelophylax lessonae; assembly: GCF_965119305.1. Lineage (NCBI taxonomy): Eukaryota > Metazoa > Chordata > Amphibia > Anura > Ranidae > Pelophylax > Pelophylax lessonae. Next base: position 285,183,837 of record NC_138771.1, on the reverse strand, counting down.
AGGCTAGCTCTTCCATGCTGGGACCTAGTGTCTCAGTTTCTTTGTTTTTTTCTTAAAATATATTTTTTTCTTTGAAAAATAGCTTTTTATTTTCTCTCACTATTGCTAGTTAGTCAGGAACATTCCTGGAGGACTACAAGCCACAGCAGAGCTGGGCCTCCCACTGGATAATATATATCCTTATGGAGTCCCAGCCTGCCACCGAGCATCGCAGGTCACTGGTGCGCCCAGGCCTCACGACGACAGTGCCCCTCGAAATGGGGACGAGCCTGCGGAGATCCATCTTTGCTGTGGGGTGTCTCAACTCTGGAACGCCCGTGTGTTGCTTGCATCCCTCCCTGACTGATGGCACCCCCACTCAGGGTGGGAGGTCTCCCGTATCAGAGCGGTGCCCCGGTTTTTCTGGACTGGTGAGTACTACTACCCCCTTGTCCCTGGGACTGGGATCTGTGGGGGTGTTCTGTGGGCCCAATCTTGGGGGTGGCAGTACTGGTGGTTTCTGTGATATCCCCCTTCTGGCTAGCGTGGTAAGTTCCCCTCCCTCCCTGACCCTGCTGGGGCGCTGTGCGGCGCACTTTGCTGTATCTGGGGGACATGGGGGGACTCGGTAGCATCCAGGGGTTCTCTTTGGGGTTCCCTGTGGTGGCCAGATAGTGATTATATGCCTAATTGGCGCCGTTTTAGCGCGGCCGCCATCTTGGGTGAGGGCAGGATGGCTGGGCTCATTGTAAGGGCAGCAGCCATTTTAGATCCCTGTTCTGGCGCTGATCAGGTGCCATCTTGGGTGTGGGCAAACGCCTAGTAAGGGCAACGGCCATTCTGTGATTTCTCCCATTGCCTTTCATTAGGCATCATGTTCTTCTGGCTCAGGCGGGCATAGGCCTCTATGGAGTGAGGTCACTTCCCCCCTCCTCTCCTTTTCACTGAGCAGCGTGTGGTTAAAAAAAACGGACACTGTGGGGGATTTTTACTGTTTTCTCGGGCATTATCATGTTAAAACGTTTTTCTCTAGTGGCTATTGTCTTCTCTGAAGGGGCTCCACAAAGAGTGCAAGTTGCGGTGGGGGTCCGCGGGAACCGCCATTTTAAAGGGCCTTCCATGGCCTCTTTTTATGCTGCTCTTTCGACTTTTGCGTCCAATGTAGTTCTGCTGCTGTCTGAACGCACTTATCATAAACGGCCTATGCCCTTGCAGTCTTCTGACTCAGAGCCGTTTTGTTTGCCACAATAAACTTCCCCCCTGAGGAGTCCCAGTCCCCCCATTCGGATGGTGGGGGGGTGGGTGTCTTCCTCCATTTGGCGTGGGAACGTGCTGCGGTTGATACACTCCTTAGCTCCATTAAGGAGACCTTGCATCTTGATGGTGAGCCCTCCCTGTCGGGTAAGTGGGGTTCCTTCGGGTCCCGCTCAGCCCAGAAGTAGGGTCAGGTTTTCCCCTGTCCCGAGGAGTTTTACGAAACCGTGAACGACCAGTGGCGTCGCATGACGCATATGCTGACGGTACCTAAGCAGTTTTCATACAGTTATCCTTTTGCGGATCCTGTTGATAACCGTTGGATGGTGTCTCCTACTGTGGACCGCACTGTTTCTGGACTATTTAAATCCACTTTAATGCTGTGGAGGACTCCCCAGTGTTTTCAGGATCCGGCAGATAGGCGTGAGCGACATCTTCCCGCCATATCTACTTGGTGGCGGGCTCCCTGCTCACACCTGTGTTCGCTTCGGGGATGGTTTCCCAAGCTGTCACGGAATGGACCGGGGCACTAAGATGCACGTTAGTGGTGGAGTCTGTATCTCCGGGCTGCCCTGGACATGGTGGATCAAGGAACCCAGGCCATGATGTCCCGGTTCTCTGCGGCCCTAGACGAGGCCGCTTTGGTCATATGGCTGTCTGCGGTCGGGGTTGCGATCTGCCGCATTGTGTGGCTAGGGAGCTGGTTGGCTGATGTGCCTTATGTGGGTAATCGCCTTTCTGGGGATACTCTAGATTAGTTGATCTAACGGCTTACGGGGGGCAAAAGTGCTCTTTTGCCCCAGGTCTCTAAGGGTGAATCGCCCCTGCACTAGGCGGGGCCCTCCCTTTAAGGCTCATCGTGGGTCTTTTCGTGCGGCACAGTTCACCTCTGCCTGCAGGGACACAGGGGTTGTCTGCATTATTTTTGGGAACCCTGGTTGTCCCGAATCCGGGACAGGTGGGTTCAAGAACTGATTCATTCAGGGTACAAGATCGGGTTTTTGATCTCACCCCACAGACAGGCTCTTTTCCTTCACATGTCCACTGTCTCACACGGGGGCAGTTCAAGATCTTCTTTGTTTGTCATCTTTCTTTGCCAGTCCCTGCACGGGACGGGTTTCACTGTTTTTTTCATCCAATCTGTTCACGGTGCCCAGAAAAGTGGGCAAAGTGCGTCCGCTTCTGGACCTAAAGTCTCTGTACCGTATTTGTAAGGGTTCGGGTGGACCGTCAACTTCTGGAAGTCGGTTCTGCCTCCTTCAGTTTGCCTCCTGTACCTGGGGCTGATACTGGACTCTGTTCCGGCGTAAGTCTTTCTCCCGGAGGACTAGCTTCGGACCTTCGGACCAGGTCCCTCAGGAATACCGATCTCTCCTCTCTGCGGGTCTGCATGCAGTCCATGGGTCTGATAGTTTCAGCTTTCAAGGCTATCCCTTTTGCTCAGTTTTCACACGAGAACAGATTTTTGCCAGGCGGTACAGAACACCTTGGTCATTGGACAGGAGGATTTCTCTGAGCCACCTCGCAAGATCGGATTTTTTGTGGTGGCTCCTGTCACCAACTCTGACACAAGGCAAGTCCTTCCAGCCTCTGCTATGGACGGTGGTCACCACCGATGCCAGCCTGACGGGCTAGGGTGGAGTTCTGGGCACGCTTTGTGCCCAGGGGACGTGGTCGGCGGAGGAGGCTCCCTTGCCGATAAACGTTTTGGAGCTCCATGCAATCGAGCTGTGCTTGTTCCATTGGTCAACTCGGTTTCAGAGTTGCCTGGTTTGGGTACAGGCGGACAACGCCACGGCTGTGGCGTACATCATTCACCAAGGGGGCACCGAGAGTGCCGAGCGTCCAGGGCAGTGGCCAAGATCCTATCTTGGGCTGAGACGCCCGTTCCAGAAGTTTCGACGGTCCACATTCCGAGTGTGGACATCTGGTGGGTAGACTATCTGAGTCGCCTGGCCCTGGACCAGCGGGAATGGTCCCTGCATCCGGAGGTGTTTTGCCTCCTGTGTGCCCGGTGGGGGACTCCGGACATAGATCTGTTCGCATCCCGTCTCAAAAAAATGGTGGGAAGGTTCGTGACCTGAACCCGCGATCCTCTGGTGGACGCCACAGACGTGTTAGTGGTGCCTTGGCACCCTTGCTGGCTTTTTCTTGCCTTCCCTCCGATTCGGCTGTTATCCAGGTTCTTCCGCAGGTTGGGGTCGGAACGGATTCTAGTCATTCTGGTGGCCCCAGACTGGCTGCGCCAGTCTTTGCACGCAGACTTCGTGCAGATGGGCGTCGAGCCTCCCTGCCGGCTTCCGCTGTGAGACGTTCTACTGTCTCGGGCCGATCTTCACTCCTGCCTTGCAGTCTCTGGCTTTGAAGGCATGGCGGTTGAAAGCCTAGTCTTGACGGGCGGAGGCCTCCTGAATGCTGTTTTTTCCGACCTTATTGAAGGCTTGGAAAGCTACCTCTAGCAAAATTTATCCTCACACCTGGCTGGCGTATATTGCCTGGTGGGAGTCACATTATTTCCATCTCCGCTCCTTTTCGGTGTCGGGGGTTTTGGCCTTCCTTCAAGAAGGTGTGGATCAGCGCCTGACACTAACCACGGTCAAAGGTCAGTTGTCGGCTTTGGCCGTTTCTTTTCCAACGTCATTTTGGCGACTGTTTCCTTGATTCGTACCTTTATTCAAGGGGTGTGGCATCTGGTTCCCCCGAGGTAGGCTCCCTTGCCTCCCTGGGACCTGAATCTGGTTTTGTCCATTTTGCAACTGCCTCCCTTTGAGGACATCAGAGACATTCCTCTGACTGTGTTGTCCCAGTAAGTTGCCTTTCTGGTGGCTATCGACTCTGCTTGCAGAGTGTCTTGGCGGCTCTGTCTTGCCGTTCAACTTATCTGTTGTTCATAGGGATTTAGTGGTCTTGTGACCCAGTCAATCTTTTCTCCCCATGGGGGTATCTGGTTTCCACCTGCATGAGGATATTGTTCTGCCTTCGCTTTGTGCGAAGCCCAAGCTTCCCGAGGAATTTGCCTTGCATTCCTTGGATGTAGTTCGGGCGATCAGAGTTTACCTGTCTGCTACGGAGTGTTCTGGGTCGTCTAATTCCCTGTTTGTCCTTCCTGAGGGACCTCAGAAGTTTTCGGCTGCGTCCGCGGCAACCATTTCTAAATGGATCAGACAGACGATTGGTCAAGCCTATTCAATCAAGGGTCAGGCTCCTCCTTTCCCGGTAAAGGGCACATTCTACTAGAGCCATCAGTGCCTCTTGGGGGTTTTTGCCATCAGGTTTCTGTGGCTCAGGTGTGCACAGCGGCGACCTGGTCGTCTGTGCACACTTTCGCTAAATTCTACAGAATTGCTGTGCTGGCATCCTCGGAGGCTTCCTTTGGCCGCAAGGTTTTGAGTGCGGTGGTTGTTTGAAGAGACGTATTTTTTTTCTGTCTGTTCCTGGGGTGTTTTTTTGGTTGTTTCATTACCTTTTTGGTAGGTTGCGTCTTCCAACCCCTCACAACTGCACTGCTTTGGGACATCCCACTAGTAAAGGCTGTATGAACGGGCGGCGACTGTCAGAGGACATAAGAGAAAATAGAAATTTAGTTCAATCTTACTTTATTGAAAGAGAAGGGTTTTACAGGGTTAGGGGAGAAGCATGGGGGTATGAAACAAATAAATTGTTCAGGTATGACATATGGTAAACTGTGAGTAAATGCATACAACAATCAATATCGACAAGTGCAAATAATGAACCCAAACCGCCAGGTCCATCAGATCCTGGCAGCAGCACAAGGTCAAGAAAACAGCAACTTGGGGTGTCAGGTGATAACATAATTAAGAGAAAAGTCAAGGAAAGGCCAACACCAGTATAAACACTTTCATGGCTGGCGTCACTTGAGGAGATTGTGGGAAGTGTGGTAGGCATTGATAAATTAGGCATTGATAAATATCCCGGCTTTCCATTGAGGAGCGCCTAAAAACAACAAATAAGTAAAGGAGGATTGCCTTATGGTATCAATGGTACAGCCAGAGAGGGGAATAAAGGTAAGAGGATGGGATAAAGCAGGAGAATGTAAAGAGGTATGTCAAGGGGACAAAGAAGGTGGAGGAAATCAGGATGGGCCGCCCACGTCCCACTACTGCCCCCCAGCACCAGGTAGCACAGACGTCTCGAGCCAGGACTGAAAGGCGTCCGAACACCGAAACATGTCCCAGGACCTCCAAGCAGCAGAGAATCGGTCCTCCCTGCCCCCCTCTCGCGCCAACAGGTTTTCCATGTCTCTAAGCCGGTCCAGTTCCAGAGCCCACTCAAGTTTAGAGGGTACCTGCTTGGAGAAAATAGAATTTTTGTAAGAACTCAACGTAAAATTATTTTCTCTGAGTCCCCTGTCAGTCGCTGCCCCTCTGGTTCTTGGATCTGGGGGTTATTGCCTTCGGTACTGCTTGCTACAACTGAGGACCAGTGGGAACTGGATAATGGCTGGGGACGGCCCCCTAGAAGTGTGCCTAAGTATAGAAAGGTTTTTATTAACATTTCAAACTGCCTAGCTTACTCCCGCAGAGGGCGTCATTACCCACTAGTGAAGGCTGTATGAATGGGTGGCGACTGTCAGAGGACTCAGAGAAAAGAATTTTACAGTAAGTTCTTACAAAAATTCTATTTTTCCTTCCTAAATGGGGGCTTTTTTCTATTCGCGTTTCCATGAGTTTTGATAAAAAAAATAAATAAATAAATAAAAACATATTTTATTATTAGAATGTCTTTCTATCCATTCTAGTAGTGTTTTTAGTTCATGCATTTCAAATCTTTGATGATGTACTCATTTTGCCACAGACCACATCTAGACCACAACTCCAACTGGCCTGTGTTTGCATACTTTGTGGATAGTAACTAGTGCAGTTTGTGTTAAAAGATAGGCATGAAAATATGTGGTTTGTCATATTTGTCTACTAAACCAGCATTCTATTTGTGTTCTCCTCTCCTTGCTTAAAGAGTCGCATTGAAGTATCACATCTTCTTTTGTTACAGTAGGCGTTTCTTGCCCGAAATGAATCATGATGTCTTAAATGGTGGACGCGTTCAGCTCGTGGTAAGATACTGTAGTGTATTTACATGTATGGGCCATTTTCTGATGTTTCAGCTGCCAAATACCATGAATGCATTTACATACAATACTGTGCCATGTGTTACACACACTGCAGAATGGTCAGCCGTGATGATATAGATAATGTATGGCAAACCATAAATAATAAGTCTGTAATTGTATCAAGGTGTTTCTTGGGGATCTATATAGCTCAGCAGGTCACATGGTTTATATCAAAAACTAGAACTTCATTGTGCAATTTACATGCTTATTATTCATGGTTTCATATTCCTTAATAGGTAATAGAGACCGAAAATTATTACTGAATTATGTGCCATGAAATCAGCATGCATTCTGATGTTTTCCAATCTGTTTATGCACATTTTTTTTACAATAAAAATAAAACCAATCAGCAATCCACACACTTATATCTATATGCCAGAAAACGATAAAATAGACACTTAGGGGAAATTCCAGAGCACATAATTAAATATAACAACATGGGTAAAAATGCAGTGCGATAACACAAATATTGTAGATATAACTCTATTAAAAAGGTACATAAAGAAAAGTCCATAATTATGAACAGGATACAGCAGGCATACATCACAAACAGTGAATCAGAGATGTGACATGTTCGCATCTAGATACAGAGAGGTGTTCAGTCCCACCACCAAAGAAACGTAGCTCCACCTCTTGCGTGCATTACATCCTGGGTAGGACTTTGTCAGCGGGAACTGAGCCACGTAATCACCCTGCATATTTATACAACACCGACGCTGCCACTGCTAAAATGAAGCTAGAAGGTGGGACAAGGCTATATAGGTGTCAGGAATAATTGAAACAAACCAAACATGAAAAATAATAACATAAACAATAACATAAACCATCGTCCATATTCCTTATATATACAGGTCCCTCTCATAAAATTAGCATATTGTGATAAAGTTCATTATTTTCTGTAATGTACTGATAAACATTAGACTTTCATATATTTTAGATTGATTACACACAACTGAAGTAATGCAAGCCTTTTATTGTTTTAATATTGATGATTTTGGCATACAGCTCATGAAAACCCAAAATTTCTATCTCAAAAAATTTGCATATCATGAAAAGGTTCTCTAAACGAGCTATTAACCTAATCATCTGAATCAACTAATTAACTCTAAACACCTGCAAAAGATTCCTGAGGCTTTTAAAAACTCCCAGCCTGGTTCATTACTCAAAACCGCAATCATGGGTAAGACTGCCGACCTGACTGCTGTCCAGAAGGCCATCATTGACACCCTCAAGCAAGAGGGTAAGACACAGAAAGACATTTCTGAACGAATAGGCTGTTCCCAGAGTGCTGTATCAAGGCACCTCAGTGGGAAGTCTGTGGGAAGGAAAAAGTGTGGCAGAAAACGCTGCACAACGAGAAGAGGTGACCGGACCCTTAGGAAGATTGTGGAGAAGGACCGATTCCAGACCTTGGGGGACCTGCGGAAGCAGTGGACTGAGTCTGGAGTAGAAACATCTAGAGCCACCGTGTACAGGCGTGTGCAGGAAATGGGCTACAGGTGCCGCATTCCCCAGGTCAAGCCGCTTTTGAACCAGAAACAGCGGCAGAAGCGCCTGACCTGGGCTACAGAGAAGCAGCACTGGACTGTTGCTCAGTGGTCCAAAGTACTTTTATTGGATGAAAGCAAATTTTGCATGTCATTCGGAAATCAAGGTGCCAGAGTCTGGAGGAAGACTGGGGAGAGGGAAATGCCAAAATGCCTGAAGTCCAGTGTCAAGTACCCACAGTCAGTGATGGTCTGGGGTGCCATGTCAGCTGCTGGTATTGGTCCACTGTGTTTTATCAAGGGCAGGGTCAATGCAGCTAGCTATCAGGAGATTTTGGAGCACTTCATGCTTCTATCTGCTGAAAAGCTTTATGGAGATGAAGATTTCATTTTTCAGCACGACCTGGCACCTGCTCACAGTGCCAAAACCACTGGTAAATGGTTTACTGACCATGGTATTACTGTGCTCAATTGGCCTGCCAACTCTCCTGACCTGAACCCCATAGAGAATCTGTGGGATGTTGTGAAGAGAAAGTTGAGAGACGCAAGACCCAACACTCTGGATGAGCTCAAGGCCGCTATCGAAGCATCCTGGGCCTCCATAACACCTCAGCAGTGCCACAGGCTGATTGCCTCCATGCCACGCCGCATTGAAGCAGTCATTTCTGCAAAAGGATTCCCGACCAAGTATTGAGTGCATAACTGAACATAATTATTTGAAGGTTGACTTTTTTGTATTAAAAACACTTTTCTTTTATTGGTCGGATGAAATATGCAATTTTTTTGAGATAGGAATTTTGGGTTTTCATGAGCTGTATGCCAAAATCATCAATATTAAAACAATAAAAGGCTTGCACTACTTCAGTTGTGTGTAATGAATCTAAAATATATGAAAGTCTAATGTTTATCAGTACATTACAGAAAATAATGAACTTTATCACAATATGCTAATGTTTTGAGAGGGACCTGTGTATGTATATGTATATATATATATATAGATACACCTAAATAGACTCAGATTGACCCCAGGGAATGGACATGTCAATGCGCAGCAATAAGGGTGTTTCTCATAAATGTAAAAAAACCTACAGGGTCCAATTACATAAAAAATGAAAATAAAAATACACGCAGCTATCTTTTACAATAATAACAAAAAAAGAAGCATAACCAGAAAAATCATATATCCAAAATAAAACAGTTTAAATCAAACTCCACATTTAAACCTGTGGCTGTGGGTGTGAGAACTTTGGTCTCATAGATCCAACATGATTCTCTGCGGCTAAGCTATCTGATATAGTAGCTCCCCTCCCCCCACCTCCTTTTTTTAACTTTTTTAATAACACAGAATTTTAGACCCCCTTGGGTCTCTAATGTGACAAATACTGATGTGTTTCGAGACATTTTTTTTACCCTGAGAACAATAAAATGCTGAAAGCATGTTTTCCACCGGTTAATATGTTTGTACACCTATATTAATTCAAACTGAAATATAATAAAAGTAATACAAATCAATTGTTGTGACATTCTTTGTGTATCATATACTCTAATATAAGCATACTTTTAATTGTTTAAAATACTTTTTCTGTTGTCATTTAGCAAGCCCTTTTGTGATAGCTTTGGAAAGTAACAGGTCCTCTTTATGGAAACATCAGGGGTCTGTTAGTCCCCCAATGTCTTCCCTGCCCTCCAAAGCAGCCTTCCAAGCACAGATCATATTTGTTTAGCTGCTTCCCTGTAACAGCAAGGGAATGACAGATCGGAAACCAGAAATTACTAAATCCTCAAAATCCTGTTCCTTCATTTCCTCCATGGGAAGCAGTTCTGATCAGAAGGATCGAGAGAGCCCAGGAGCCACTATGGGCAGTGGTGAGAGGAGGGGAGGCAGCCCTTTATAGCACTGTGAACATATTACTTTTACAAAACAGCCGATCCGCCTGGAAAAAAAAATAAATCAAATAAATAAATCATGGCTGCAGCAATGATCTTGTAATAACCACTTGCTAAAAGGACATTTATGTTCGTACGTCAGTCAGCAAGTGGTTAATGTTTTTTTTAAAGTACCTGTTCCCCATCAAATTGAATTTTGCATTTGTACATGTTATCTAGGATAATAGGCAAGTGATTGTACTGTCCTGCTCCCCATGCTCTTTGTTTGACAATCTCTTGCCTATCAGTCTAGATGGCCATTACTGTTTTTTAAGATTGAGCCCTCATTGATTTATTTGGGGTTTGGATTCGTCCTCTGCATTTTGGTTCACCAGACATACTCCAAACCGAACCCATGTATGTTCAGCTCATCACTAATTGTACCAGGATACTACTACTTGCTACTTGCATAACTTATGCCATATGGAGTTGTTTCATTCATCAGATCATCAATCAATTGTAGCTCCTAATAATTAACCACTAAGAATTTTTTTAGCAGGACCGAGTAAATGAAAATCCCCATTGTAACACTTATCTAATGTGGTGAATACCAGCAAGTGGTTAAATCGCAATAGCAATAGATTAAAATTGTCTTGTAATTTAGCCTTATGCAGTCAGAATTAAATTCGTTCTAATTAGTATATTTTAAGTTTTTACAGTTTAAATTTGGTTTTGAATTATATTGAGAAATGGTGACCATCATCATTGTAAAAGAAGCATGCATTATATCATAGGAACAGGCGAGTAGATAGCTCAGCTCAGCAAATTGCTCCGGTGTAGTCTAGTGTAGTGTTAGCGTGTGTTGGTTTAATGATTTTCCACATTTCATTTTCTTTTTTTTTAAGTAAACCCATTTTGTTTATTACATTTGACTGCCTTTAGGCTAACATGTTAAGTAAGGAAGCTGATGATTTAGACCTGCTTTCTGTAAAGTCTGGAAGTACCTTATCTCAGTACAGAGGAAGGAATTTGGAAATTCAGAGAAACACATCACCCTCCTCCTCATCAGCATCAAGTAAGTAATGAAAAATGATCATCAAATGTTTAAAGGATATGCTTGCGAATAAGAGGACGTTGGAGAAAACTCTCTTGCAATAACAATGCCCTCTGAATGACTATACCGATAGTACCCCTGTTGGCACAATGTATTGTTCTTTATATCAAAATGGCAAGATAAAATATGCATATTGGTGTGCCTGTGTAAGGATTTAGCAGTCAGATCACTTGATAATGTCACTTCCAAGATTTTTTGGAGCATCTCATGTTCTCTTCAGGAGTAAATTCTATTCCAACTGTTATGGATTTAAATTCACTTGGTGCAAGGTTACCTAATGTTCCCAATGTTCCATCCTATCTCTATATTTGCAAATCTCAAAAATCTAGGCTATAACATCCCACAGATAATCTGTGGTACAAATTGAAGCAGGATCCATGCATAAATACAACCCCGGATACTATACAGAATACGGAAGTCACACTTAACATTTTACATAGGTTGAAATAAAGTCGATCTACTTCAACCAATAGGAAAAAAAATGTATAAATAAATAGAAAACCTCCATATACAGAATCCTATATCCAAAACAACATCAACAACCCTCATTCAATGCTGATAAATTATTTGTGAACATTTCTTGCCCTCCATACAATCTGGACTCCCTTAACATCTGCAAAGATAAACCGAGAACTGACTTGAAAGTATACATATACATAAACAGGGCAAGGTGATAATTTCAAAATAGTTTCTTTTTAACTAATGGACATGCACAACATATCTAAAGGATTATAGAATGTAGCACTTCCATAACTGGGGGCTCTCTTGGTATTGACTAACTGACATGTATAGGAAGTTATTTTTAATAGGAAATGTGCACTATTGCTGAAAGTGTAAAAGGGGATCTTCACCCATAAATTGAATGTCCCCTGTCCATCCCTCCTCTGCTACCTGTAAAGCTGCTTTTTTTTTTTTTTTTACTTTTTTTTTCAGAAAAAGAGTTTGGTCCTGCCTCACATACACTTAATTTGCCTAGGCAAATGAGGTGTACTGTGCCTCCTGGGATATGTACCTTACATATCCCAGGAGGCCTTAGTGTTTCATTTACAGAGGAGGAGGGGGCAAGCCTAGCGGGGCGTTATGGGGAGGCCCGCTGACTGAACTCCGAAAAGCCAGTGGGATTCCCGGTGACCACACACACCAACATGGTGGCACGGGACATGAGCGGCAGCTGCTGAGAAGAGCATCTCAGCAGGACAACGCTGAATCCACTGGGTAGGTGAATATCCAAACTGTGGAGAACCCGCCACAAGGTAAGAGGGATGGAAAGTTGAAGATCCTCTTTATTGAAATTAGACCTAGTATCAGGTGTATTTTGTAATGTCTAATGCAGTCAGGATAATTAATTTGTAAGTGTGAGAGCTTAAGGTAATTATTACCTCTCTACTCCCCGACAAAGCTTTTAACTGCTTTTCAGGAAGAAAATGCCATCTTTGTTCAGCCACCATCAGCAACTACTTCCTGGACTGCATGGTGGCTCTCAGATGCTGCACTCAAGTAAATCCGGGTGCCTGTATGGTTCTTGACTCTATCTGAAAATGTCTGGCAGAGATTACACCCCTGCTTCAACCTCTCACCTTGTGACTTGCTGCAAAGTTAAAATGTTGCAGTCTGATCACTGGGGAAAGGAGACTGAAGAAATGTTTCCTCCTGTCTATATACCAGATGGCAAGATCCAAGCTGGGCAAAGCCACTAGACTGAAGCTCAAGAAATGCTTTTTAAAGTAACTGTAACTTCCAAAAAATTGAATGCAGTGCCTATACAATAACACAGTAAATACCTACCTATCCTACTGCCCACAATGCAGATCTTTGTTCTGTTGTTGCCTAAAGAATCATCTGTCTCCAACACTTCGGTAGTGCCAGATGCTTGCTCGATGCTTTCCTTCTTCACCCTGTAGTTCCTTTCACTGACTCCTTATTACGGAACTCAGTAGTGACTAATTGACTGGCGGAAGGAACCACAGCATTCGAGAGAAGGAACCAGGCTTCTAACAAATTTGAAAGTGTGTCAGATGCCAGAGATCCTTTACAGCCTTAGAAAGTGTAGAGAAGCCAGAAAGAGCAAAGATAAATTGTAGGGACTGAAGACTGGTGGCACAGGAATCAGAAAAGGTGTATATTAATGGTGTTCTTGCCTTGTTTTTTTGGAAGCAGTGCTTTATTGATTATTCATATATAGGTTTTATATAGTGACAGCGATTTGCACAGCACTTTACAAAATGGAGGCAGACAGTACAGTTACAATGCATATCACCACAAAAGGGGACAGGGGGCCCTGTGAGCACTTACCATCTAAATGGGTCAGCCTTTTAAAAATAATGCTGCTGTATATTGTGAATACTGAAAAGTCAATTTTAATGTTTTTGGAAATGTTTTTTATATGTTTTTATGTTTTTGTGATTGCTCAAATAAGGCTTTGCTAAATTAAAAAACAAACCTATTTGTCCTTTTACTCTTTAGACCAAAATGCATTTACTCCAGCGAAAACAAATTCGGGACCCCAACGAAAGGAACGCATCTCATTTCGAAATAGCCCAGTTCAGCTCAGTGGAGGATGGGGTGGAGGAAAAAAGAAGGGAAAATCATTTAAATGAAAGCTTTCTCTAATAAAAGAAAATGTTGCTATTGCATATTCCTGTTCTCTATTTAAAGGGAAAGTATGGTGTGTTGTACTTCTAGTATGCTCACAGTAGTTATTGCATTACATTTCTTTGTAAATTTCAAACTTTGAAGTGCTTTCTTCTCTCTCACTTTGTCATTGTAATAAATACAGAGAATTGCAGTTTAACCTCTTCCCGCTGATAATACACATATATGCAACCTCTCGGCAGGTGGACATTAACGTCGAGAGACCGCATATATGCGGCCTTATGTAAAGACCTGTCTGTGCTGAGAGTGCATGCTCCTAGCACAGTCACAGTTGCAGACCGGAAAGCTCCTGATGCACAGCAGTCACATGACCCAAATGCCCACCTCTGCCTACTGGCATGTAGGCGCTCTTAAAAGGCCAGAGGGGTCGACGGTTTAAGAATAAGTTCACTTTTGGAACATGTTACATGTTCCACCTGTTTTTAGGGTGGAACACATAAACATGTTCCAGCATCTGCCTCCTCTCCCCTGGTCCCCCCTCCATGTGAGGGGACGGCACCAGCTGTCACTAGTTGAAAACAGCACTCCACCAATACAACAACAGTGTTCATTCACAGTTTCCTGTGAATGAATGCATACAAGTACTGCCAGTCATTGAAGCGGACGACTTGTAGTTTTCAACAAGCTGCGAGGGGCCTGGTAGCACTCTCATATTCCATTGATCTTCCTGCTCTCAGGTAATTGCCTGTCCGTTCCAGGTTCAGGCAAACGGCTATCCTGAGAGTCTGCATGAGCCTGAGATTGCACCTGTCATCTGCTGATCACGGATGCAATATTCTGTAGGCTCCTTTGAAAAAAAATAAGTGCACTTTTTTTTTTACCTAAAAAAACGTGTGCATTGATTTTATTTGTTTTTAAAAGGTGAACTTATGCTTTAACTATTAAAAGGTGCCTTGTATATGCCTGAGTCAGATACAGCCTTTCTGCTTGTAGGGGATTTATAGTGTTTTACAAATATTTTATTCAGTAGTTTATAAATGCCATGTGTTACTTTTAATCAGTTGAATAAATATGAAATATTGCAAATGTTTAATATTTGCCCTCTTAATGCATATAGGCGTACACTGGTTATACACATATTGTTTGTTAACAAAGGTACGTTCACACCAGCGTCTGAATGTATCTCAGCCAACCCTAAATAAAAATAGAATTTTCTCGAATGTTTTGGGATATTTGACATCTGTTAGCTGTTTTGCATGCAGATTTCATGCAGGAACAAGACTGGATGATGTGCCCACGGATATTGCTAAGGAGACAGTAAAGACTACTAAAAGTAAAACAACTGTTGCCCATGTAACAGTGTACACACACAAAGGTGAAGGCTTTAAGCATAGTAAGGTTTAGTTTACAATTGGGCAATTTCTGAAAACTATCTGCAGCGGATTGCTTTTTCTGAACATTGGGACTAATATGTCACAATATTTGCAATGTGTCCCATTGATTTGAATAGGTGAGTTTGACAGACAGTGCCGCCTATCATCTTGACAAGCCTCAATAAATTTCCTGTGATACAAAGCATTGCGGCTGTGGTATGTGTACAGCCCCCCTAGCTGTATGGTAGCTTTTAGGCGGGCAGTCAGGTGTCAGAAACACCAAGGCTTAACTGACTGTTTTTACTACCCCCTGGCTGTCTGTGTGAAAGAAGCGTAAGTGTGTGTGTGCATGATTTCATACCTTAGTAAGCAATAATTCTGCTCTCACTGGGGAGGGTTTACTAAAACTTCTGCACCCAGAATCTAGTGCAGCTATGCTTAGTAACCAATTCGCTTCCAGGTTTTATTGGTAAAGCTTAATTGAACAAGCTGAAGTTTGAAGCTGAATGGTTACCATGCACAGCTGCACCAGATTCTGTGTACAACAGTTTTAGGCTGGCCATACACTATACAATTTTCTTATTCAATTTCCTTTAGATTTACCTTAAACTATGTAGTGCAAGGGCCTGCCTGACTGCATACAAATTGAAAGTGTTTAGGTTTGACCCTATATTACATGGTTTTGGTAAATCTAAAGGAAAGTTGAACAAGAAAATTGTATAGTGTATGGCCAGCCTTAGTAAATTTCCCTCTAAATGTAGTTTTTTTTTTTTTAACACTCACATTCCTTAGTACACCTTATCAGAATAAAGGGTACAAAAGCAATATGATTTGGATGTTTATGTGCACTGCAAACTTGGAACGCATTATACATAAGTGTATGCTTTAGCAGATCACTAAGGAATCCAGATTGTTAGCTACACATATATCAGCATGCTCAAACGAACCTTCATTGCAAGCCTACCAGGTACCTTCATAACAATTTATTAGCGCTCCTGCCCATTTTCTTGAAGTATATTGGGCCCATAGACTTGCATTCTCTGTAGTAACAGCAAAGCACAACCAGTGTGTAGCACCTGCAAAGCAGGAAATGGAGTCTGCATATGTAATGAGTGATTATGATTGTACCATGTACATATATAATACCAAACTATACATATAAACAAAGGTTTTTTTTTTGTTTTTTGTTTTTTATAGTATCAACATTCATTTATAACTTTAATAATTCCATTACCTAATTGCATTATTTACATCAAGTTTTTTTCTCTCTATTATTTAAAACTTTGTTATAAATGTA
Organism: Pelophylax lessonae; assembly: GCF_965119305.1. Lineage (NCBI taxonomy): Eukaryota > Metazoa > Chordata > Amphibia > Anura > Ranidae > Pelophylax > Pelophylax lessonae. The sequence goes on along the minus strand of NC_138771.1, from coordinate 285,167,747 downwards.
GTTAAAAAACACTTCTGAGTAAAGCTGGCCATGGACGGTTCAAATCACGGAGGTTCAGCAGGAACCGGGTGAGATTCGAACCATGTATTGGCAAGCTGAATGTACCCAAGTTGATCAATCAACTTGGATGTAATCAGTCTGTTGGATTTTCGATGCATTTTTGCTTTATATATTGCTATATTCTCTTGCCAGGAGAATATATTGGCTCTGCAGAAGGGATTCCCCCATGAACACTGACTGGGTTGATGGGGGAATCAAGCTATTTTCTATCCTGCAACCTGTGCAAGAAAGAAAATCTCTCCTTCCTTGGTTGGTTTTACATACTCTATATTCCTTCTTTTCTGTCTGGTTGTTTTTTTACATGTTTGTAAAAAAAGAAATAAATAAAAATCGCCATGCAACCAGCACTTAACTAGAATGCGATAAGAATATACATATATGGATTATATTTATTTCCAAAGCATTTTAATCTGTTTTCTATCTTGTTAACATAATGCAATGTCTGAACTGAGCTGAAATGAAAACATTTGTATACAGTATTCATTTCATAAATTAGATGTCTACATAGCACCAACTCTATCAGTAGAAACTAATACGGTGAATTACCTTACATTGCAGTCAAATATATAATGGAATTGATTTACTAAAAGAATAAAGGCTGTTTATCTAGCAAAGTGAGTGTTCACTGTAAAGTGAATGTTATTAAATAGAGTGGAAGTGTGTTTACTTTGAATACTCAATAATGTGCAATAGATATTTTAAAAAATCTGGACTTTATTCTAACACAACTGGGTTTTCCATTTGAACACAGCTTACCTTATTCATTAACATTCACTTTTTTTTGAAAGGTGTTTATTTAAATTTTTGCATAACAGTAACAAAAAGAAAACACAAGGGCAACATTGCCCATAAAACAAGTGTAAGGCAAGCATGTAAATTACACAAGGGTATCAGAAGACATCTTAACCTAACACCACAGAAGGGGGGGGGAAGGGGGGGGGAATAGAGAGGGGCCTAACGGCCCAAAACAAGGGGGGGAAGGGGAAAAAATGTGTTGCGTACCACAAAGAGCCAGGAGGGCCAAGCAACTGCGAGGCTACACTCCCAACCGGTTGTCACAGAGATGGGGGGGGGGGGGGGAGGAGAAAGGAACATACCAACAAGACTAACCATACCATACACACCCACACATCCACAATCACACACCATCCCCTACCTCCAGGTACCCACCCCCCAAGATAAGGGGGGGGGGGGGGGGTATAGAACAAACAACTCATGTAATAAAACAAATATAAACCGCATAACATCCGGGGCTACTCAGACTCAGTCGAGAGATAAGCTGGAGGGCAAAGGGGCATCTGCCCAATACGAGTCTTCCACATCAAGCCAGGGCTGCCAGACATTAGTGAACTTTTTAGGACACCCTCTACTCTTATAAATTAGCTTATAAAGCGGAACATCACTGCGCACCAAAGTATAGAACTCCTGTATGGTAGGCGGTTCAGCCCTCCTCCAATGTAACAAAATAAGTTTCCTGGCATAGAACAGTAAGATGCGGAGCAGGATCCTAGGGCGTACACGATGTACAATGTCATTCAACACACCCAGCAGGCCTACCTCAGGAGTAAGAGGGACCGACAGGTGCAGTTTATTAGTAAAAAAGGCAAAAATAGATGTCCAGTAACCTTTAACATGGGGACAGGACCAGAACATGTGGAGCAAGTCCGCAGCAGGACAGCCGCACCTAGGGCAAGCGGCTCCCGGGGCTACCCCCATACGGACCAACTTCTGGGGTGTATAATGCAGATGATGGATAAATTTAAACTGTATTAACCTATTATTCGAACTAATAAGATCCTGCAAACAAACCTCCGTGGCCTCCTCCCATGTCTCCTCTGTCAGGTCGGGCAAGAGCGCGACCCACCGGCCCATGGCCGTTTTAAACGGGTCAGCACCCGCCGCCTGCAGCCTCATATAAAACGTAGTGACCATTTTATTAATCCCTTCAATAGACAATAACAGCTCCATCGGGGATTCCCCGAGCTCCAGGGTCAGTCCCGCAAACTGTGCACGGGCGGCGTGGCGTAATAACAGGTATTTAAAGAAAAAACGGTTGCTCACACCATGGTGGGCCTTCAGGTCATCAAAGGAAACAAAATGAGACGACCAAAAGACGTGAGAGACATGGGTCACCCCAAGTCCAGACCACCAGCCCGAATCCGGATGACCATAGAGCTCGGGGAAGTTGTGATTATCCCATAATGGGGCATTGGGAGACACAGCAGGCGTCCCCACTAACAACTTATTACCAGCATGCCAGGCCAACCACCCTACCTCCATAGGAGAGTTACGGGAGCAGCGTCTAGGGACAGATCTGTGCAGGGCATCCGTAGCCTGTGCCTGCGAGCCATGCATGGCCAATACGAGAATGGTGGAGGAGTTACCCGGAGAATCGCCGAGGCCATCATACAAGTACGTAAGCTGGGACGCAATGAAGTACTTATAAAGGTCTGGACACGCCAGGCCCCCCTGGAATTTGGAGGCCTGGAGAGAGGACCTGGCTATGCGAGGGCGGGAGCCCTGCCCATTAACATTCACTTTGCCAATAGAACAACCTCTACTCTTTTTGTAAGCCAATCACAATATTCCACATCACAAATTGTAACAGAATTGTAATGTTCCCCTGGGGTAATAGCAATAGTATTGTTATTTAAAGATGAAGATCATTCAAAAATGGTACCTACATTTTTGGTGTATGCTGGTTGATGTATTTGACTTCTAGCTTTTAGGTTAGCAGTTTTGGGCGGTTCTTTCCTTTATAGCAAAACTGTACTTTGCTGATGCAGGACAGATTTTGAACCCCTCTCACTATCTGCATGTATTCCCCTTTCCTTTGTTTTCCTATCCTTTTAGTTAGCCTTCAGGTGGAAAAAACAGCACTGTGTAAGCTTTGAGTTACTTCAGAAAGAACTTGCACAGAGCTCAGGAATATCTCTGCCCCAAAATGACAACGCTGGGCCAATAATTAAGAACCATCTGCACCACAAGGAATGACAAGCACCTGTCACGTGGAGTAAGTCACATGGTCCTCCATACCTGGAAGGATCAGGATATTTTCTTCTAGCACTAGAAGAATAAAAGAAAAGAAGGCGCACCAACTTCGTGCATTATCCTACATGTGTTTATTTCATATTAAAGTGATAAAAGCTTCTCACAAGCATGAGAATGTAAATACGCTCACAGAGGCCATGGATTAGTGGCCTCTATGCGCATATTTACATCCTCATGCTTGTGAGAAGTTTTTATCACTTTTATATGAAATAAAAAGATGTGGGATAACGCACTAGGTTGATGCGCCCTCTTTTCTTTCTATTATTCTAGTGCTAGAAGGGCACCGCCAATCCTAGAGGACAGCAAGGCCTGAAACCATATCATCCTATAGATGCTGAGCAACCATACTCGTGTGCAGGAGTATTTCTTCTGTTGTATTTTCTTCTAGCAGCTGAACAAAGCAGTGGATAAGTAAAGGAAAGGTAACTATAAGCTGATAGGAAGGGAAATATTAAGGCCTTGTTCACAAATACCGCAGTGACCTGAATTTTACCACATGGTAAAAGGATATATAGAAAACAATTGTTTTCTGTGTGTCCTGTTGACATCACAATGCTGGTGTCATGTGCGGTGCATTGCGTTAAAATGCTACAATGCAATGCAAATCTAATGAGGAAAAAAAGCTTTTTATTATAATGTCCCTTACAAGGATCCATAGCAATTTGATGTGTGTACAAAATGTATGTCTACGCTCATAAAAATGCACGCCTGTGGAAGGCAATGCATATTCATTTTAATCAAAAACGTTCATGCATTTTAATGCACATTTAGGTATGAACATGTCCTAAAGCCAAACCTGTTGCTTTACCCTGTGTGGACAGAGCATCTCTTTTGCAATATTTGTTCATATAGGACTCACTAACTGTATTAAAGGCTAGGGTTTTGTAGAAGTCTTACCCAATATAGAAAACCCTTACAGACTTATTCAGTAGTTCGCTGGTTTGATAAAATATATGACTTAGAGTGCTGCCCAAAGCTGGAGGATAGCAGGTGTCCCTGCCGGTGTACAGAGAGTGGGAGCATGCATCATAACACTAATCCAGAAGTGTAGACATATGCGGTGTAAGACAACACTCAAAGACAGCCTCATGCTTCAAGTATGGATATAGCTGTGTATGGCCTCAGTCAGTGCTGCTTCAGCCACGCTCCCTGGTGCATTTCACCACTCCCACCCGTGATTGATCATGGGGAAGATGACCAAGCCCTGATAGGAGGGGCAAAACACGTCAGAGACTTGGCCCAGGGCAGGCCTGGCTGAGGACATACACAGCCATATCCATATTTAAAGCACAGGGTCGGTTTTGGGTGGCTTCTTCACCCGCAGATAAATTCAGTGTTAGGTTTGCTATTTTGAGACATTTTTCAGTGTGTAAATGTGCATTTGTCACTAATATTCCAAATATAGTTTTGCAGCAGTAGAAAGGATTTAAAAAGTTAAACCAATTTCTAATACATCATTGCCTCCATTAGACCAAAATGCATTAAAGGTGCCACACCCAAGCTAGTGTAGACAATCTGAACAACATGTGGAGTGGGACTTTCAAGGCACCAAGCATTAAATCTCAAAAAATATACATAAAATAATAATTTTATTAATAGAGTCTATTAAAAACAACCATAAAGGTCCAGTGAATAAAATTAAAAAAAAAAAAAAAACATATGCACACAATTCTTAATATGTACAAAAAGAAAACCACCACACAAAATATCTTCAACAACCGAAGAATGTCTGTCTTATATAAATAAGCCCCAATATGTTTCAACTCATGGATGGTATGGGTCTTCTTCAGGGAGATAAATAAGGTGGTGGAGTCTGCAACATAAAGACATATAAGTACAACACCAACAAATACAACAACTGGTCATGATATGATAAATAATGTATCAAACGACTCCCAATTACACTTTTTAACATAGCATAAAATAGGATGAGTGCATTTCAAAAACCCAAGGTGTTAACCTGATATGACACAAAAGATGCCCAAAACTTCCATTTAAGAAAAATCAGCCCACCTAATAAACAAAAAAGTAGACAAATGAACAAAATATAACCTCAAATATTGGTTTGGTTAAGAAAAAAAAAACATTTCTATGGACACTACCAAAAAGAAGAGAATACGATGTGGCCAAGAGATTTAACCCAGATTGTCGAAACTGCCTTCTAGATTGTGAATTATATCACCGTGATTGTGTTCAAATTTTCACAGATTTGCTCCTAAAGAAACACCCTCCTCTCATCCTCTTTAAGAAAACCAATAAAGTTATTATCAGCTGTTGCCTCTTTCTTCTACTTCCTCAGTCTCCATGGTCCCTCACCCCCTACAGGTCTGATAATGTCATTGGTGGCAAGCTTCTTCTTCCTTAGGGCTTGTTTAGACTTGACTGTTGAGATTGTTAGGGGGGGGGGGGTGAGACATGTTTTTAACACCCCCCCCCCCACTGAGTGATATAACAGATTAGTTATATAATAAGAATGCAAGTAACAGAAAACTGAAATAAGATATAGTAGTGTAACCTGTGTGAATCACTGGCCAGTCAAGCAAAATCCTATTCACATATAACAGTTTCAACTTTGTACCACTACACTTTAGTTAAGGGACATCTCTCGCTTTGTTGTAAAATTTTAGGAAGCTGGAGAAGAGCAGACACTTCATTTGCAGTAAATGGTTCAATGAAATGTATGTAATATGTTTCTGAAGTTACACTTTCTCAGGATGTTTAGACCTCAGTTTGCAGTCACATTTTGCACCTTTTTTCCTTGTAAGAAGCCGTGTAAGTTTTATTTCATTGCTGTTTACTTATCTTCTAAAGGATATGAAGATTTTCTGTAAAAGATATTAAGAAAAAAAGTTGTGAAACCAGAGCTTGAAAATTCATATTTGGGGACAATTGCACCATTGTTTAAAAAACAACTATATTTTAGTCAGTATAAGACACTAAGTCCTCACTATACATGCTTTACGATTTTCGGCATAAAATAACCACAATAAAATGTTTTGATGCCACCAGGTTTCATGGTTCGTGGCATCGAAATTAAAAGGGATGACTCACCCGCTTACTCTAACATCCTTTGAATTCTCTTGAAAGGCTGCCACACTCCTGAGGGGGCACGTGTCCACCTTATATGAGCTTTTAGTTACTCCAACGCACTACCTCCCCTACATGACCCAATGGTAAACCCAATTTGGAAATAACCTTAGAGCTAGATGAATGGCAAGAAATAGCTAATAATTTGGCTCAGGTATCTTAACACAACGCTGGTAGAATCCAATTATAAACTGCTGTTGAGGTTGTACATGGTCCCTACCAGAGTTGCTAAAATATGCCCGCAAGCCACCTCTTCTTGCTTTAGGCTATGTGGACATCTGGGGAGTCGGGACCATGTTTCATATTTGGTGACAATGCTAGATTTTAGATAAGGAGCTTTAATACACTCAGTAATAGAAGTGAATGTCCCCAGAACTCCTGAAATTGCCCTTTTTCAGAAACTAGAAATTGAGGCCCCTAAGCACCAGAAAAATGTATATCCTACATTATCCTGGCAACTAGAATTGCCATTGCTAGGTGTTGGAACCAGTCAGTGGTCTCACTTGAATACATTACTCAAAAACTAAACTGGATAACGATAAACTCTTATGTACCCTCAATATTACCTAGTCGAAGTTTGATAAGACCTGGAAGCCTTGGCTGCGGCACCTGGACAGTCTAATGCGACCTGGGAATCTTGATCACGTCTTTTCTATTTCTGTCTTTTCTCTCTAACCTCCTTCTTGTTTCCCCCTTTCTTTAGGGTGACTAAGTAAAATTTGTACTTGATGGTAATTTGATTTTGTTCAGACACTTAGCAAGTAAGACAGCAAGCGAAAATGTTAACCACTTGCCGACCGCCGCAAGTACATATACTGCGGCGGTCAGCCCCGGGCAGGCAAAGTGACGTATCCATACGTCACTAGTTCCCGCAGCTCTGGGGCGCGCGCGCGCTCCCGCGGTCCCGTTGATGGCTTGATTGGGTTCAGAACCGATCAGTCATCAGATCCATGCCAATGATTTTTGGCCTGGACCGGTTGATCGGTCCTGCCCAATCAGATTACATGCTGAGCCTGTGTAATGTAAACACAGGCTCAGAAAAGACATGCTCTCCCCTCCCATGATCCTTTTTGGATTCATCTCGAGAGGAGAGCACATCTAACTGTAAGTACTGCACCAAGCACATATATATAAACTTAGATAGGCACAGTTAACCCCTACACCCCCTGTCACAACACACACTGTATACTGTATATAGCATTTTCCTATATACCCGTATAAGTGTGATTTGTGACCAGGTGTAGCGCTTGCGGCCCCCCCTTTTACATTTAAAATACCCGCCACCCCCCTAATAAAGATTTGACCCCCTGATCACCCTCAGTTAACCCCTTCCCCCCTGTCACATTGCACACTAGTACAAACCTAATATACTGTTTTTCTGTTTTTTGTATTAGTGCGATTGTGACTTGAGTTAGCGCTAGCGACTTAGTTTCTGTCCCAAGTAGGTTTAGGGTCCCCCCACCCCCCCAATAAATATTTAACCCCCTGATCATCCCTACACCCCCTGTCACAACACACACGGTATACAGTATATAGCATTTTCTATATACCCCTATAAGTGTGACTTGTGACCAGGTTTAGCGCTTGCCGCCCTTCCTTTTATACTTAGGATACCCGTAACCCCCTCCCAATAAAGATTTAACCCCCTGATCGCATCCAGTTAACCCCTGTCACATTGCACACTAATACACACGTAATATAGTGTTTTACTGTATTTTGTATTAGTGTGATTGTGACTTGAGTTAGCACTAGCGAGTTTGTTTCTGTCCCAAAGGAGGTTTAGGGTCCCCCCCACCCCCAATAAAGATTTAACCCCCTGATCACCCCAGTTAACCCCTTCATTGTCCTGTCACAGTGTCACTTTTATAGTGTACAGTTTTTTTCTGATCACTATTATTAGTGACACAGGTGACATTAGCTAGTGTTAGTGTCAGTCTAAAATAGCGCAGATCCCGGGAGCATAGTTAGAAATAACCCCTTGATTACCACACTCACACACACACTTCCATTACTAGTATAGTGTTTGAACAGATCAATATCTGATCTGATCAGAACTATACTAGCGTCCCCATAGTTTAGGGTTCCCAAAACGCGGTGTTTGCACAATCAGCACTGATTCCTGCCAGCACCTGCGTTTAACCCCTCTGCCCAGCCCACCCCACCCAGGTAAGTGTAATCAATAGATTACTGTCACTTACAAAAAAAGACAACACACAAAACCGCTGTGTTAGCAGAGTCAGGCCTGATCCCTGCTAGCATTAGCATTTTTTTTTGGTAGCGATTGAAATAGTCCTTGACAACCAGGAAGCCTCACTGGCAGAATCGGGGTCAGTATATGAACCTGATGATGGCAGCGGCTCCCTGACAGATAGCTCAGACGACGGATGGGTCCCTGTTAGACCCAGGCGTACCCGACCCCATTCTGGAGTTGTTGAGATGCAGGAATCGCAGGGTGCTCGTATGGAGCAGAGTGTCGGGACTACGGCCGCTTATCCTTCTGGTGGCCTGGCAAGCGCCAGCGGCCTAGTACACCCTGGACCTACTACAACCAGCACTGCAGTATCACCTGGTGACGTGGCGAGTCCCATAAGTGCAATTGAAGCTGGTGCGGTGGCTAGCACGAGTAGTGGCCCGCAGCCACTGCGTATTCGAAGACAGGCCCGTAACGCCCATAGTGCCCTCCCTGATGCACTGGCATATCCCAATTGGCAACCCACTGATTCTACAGCTGTTTTTACGCCTCTGAACTTTTTTGAGTGGTTCTTCACGGAAGATCTTTTCAGATCTATTGCGGATCAATCTAATTTATATGCACAACAGATTATCACCGCCAACCCAAATTCGCCCCTTGCCAGACAATTCGCCTGGAAACCTATAACGGTTCCCGATTTTAAAATCTTTCTGGGCCTTTCCCTCAACATGGGCATAACCAAACAGAGTGAATTGCAGCTATATTGGTCCACTAGCCCACTTCACCATATGCCCATGTACTCTGCATCCATGTCCAGGGCAAGATACGAGCAAATTCTGCGATTTTTGCATTTCAGTGACAATGAAATCTGTCGTCCTTGGGGAGACCCTGCATATGATCGGCTCCACAAAATTCGGCCCCTCATAGACCACTTTAATCAGCAGTTTGCAGCCTTGTTTACCCCCAAACAAGTTGTCTGCATTGACGAGTCCCTGATTAAATTTACTGGCCGCCTTGCTATGAAACAGTACCTCCCCAGCAAGCATGCCAAGTACGGGGTCAAGCTGTATAAACTGTGTGACAGGGCCACAGGATATACAGTTAGTTTCCCGGGTCTATGAGGGAAAAGATAGCACTGTGGAGCCCCCCAACTGCCCAGACTACATAGGGAGCAGCGCCAAGATAGTTTGGGACTTGGTGTCACCCTTTTCCAGAAAGGGCTACCATTTGTAGGTGGACAACTTCTACACAAGCGTGCCACTATTTAGTCATCTTTCTGAATTACAAATTGGCGCATGTGGCACCGTGCGACCTAATCGCCGGGGCTTCCCCCAACAGCTTGTAAATTCCCTTCTTAGTCAGGGGGCGAGAGCCTGCTTGAAAACGGACAAATTGCTTGCATTGAAGTGGAGGGATGCACGGGATGTTTTCGTTCTGTCCTCCATTCATGCAGACACGACGATCCAAATTCCTAGGGCAACTGGCGTTATGGAGAAACCCCTCTGTGTCCACGAATATAACCTTAATATGGGAGGGGTGGACCTTAACGACCAGCTTTTGGCGCCGTATTTAGTTGCCCGTAAAGCCAGATGCTGGTACAAAAAAGTGTCTGTTTATTTATTCCAATTGGCTATGCTGAATGCCTTTGTCCTATACAGGGCGTCAGGACGACTTGGATCCTTCAGAGAATTCCAGGAAGTGATCATCCTTGCCTACCTGTACCCAGGAGGTATGCCTGCCCAACTTCCCCTTCCAGATGCAGTGAGCCGGCTGCATGAGAGTCATTTTCCACATGTCCTCCCGAGTACCCCTACCCAACGACGACCCCAAAGAAGATGTCGTGTCTGTAGCAGGCGCGGATTTAGGCGTGACACCCGCTATTATTGTCCCAGATGTCCTGACCAACCTGGTCTCTGCATCGGGGAATGTTTTGAGCGCTACCATACACTAATGGAGTTTTAGTGTAGGGTACAGCACGACACAGTGTAGGGCACACAAACACAGGGTCTCGAAAGATGTTCGATGGCTATCGACATTTTGAGAGACCCAAGCTGGAAAATCGCAGTTCACAGAAAAAACAGTTACAAAAAAAAAATCCAAAAACAGTTGTTGTGTCAGTCATTTTATATGTTCTTCTACTCTTCCTACTGTACTTTTACTGTACTTTGTTTTTCATTCTTTTGTTAACCTGTTTCTCTTGCAGGTACTCGTCGGCTGCCACATTGATTTTATATATTCTGACACAAACAGTGTTTGCGAACAGCGTATATGGATACCTTTGCTGGCAGCAGCTGTGGTGCAGTTAAAATACCTTTTAAGTATACGTGGAATATTGTCATGTATACCCATCATTAAATTCAGTGGGTGGCTGTTTGGGCGGTTAATGGTGTGTAATACTACACAATATTCCTGTGCTGATTTCTGTTAGGTTCTCTTTTTTTTCGTTCAGCCCACAGGCTGCATGAAAAAAAAAAACCTACACTATATGCCAAACAAGAACCAGCAATGTACTGGTACGTTGCTGGACTTTGAGTGGTTATACCAGGATGATGCCTGCAGATTTAGGTATCATCTTGGTATTGTTTTTTACAGCCAGCGTTCGGCTTACATGTAAAAGCAATCCTAGCAGATAATTGCCCGCTAGACTGCTTTTACATGCAGTGGGAGGGGACCCCCCTCCCACTGCCGCCTTCCGTGGTTTTTCTCGGGCCCTCCTGTCCCACCGGTTAACCCAAGAGTGCAGCCGGTGGTTAAATTATCTAACCATAGAGCTAATTGGAGATGAGAATGGCTCCATTCATCTCTATGGCCTAAGATACCAGAAGCTACGAGCATTTCATGACTTCTGCTTCGCCAGAAATAAACAGCGCCATTGGGAAAGCATTTTATCACACCAATTTTGATGTGGTCCGATGCTTTAAGGTCAGAGGAGAGATCTAGAGTCTAAAAGACCCCAATTTTTTTAAAAAAAGAGTACCTGTCACTACAGATTGCTATCATAGGGGATATTTAAATTCACTGTGATAACAATAAAAATTATTAAAAAAAAAAAAAATGAAAGGAAAGGTGTCAAAATAACATAAAAAAGCAAAATAAAAAAAAAATTAAAAATCAAGCCCCCCCTGTCCCCCCGTGCTTGCGCGCAATAGCGCACGCAAGCATTGGTCTAGTGTCATATGTAAATCGCAATTGCAGCATGCATGTGAGGTATCACCGCGAATGCCAGGTCGAGTGCAGTAATTCTTGCAGTAGACCTCCTCTGTAAGTTTAAAGTGGTAACCTGTAAAGACTTTTAAAGGCTTTAAAAATGTACGCAGTTTGTTGCCGCTGCACAGTCGAGCGCAATTTTTAAAGCATGTCATGTTTGGTATCTATGTACTCGTCATAAGGTCATATTTTAAATTTTACCATACAATTTTGAATTATATAGTGTATTTGTGCAATAAATTTTAAAAAATGTATTTTTTTCGCAGAAATTGCGTTTGAAAAATCTGTGCGCAAACACCGTGTAACAAAAAAAATTGAAACATCCACCATTTTGTTCTATAGGGCCTCTGCTTTACAGAAATATATAATGTTTGGGGGTTCAAAGTAATTTTCTAGTAAAAAAAAAAAATATGTTTTCATGTAAACAAAAAGTCACAGAAAAGGTTTGGATTTTAAGTGGTTAGAAGAGTGGGTGATGTGTGGCTAAGATTGAGCATACAATGCCGGTACAGTTCAAACATCCCCCAATTTACCCCTTTTTGAAAAGTAGACACCCAAAGCTATTTGCTGAGGCAAATTATCCATGGAGTATTTTATATGTCGCCCTAAGTTTCGGAAAGATGACAATTTGTTTTTGTTTTTTTGTTTTTTTTTACAGAAAGTTGTCACTAAATGATATATTGCTCACACATGCCATGGGTATATGTGAAATGACACCCCAAAATACATTCTGTTGCTTCTCCTGAGTACAGGGATGCCACATGTGTGAGACTTTTTGGGAGCCTAGCTGTGTACGGGACCCCAAAAACCAATCCCCATCTTCAAGTTTTCTAATGGCGTAAATTGCTTATTTTACAGTTGTGTTCAAAATTATTCAACCCCCAATGCTGTAAAGGGTTTTAGGGAATTTAGTGTACATTTGTAATTGTATTCAGAATGAAATCCTACAAGGACTTCTTAAAGAACCATATGCAACTAAAATGACATCAATTGGTTTGGTAATACAGTAGTAAATGTTTCTTTTGTGAATTCTTCATTGACACAATTATTCAACCCCTTAACCACTTGCCGACCGCCGCACGACTATCTACGTGGGCGGTCAGCCCCTCACAGGCAAAGTGACGTAGGTCTACGTCGCTCGCCTGTGAGGGTTTAGGGAGCGAGCGCGCGCCGCCGGAGGCGCGCTCCCGCTCCCGCGTGGTCACGGACCCCCCCGCGCGCGTGACCGGCGGACCCGATCGCCGCCGGCCACTCTGCGATCGGCGGGGGAGAGGGAGAAAGTCAGGCAGCTTGTGTAAACAAGCTGCCTGTCATTCTCCTCTCTGTATGAGAGCTGATCACATGGATCTACTATGTAGATCCATTGATCACTCTGCATACAGTTGAAGCCCCAGCCAATCACAGTTAGAAGCACGCCCCTAGGGACACACACAGCCCCTCCCTCTCAAATAAAGTTAACCCCTTCACTACCAGTGTATTTTTACAGTAACAGTGCATATATATAGCACTGATTACTGTAGAAATGTCACTGGTAACCCCAAAAGTGTCAAAAATGTCAGTCAAGGGTCCGATCTTTCCGCCGCAATGTCGCAGTACCGCAAAAAAAATCGCAGATCGCCGCCATTACGCGTTAAAAAAAAAAACAACAAAAATGACAAAAATCTTTCCCTTTGTTAGTAAACGCAATAACTTTTGCGCAAACCAATCAAAATACGCTTTTTGCGATTTTTTTTACCAAACATAGGTAGCATAAAACAAATTGGCCGAAAATATTAAAAAAGTTTGATTTTTACATTTATTTTTGGGGGAATTTCATATAAAAAAAAGGGAAAAATATTGCTATTTTTGCAAAATTTACGCTCTTTTTTTGTTTATAGCGCGTGATCAAAAAATCGCACAGGTGATCAAATACCGCCAAAAGAAAGCTCTGTTTGTGGGAAAAAAAGGACGCCAAATTCGTTTAGGTACAGCGTCGCACGACCGCGCAATTGTCCGTTAAAGTCACGCAGTGCCGAATCGCAAAATACCCCCTGGTCAGGAAGGGGGTAAAATCTTCCGGGGCTTAAGTGGTTAAAGACTACCACTCTGAAGAACAGAGGTTCATTGAAGTGTTTTCAATCAGGTATTGAAAACACCTGTGGATGTCAGGGAGCAGCAATAAAGCCTAATAAGCACCAATTAGGCAGCTTTAAAATGACTGTGATACTCAGCTCCTTCTAGACATTTACTGGTGTGGTTACAAACATTGTGAAGTCAAGAGAATGGTCCAGGAAGACAAGAGAAGAGGTGATTACTCTTCACAGGAAGGGCAATGGCTATAAGAAGATTGCAAAGATGTTAAACATACCAAGAGACACCATAGGAAGCATCATTCGCAAATTCAGGGCAAAGGGCACTGTTGAAACGCTACCTGGTCGTGGCAGAAAGAAGATGCTGACTTCGACTGCTGTGGCTACCTGAAGCGTAGAGTGGAGAAAAGTCCCCGTGTGACTGCTGAGGAACTGAGAAAAGATTTGTCAGATGTGGGTACTGAAGTTTCTGCTCAGACAATATGGCGCACACTGCGTAATGAAGGCCTCCATGCCAGAACTCCCAGACGCACCCCCTTGCTGTCTCCAAAGAATAAGAAGAGTCGACTGCAGTATGCCAAAAGTCATGTGGACAAACCACAGAAGTTTTGGTATAGTGTTCTGTGGACTGATGAAACAAAATTAGAACTGTTTCGGCCCATGGATCAACGCTATGTTTGAAGGAGGAAGAACAAGGCTTATGAAGAAAAGAACACCTTGCCTACTGTGAAGCATGGCAGGGGGGTCAATCATGCTTTGGGGCTGTTTTGCTTCTGCAGGTACAGGGAAGCTTCAGCGTGTGCAAGGTACCATGAATTCTCTTCAATACCAGGAGATATTGGATGACAATGTGATGCAGTCCGTCACAAACCTGAGGCTTGGGAGACGTTGGACCTTTCAACAGGACAATGATCCCAAGCATACCTCCAAGTCCACTAGAGCATGGTTGCAGATTAAAGGCTGGAACATTTTGGAGTGGCCATTACAGTCATCAGACTTAAATCCGATTGAGAACCTCTGGTGGGACTTAAAGAAAGTAGTTGCAGTGCACAAGCCTAAGAATGTGACTGAACTGGAGGCTTTTGCCCATGACGAATGGGCGAAGATACCCGTAGATCGCTGCAAGACACTTGTGTCAAGCTATGCTTCACGTTTAAAAGCTGTTATAACTGTAAATGGATGTTGCACTAAGTACTAAGATTGAATGTCACTTGGGGGTTGAATAAAACTGATAATGATGTGAGCACAGAAAAGACATTTGTGGTTATTTCATTATAAATGTTATGTTATATTTGTCTGACCTACACGTGCCTCTTTGATTTAATTGTAAGCAAGATGACTGAATGATCAAAATCTATGTCAAACTGGCCAAAACAATCAATTTCAGTGGGGGTTGAATAATTTTGAACACAACTGTACCTCTGCATTACCTGTCACAGTTTCAGAGGCCCTGAAATTTCAAGATAGCACAAAAGCCACCCCCCCCCCTCCCAAATGAGCCTATTTTGCAAAGTAGACACTCTAAGCTATTTGCTGGGAGGCATGGTGAGTCCATGGAATATTTTATATTTTGCCACAAGTTTCGTGACAATTATTATTGCTTTTTTTTTTGTTGTTGTTTTTTTACACAAAGTTGTCAGTAAATGATAAAATGCTCACACATGCCATGGGTATATGTGAAATGACACCCCAAAATACATTCTGCTGCTTCTCCTGAGTACAGGGATACCCCATGTGTGAGACTTTTTGGCAGTCTAGCCGCATACAGGACCCGGAAAACCAATCCGCACCTTCTGGCTTTCTAAGGGCGTAAATTGTTGATCTCACTCCTTACTACCTATCACACTTTTGAAGGCCATGAAATGCCAAGATGGCACAAACCCCCCCCCCCCCCAAATGACCCCATTTTGCAAAGTAGACACTCCAATCTATTTGCTGAGAGGCATGGTGAGTATTTTGCAGCTCTCATTTTTTTGGGAAAATTAAGAAAAAACAGGAAAATGCATTTTTTCCTCTTTTTTCAATTTCCAAAACTTTGTGACAAAAAGTGAGATCTGCAAAACACTCAACATGCCTCTCTGCAAATAGCTTAGGGTGTCTACTTTCCAAAAAGGGGTCATTTTGGGGGGGGGGGGGGGGGGGTTGTGCTGTCTTGGCATTTCATGGCCTCCGAAACTGTGTTATGTAATCAGGAATGAAATCAACAATTTACGCCCTTGGAAAGCCTGAAAGTGGGGATTGGATTTCGGGGTCCTGTACTCGGCTAGACTGCAAAAAAGTCTCACACATTGGGTATCCCTGTACTCAGGAGAAGAAGCAGAATGTATTTTGGGGTGCCATTTCACATATACCCATGGCATGTGTGAGCAATATATAATTTAGTGACAACTTTGTGTAAAACAAAATATATATATATATTTCCCGGAACTTGTGGAAAAATATAAAATATTCCATGGACTCACCATGCCTCTCAGCAAATAGCTTGGGGTGTCTACTTTCCAAAATGGGGTCATTTGGGGGGGTTTTGTGCTATCTTGGAATTTTAGGGCCTCCGAAACTGTGACAGGTAGTGCAGAGGTGAAATGCACAATTTACGCCATTAGAAAACCTGAGAGTGTTGATTGTTTTTCGGGGTCCTGTACACAGCTAGGCTCCCAAAAAGTCTCACACATGTGGTATCCCTGTACTCAGGGGAAGCAGTAGAATGTATTTTGGGGTGTCGTTCCACATATACCCATGTCATGTGTGAGCAATTTATCATTTAGTGACAACTTTGTGTTAAAAAAAATTGTAATTTTCCCGAAACTTGTGGCAAAATATTCCATGGACTCACCATGCTTCTCAGCAAACAGCTTGAGGTGTCTACTTTCCAAAATTGAGTCATTTGGGGGGTTTTGTGGTATCTTGACATTTCAGGGCCTCCTAAACCATTATAGGTAGTGAGAAAACGCAATGAAAAATGTACGCCCTTTGAAATTCTGATGGTGGGGATTGATTTTCGGGGTCCCGTACACAGCTAGGCTCCCAAAAAGTCTCACATATGTGGTATCCCTATACTCAGGAGAAGCAGCAGAATATATTTTGGGGTGTAATTACACATATACCCATGGCATGTGTGAGCAATATATCATTTTAATGACAACGTTGTGTTCAAACACCTGTGACAAAAAAAATGAAATATTTAATGAGCTCAAAATGCCTCTCAGGACATTCCTTAGGATGTCTACTTTCCAAAAAGTGGTAGTTTGGGGGGGGGGGGATGTACTGCCCTGCCATTTTAGCGCTTCATGAAATGAGATAGGCAGTCAGAAATTAAAGCTGCGTAAATTTCAGCATTTACACCATAGTTTGTAGACGCTATAACTTTTGCGCAAACCAATAAAAATAAGCTCATTGAAATCTTTTTTGTCAAAGACATGTAGCTAAATACATTTTGGCCAAAATATATGACATAAATTGAGTATATTGGATATTTTTTAAAAGACAAAGTTGAAAATGTCATTTTTTCTTAAAATTTTCGCTCTTTTTTTATTAATTTCGCAAAAAATAAGCCGAGAAGTAATCAAATACCACCAAAAGAAAGCTCTGTTTGTGGGAAAAAAAGGACGTAAATTTTGTTTGGGTACAGCATTGCATGACCGCGCAATTGTCAGTTAAAGTCATGAAGTGCCAAGTTGAAAAAAGGGGTCTGGTCAGGAAGGGGGTAAAATCTTCCGGGGCTTAAATGGTTAAATAAGAGAGATGACCTCATTAGAATCTGCTATTTCCTCTAGCATTCTAGCAATTGTTGAGCTGTAACATATTTTCTCTTCTTTACCCTAATTTAATGCTTTGTCTTTACTATATTGGCTACTCCATGAAGGGATTGGGTATCCAAGTGGCTATCTGCTTTCCCCCTCATGGGGGCTCTGCTTTGTTAAATGCATAAAAATGTAATAAAAAGACCAGAATCTAAAGTAATCATGATAATCTTGGTATTAAAGTGTTTTTTAAGCACCTAGACGTGATTCATTACCACAGGTCACTTCTTCACAAATATGGTGCTTAAATACTGTAGATTCTTTATGCAAGAGCTTGGTGCAGTACTTAAAGCCCACAGTTTCTATGATGCTAAATGCTGCATGAAGAATCTATGTTTGCACCACAGTTCATGAAATGCATTTAGGTGCATAATAAATTCTTTAATACCAACACTTGACCCATTAAATTTTCATTTTGGGAGATGGCAAACACATGACAGGCACCTCTGCAACATGTGTAATCTTAGTATTTTTCACACGTCTACTGAAAAATCCCATAATGCCTAGAAGGTCTCTGTTGGAAGAAAACAAGGAGCTGTGTTGGGACATTTCATGATAATCTCTTGTATTGGATCTCTGCACATACACTTTTTTAGGATACAAATATACATTTTCCTAATTGCACATTACAAGATATGGGATCAGAGTCTTTGATCATGGGGTATGCAGCTGTCTTTAGGTGATTGGGCACTGGAAAATAAATCTGAAAGTGCAGACCCCTGCCATAACCCCTACCACTCCAAGCAAGCCTGTTATTTGTTAGTGCCTTTAAGTGAACAGACATCTTCTCTCTGCTCTGATACAAGCAAAATTAGGGTTTTCTCTTTTAATTTTCACAGTACTTCTATCACGTTTTCCAGCTGATACTTAGTCACTGTGGCACCCTTTTTGCTTCTGGACCTCCAAACCTGCCAAGTCCAGGGATAAGCCCTCTGCTTAATGAAGGGGCGCTCCCAAATGTCATATTGGGGGGGGGGGTGCCTGTCAACCTTTATGGCCATCTGGTCCCAGGACATCTTAGATGTTTTGGATTTTGAGCATCATGTCCCGGGGCTACAAGCTAGAGTTTTAGTCTCCGCCTCCACCTTGCTGTATATTGTAAAATTTGCCAGCCTCACTGCTAAGGCAGGTGGATTTGTCCAATTCTGGATCTAAAGATCCTCAACAGGTTCATTTGCATCCAAACATTCTGCATGAAATCAACTAAGTCAGTCATTGCTTTCCTTCAGCTGGGAGAATTGTTGGCCTCAGTGGACATAAAGGATACTTACTCGCACATCGATGCTTCATCCATTTTGCTGTAGGAAAGCAAAAGTACCTATTTTTACCCTTCCCTTTGGCTTGTCCACTGCACCTAGCTCTGATTTGCTCTCAGGGCATCCATGTTGGAGAGCCTAATCTTGGATTTTGCCCTCTCTATGGTCTTCCTTCCCCCAGACAAGGTTTTAAGTTTTTTGTTTCTCCACTCTTACGTTCGGACACTTCCAGGAGTCCAGGAACTAGCAAACTATTCACTTTTTCTTTAGGCTTCTGGGACTAATTCCAGCTTCCTTCCAGGCAGGGCCATATGCTCCAAGCCTTTGTAAATCAAAATTCAGGCATCATAGGACAAGCAGACTCAATTTTTTGAATGCCCCATATGCTTGACCAGCCAGACAAGGCTTTTCCTGGGGTGATGGATTTTTAACCAGACTCTGGAGTTCTTTCTATTGATGACCTGGAAGCTGTTTGCAAAGGAAGGCAGTCTGTTGGGCTGAGGAAGAGTCCTAGATACCCTCTCAACTTGGACAATGCCACAGCAGTGGGGCGCATCAAACAATAGGGAGGCAAGAAGGGAAGCCTTGCATTTCAAAGAGAAGCAGACCTGAATGTGGCTTGGGCAAAACTCTACATTTCTGTGCTGACTGCAGTGCACATCCCAGGTGTGGAAAATGATCCAGCAGACATGCTCAGCCACCAACACATGAAGGTCTTTTCGTCCAAATGTGTTTTCTAGGTCTCTGTCACAGGTGGAATACATTGGATGTAACCCTCCTGGAGTCCAGGTTTTACAATAAATAGTTTCATTACCAGTGCCAGTGATCCTTGGGCCTTCGCAATGGATGCTCTGGTGATTCTGCAGAATCTGTTCAACCTGACCTATGCCTTTCCACCTCTTCCTCACCAACTCTGCAGGATAGAGATGGAAGGCAGTTTTGTGATCCCCATTGCACTGAACTTGCCCAGGAGGACATGGTACTCGAACATACTCAGACTCCTGGCAAACTCTGTATGGGCAATTTCAGGCCCCCTTCATCTTCTGTCAATGGCCAATGGTTTGTCATCCTGTTTCTTGGTCACTGGCTTTAATTGCTTGACTGTTAAAGCTCAGGTCCCAAGGGATGGGAGCTATTGGATTCAGTCATCTATACATCCTAAAAAGAAAACACTTTAAGATCTTCTTGCAAAGTCTACCATTGCACCTGGAAGTACTTTGCAGGATGCAAGGCTAGGAAATTCTATCCCAGCAGGTACTCTGTGTGACAAATCATATTTTTTCTCCCAATCTGATTGGATCTGCATTTGGCTTTAAGTACCATCAAGGGTAAAATATTGTCCAGAGCTATTCTTTTTCAAAGACCATTTGCCTCTCACTCCTTTGTGAAGGCCTTTGTGCAGGGTTTAGCTTACCTTGTTCCCCCTCCTCAGCAACCGTCCTTTAAAGCTCCCTTCTATTCCCCTTTCTATACTCACAAATTTCCTATCCTTGTGCTGTCACCTCTGTGAGCTAGCAGCTTTATCCCCTAAAGAACCCTTCCTTGTGTTACGTAAGGAAAAGATTGACGTAAATCCTGGGTGGTTTCCTCCTTTCGCCTTAACCAGGACAGTGTTTTCCCTCTCTCTGTGCTGCCTTGAAACACATTGAGATTTCCTTGAAACACATTGAAAGAGAGATTTATCTTCACTGTCTAGCTGAGGTACGTGCTGTGTGAGTCTAATAAAACAACTATTATTTGTCCAAAGGAAAAATAACTTCCAGAGGTTTTCGCTGTTTCCTACCAACTGACTGCCATTTGTTGTATACAGAGAACATATTGGATTGATTTACTAAAAGTAAATAGACGGTGCAAGGAAAACAAAAAAAAAAGCATTTTTTCTTGTATATGATTGGATGAAGGAAGTCAGAAGAGCTACCTCTTATTTACTAAGTTCTGGAGCAACTGCACTTGCAAAGTGCACAGTCTGTTTGTCTTTTAGTAAATCAACTCCATTGCAACTTGGTTTCTATGGAACAGCATTGATCATGCCATCTCAGCCTGTATTTATATATGTAGAAAATACTCTTAACACTTTGTCTAGAAATTTGGAGTGTAGAGTTGCTTTGTTGATGTAGCAAAACAATTGGCTCCTGCAGATCCCAGGTTTTTCAGGACAGAGATCTACAATTTACAGGTCACTTGCATTGCCACCTACATAGGCTTCTGCTGTTCCCATGGTTTATAGGACACCAGTCCACAATTCACAGGTCACTTGCACTGCCACCTGTTGAGGAAATATGCCATTGCAGTGCAACCATTTGTTCATGGTGCTAAACGCTTACCAGCATGAACATTCACTAAGCTTAGTAGATATGGCAATACTGTTCTCATTTTAATCAACAATAATATGCTGCTTTTTTTTAATAATTTGAATTGAGTGTTCACAGTAAATACAGGTTAATTTATTTTTATTTTTTTGTTTTACTAATGTCGATTTTTTTAAGTGAACAGCCTTTTTTGCTTATGTAAATAAACCACACTTGTTATATAAAGAAGCTACCGAGGTTGATATCAGTGTGTTTACCTTGAATACCAAGAAGTAAAAGTTGAAAAAAGAAAAAAAGAAAAGTTGAAAAAATAAAATTTTCCTTGTACATGATTGGGTTTTCAAAGTGAACACTGCTTCACCTCGTTTACCAGCATTCAGTTTGCTAACTAAATAGCCTTTACTGCTTTTTAATTAAACTCTACTGTATTTCACTGGTTGGATTCCAGTACCTAAAGTGTATCTATAGTAAAAATGTTTTCCCTCCCCTAACTGTCCTGGGGACAACCGTTCACCAGACAGAAAGTGAAGGGAGCTCTTAACAGCAATACAGACAGTAGTAGAAATGCTACTAAAAGTGATTGTAAAGGAAAACATAATAAAAAAACAAAGAAAAAGGAAAATAATAAACATCTCTATGCTTACCTGCTCTAACCTCCTTTTCTCAGGTCTCCCGCCAGTGCTCCTGGCTTCTCCTCTTTGTCAAGTGCCCCTATGGGGCCGCTATCCATTGGGGCACTTCTGTATGCTCGCTCCCGAGCCCCGCTGCTGCATCCATTGACACAGACAGCAAGACTCGGGCCCGCCCCCTGCTCCCCGTCATTGGAGTTAATTGACAGGAGCGCGTGCCAATGGCTCCCGCTTCTATCAATCTCCCTGAAGAGGAGGGAGACAGTTCTTGTGTACGTCACTGGGTCAGTTTGGGCTCAGGTAAGAATAAGGGGGGCTGGGGGAGCCTGCAGCAGAGGAGGTGCATTAAGGTTAAAATACCTTGAGGCTTCAGAACCATTTTAAGTATTAAAAAGCTCCACCCCCGTGCCATGAGCTTCTTAGTGTTGTTTCTTTTCCTGTTGTAGGTTTTCCCTTCCCTTACTTCCTGGATTTTAACCACTTCTGGATGAGAAGGTTTAACCCCCTTAATGGCCAGGCCATTTTATTGGGATACAGCACTGCATTACTTTAACTGACAACTGCGCGGTCGTGTGACGCTGTACCTAAATAAGATTGATGCCCTTTTTTTCCCACAAACAGAGCTTTCTTTTGCTGGCATTTGATCAGCTCAGCAGTTTTTATTTTTTGCACTATAAACAAAAAAAGAGCAACAATTCTGGAAAAAACAAACAATGTTTTTCACTTTCTGCTATAAAACACAGCCAATAAAAAAAATCAAATGTTTTCATCAATTTTGGCCAATATGTCGTCTGCCACATATTTTTGGAAAAGAAAATCCCAATAAGTGTATATTGATTGGTTTGCACAAAAGTTATCGTGTCTACAATCTAGGGGTTTTTTTTACTAGTAATGGTAGCGATTAGCGATTTTTAGAAGGACTGCGACATTGTGGCGGACAGATCGGACACCTGACACTTTTGAGGGGACCAGTTATTACAGTAATCAGTGCTAAAAATATGCTGTACTAATGACACTGGCAAGGTAGGGGTTAACACCATTACTAGTAAAAATAAATAAATAAATAAATATGACATAAATCTTCCCCCTAGTTTGTAGACACGATAACGTTTGTGCAAATAAGTCAATATACTCTTATTGTTCTTTTTTGTACCAAAAATATTTAGCAGAATACAAATTGGTCTGAAATGCTGAAAAAATTAGATTTTAATTTTTTTTTTTTTTTTTTTTTTATAGGTAAGGTTATATAGCAGAAAGTAAAAAATAGTTGTTTTTTTTCGGAATTGTTGCTTTTTTTGTTTATAGCGCAAAAAAAATCGCAGAGGTGATCAAATACCACCAAAGGACATCACTTTTATTTGGGTACAGCATCGCACGACTGCACAATTGTCAGTTAAAGTACTGCAGTACTGTATCACAAAAAATGGCCTGGTCATTAAGGGGGAAAACCTTCCGGTCTAAAGAAATGGTTAAAAAAAAAAACTTATTAATGAACATTGTGTACTACTTTTTGTGCCCAAATGCTTGGTGATAGTTAGAAACCTGAAGGTTGTTTTTGGCCAAAGTATTGAATTGTAGGATCAGAATAAACAACTTTGTAATTATTTGAAACATTTACTTCCATGTTTGTTCAAAATATTTACACATTTTTTCGTTTTGTGGACAGCTTTAAATTGACTCTCTTTGGAAATCTGTAAGGCCGGTGCTGGACAGAATATCTTTTTTCCCTTGACTAACAAAGCCTACTCTTACATTAAGCACGCCATCTGCTTCCTGCCAAGTTGAATTTTTGGTTATGCTACCAATGCACACTGAGGCACATTTATCAAGAAAAATTCATTTTAGCACGGCTTTTAAAAGGTGACTCCATGAGACTATTTATACATTTGTACATAATAAAGTTGTACAGAAAACATTTGGATGTGATCAGTCAGTACAACCATCAATAAGTAACGGATGTTACAAATAAAAAGTTAATCATTTTTTTTTCTCTCTGCATTTATTTCATGCACAAATTGTTAAACTAGGTTTATATAAATTAAATGAAAATACATTGAACCATAAATTATTGGTTGGCTATATTGAAGTGAATGTATAGTGATTTGTTCATATTTGATTTTTTTTCTGTTCTGGGCTTAACAAAACTACATTGAAAAATGTTTAGTTAAGTCAATGTTAAATGTAGCATATAAACATTTTGAATTGTTCTTTGGGCTCCTTTTCATATATTTATAGTCTCTCAATTGCCCCTCTTAAAAAAAAAAACAAAACAAAAAAAAACAGTTTTTAACCACTTAAGCCCCGGAGGATTTGGCTGCTAAATGACCAGGGGGTATTTTGCGATTCGGCACTGTGTGACTTTAACGGACAATTGCGCGGTTGTGCGACACTGTACCTAAACGAATTTGACGTCCTTTTTTTCCCACAAACAGAGCTTTCTTTTGGTGGTATTTGATCACCTGTGCTATTTTTTTATCACGCGCTATAAACAAAAAAAGAGCGTCAATTTTGCAAAAAATAACAATATTTTTCACATTTTTTTATATGAAATTCCCCCCAAAAAAATGTAAAAATCTAAATTTTTTAACATTTTCGGCCAATTTGTTTTATGCTACCTATGTTTGGTAAAAAAAATCGCAAAAAGCGTATTTTTATTGGTTTGCGCAAAAGTTATCGCGTTTACTAACAAAGGGAAAGATTTTTGTCATTTTTGTTTTTTTTTTTTAACGCGTAATGGCGGCGATCTGCGATTTTTTTTTTGCAGTACTGCGACATTGCGGCGGACAGATCGGACCCTTGACTGACATTTTTGACACTTTTGGGGTTACCAGTGACATTTCTACAGTAATCAGTGCTATATATATGCACTGTTACTGTAAAAATACACTGGTAGTGAAGGGGTTAACTTTTTTTGAGAGGGAGGGGCTGTGTGTGTCCCTAGCGGCGTGATTCTTACTGTGATTGGCTGTGGCTTGAGCTGTAGGGACACTGATCAACGGTTCTACATTGTAGTTATGTAATTAATTTCACCCTGTTGAACAACTTTGCCCCAATAAATGACTGATACCTCCACATTTACTGTTTATAATAAATACACTAAAAGATAATATCCAAAGTACCTTTTCTATTTTGAAATTGCTGCCATTTCCAGTCCCCTCTTCCATGGCGATCTACATCATGTAGGATTTCCATTGACTCCTGGGATATCTGTGTCATCAATCCTAGAAGTCAACAGGTACTGTATCTTCTGCTTCTGGTATCTTGTTAATTCCAAAGCGAAAATGATGCAATTACATGCAGAGTTAGGCACCATTATTCAATAAAGCATTCGCTGCTGGGGGTTCCCTGTTGATATCAGGTTACCATAACAACAGGACAGGAACTGACACTGCCATTGCTATAGTGACCTGTTATCTAACAATGCACGCTGCACAGTGTCTTTACTGCACAGGCGCGAGCAAAGGAGGTGCAGGCTGGGTAGTCAGCTGCATGAAAACAAGGAAGTATACCGGCGCCAGCTTCACATGCCCACACTAACAATGGTCGCTGCCAGAAAGTCAGGAGGAGATATTCTTCCGATTTTACGGCAGGTAACTATTGCACAAAGACATGGAACAGTTGCCAAAGTAGATGCAGCAACTTGTAAGGGGTCAGATTTGGTTTTTATCTCAAGTTATGATCAGAGACTTCAGCTTCTCTTGAGGCTTCAGCTATTCAGCGCTGCAAACAATTTATTTATTTATTTATTTTCAACAGTGCAGTTAAAGTTAGCTTGGTAATATGTAAAAGGAACTTAGACCTGAAAGCTAGCTGAAAAAAATACATTTGAAATATAGATAACATTTTTCTTTTTCTTTAAAAAGAAAATGGAAAAAAAAGTTGCTGCAATTTTTTTTTTTTTATTGTGAACATAAAGAAAATATATATGTTTTAAAAAAAACTCCTACATTCCCTTTAATCAAACTGTCAAAATCTGGATAAAAAATCCCTTGAAATAAGTCTGTTCATGTATTACCATGTTAATGCAGTTTAATAAAGCAACCATGTGTTAAAATCCATCTATTAAATATCCACTTAAAGTGGAGTTCCACCCATTTTAGTAACTTTAGATGTATGTAATCCCCTTTAAAACTACTTTTACCAATAGAAACTTTTTTTTTTGCTAGGAAATAGCTTATTTTCTTCTTTATTCATCCTCTCCTCACTTCTGGGTCCAGCCGCCGATCGGCGATTACGTCATTCGGCGATTCGCAAGGGCTGCTGGGATGTATCTCATGGGATGAAATCTCACATTATTACACAGGTGTCCTGAGCTGTACTGTATGTATTGGATTGAGTTTGTGCTCTGCCCCGCCTCTGCCCCGCATCCTCTCAGTGAGCTCTACGGGATATAATGCTTTCAGTCCTCGCTCACTGAGAGGAGGCGGGGCGGAGCGGAGCACGGACTCAATCCAATACATCCGAGTACAGCTCACAGAGAGGAGGCGGGGCGAAGCACGGCCTCAATCCAATACATACTAGTACAGCTCAGGACTCCTGTGTAATAATGCGAGATTTCATCCCATGAGATACATCCCAGCAGCCCTTGCGAATCGCCGAATGACGTAATCGCCAATCGGCGGCCGGACCCGGAAGTGAGGAGAAGATGAATAAAGAAGAAAATAAGGTATTTCCTAGCAAAAAAAAAAAAAAAGTTTCCATTGGTAAAAGTAGTTTTAAAGGGGATTACATACATCTATGTAATCCAAGTTATTAAAATGGATGGAACTCCACTTTAAGGTGCAATAACAATTATCTGCATAGTTAGGAAGGATTAAACATATACAATTTCAATAAAATATTGCTCCTCCTTTGCTTCAAGTAATATAAATGGTAGCTAGTCTGTAATTATTGGAAGCCTTTGCTTTACATAAAAAAAACTTAAATTATGTCAAAATTAAAATAAATAAATAAATAAAATAAATACATTTACAATCTGCCCCCACGCCCTGCTATATGGATTAATATAAGAAAGTTAACTGCTGTTTTGGGCAGAAGGAAAGTAAATCACATGCTCTCCCATATGCTAAAGTACCAGGTATGTTACTTTGCTTCCATGGATGAACATAGAGGTGAGGGAGGGGTCTGTTAAGAATAAGCAGCTACCTCCACCCATTATATTAAAAAAAAAAAACCTTGTATTTAGGATTTGTGATGGAAGTTAGACAAGTATATACAGTACACTCTGTCTTAAGGCTCTTTGGCAAAATATGGGCTTAGTGGTTGGAGGACACTACCACTGCGTAACTCCTTCAATGGGTTGGGGTTGTGGCTTCAGGGGTACATTTGTTTACTGTACTACTCTTACTTCATCCTGGTTTTTAAAGGGGGGCCTTGATTGGGCAAAGCTATATCCATCATACCACACACGCATGCCTTTCTGTGTATGCTTTTATGCTATACTGTTGGTACTGTGTACCAGTTTTCTTTTATTTGTTTGTTTTTTTCTTGTCCGGGTAGTCCACCTCTGTGTGCGCTGGACTACCGGATTATTTGTTTTTCTGTACCTTTAAAAAAAAAAATAATAGCTCTTTGGTGGCTCTTGTTGGTATGGGTTCATTTTGACCCACCCAATTATACCTTGCCATGGTATATCTTTTCTTTTTGCTCTCCATTCTATAAAAGCCATTGTTTCCATGCACTGCAATAGTGATAAACAACAACAACTGTATGAAGTATACAATAATATTAGGCTGTATCTGTGGTATAAATCAGTGGCTCTTGATTTACAGCTGGCTTAAGCAGGCCATAGATGGTGTCGGGTTCTTTCCTAAAACCATGCGTTGCAGGAAAGAAATCCACACGAGTCCCCCATCAACACAGTGTTGATGTGGAAATCCCTCCTGCCAAGTAATTGTCTTCTCCCGGGGGGAGCCGGAGGGGAGGCCGTCCCGCAGTGATTATCGCTAGTGTCTATAGAAGCCGCTTGCAATAATCACAAGAGAATCTGGCAGGTTGATTGTACCCAAGTTGATCAATCAATCAACTTGATACATTCAGCCTGCCCATTAATGGTTCGAATCTGAACCAGCTGAGATTCAAACCATGTATGTCCGGCCTTTGGGGCATAAAGGAATGATTTTCATGACACTGCCCACTATCCTACAATTAGAACTTATCCTCTTATTTTTAGCATTTGTGATGGACACTAGAATACCTTCTGTTTTAAGATGTCTTTGCTTCATATAGATGAATAACTTAAGTCGTTAAATGTATTTAGGTTGCTCTGTATAAAATTATATACAATAAATATCATGTTTTTAATTGTAGCAAAGCTCATCAATGCTTGATTTATCAACTCTAATTTTCTATCATTTTTTGCTATGCCAATAATAATAAAACAGTCCCTTTGAAGGAATATGGATGGTGGAGAAAATATGTGAAATAGCTGGGAGGGAAAACATGACTACATGTAACTGTAAGGAGAGCATATGTGAAAATGGGTTGCATATAGCATGACAGTTCATATGATACATCTCAGATATTGATCTAACGATAGTATCTAAGGCTCTTTGATGAATAGCATGTGGTCATTACAACATCAGGGGTTGCATGTCAACTAGACTATATTGAAGACATGCATCCTTCTTCCCTTCATAGCAGTAGGTTTTAAATAACACCATTCCAAAACAAAAGGCAGGATATCAGAGCATCTTCTAGATTACATAAGCCATTGCCGGAATGAGTTTTGTAAGGACATGCTAAAATCAGCTCAGATCTAGTTTGGGAGAAGACTAAATAAGCCATATAATTTATAATAGGTTTTTAGAGTTTGCAAACATTTCCTCCATCTCCATTAATCAGGTATAGTACAAATATGATCAACTACGGCACATGCACATACAGTATCTCACAAAAGTGAGTACACCCCTCACATTTTGGTAAATATTTTATTATATATTTTCATGTGACAACACCGAAGAAATGACACTTTGCTACAATGTAAAGTAGTGAGTGTACAGCTTGTAAAACAGTATAAATTTGCTGTCCCCTAAAAATAACTCAACACACAGCCATTAATGTCTAAACCGCTGGCAAAAGTGAGTACACCCCTAAGTTGAAATGTCCAAATTGGGCCCAAAGTGTCAATATTTTGTGTGGCCACCATTATTTTCAAGCACTGCCTTAACCCCCATGGGCTTGGAGTTCACCAGAGCTTCACAGGTTGCCATTGGAGTCCTCTTACACTCCTCCATGACAACATTACAGAGATGATGGATGTTAGAGACCTTGCGCTCCTCCACCTTCCATTTGAGGATGCCCCACAGATGCTCAATAGGGTTTAGGTCTGGAGACATGCTTGGCCAGTCCATTACCTTTACCCTCAGCTTCTTTAGCAAGGCAGCAGTCGTCTTGGAGGTGTGTTTGGGGTCGTTATTATGTTGGAATACTGCCCTGAGGCCCAGTCTCTAAAGGGAGGGGATCATGCTCTGCTTCAGTGTGTCACAGTGCATATAAAAAAAAGTGGTTGAAAAACACAGGGGGATTATAAAATATCATAAAACTTTTGCTGATCGCAGCTACTGTAAAAGGAACAGTCTAAAATATAATGTAATAAATACTAAAACCAGTAATGTCCAGCACCAATCACATTCAGCAGCGCTTAATATGTATTGAACATATCTTGATCATATAGTCCTCATGTGAGAGAATTATACCGCCAGAAAAACAGTCTCTATGTTATTCCTCAAAACCTTGGTGTTCCTGGTGCTCAGAAATAATACATCCAGTGTATGTAAAAGATTGGAAAAATAGGGGGCACAATAGTGTGATACCGTTTCAAAAAAGCTTTATTAGTACCCACACTCCAACATAAACCCCCCAAATCCAATATGCTTACATCAAGATAGAAACATTCACGCATGTAATGGATAATCACGATGTGATGGCCTGCTCACCGTTCACGCTTAGGATCTGTTCGTATGACCTATGGGTGAGATCCAGAATCCAGCCAAAACCTTGGTGATCATCCGGGAAACAGCGTGCCTGTGTCCTGACGCGTTTCGTCGTGTGTGACTTCAACAGAGGACGAAACGCGTCAGCCCACAGGCACGCTGTTTCCCGGATGATCACCGAGGTTTTGGCCAGATTCTGGATCTCACCCATAGGTCATACGAACAGATCCTAAGCGTGAACGGTGAGCAGGCCATCACATCGTGATTATCCATTACATGCTTGAATATTTCTATCTTGATGTAAGCATATTGGATTTGGGGGGTTTATGTTGGAGTGTGGGTACTAATAAAGCTTTTTTGAAACGGTATCACACTATTGTGCCCCCTATTTTTCCAATCTTTTATGGATATGAGCTGATCCCTGACTGTGACTGGAAAGCGGAGTTCTTCTGGTGAGAGCAGAGGTGGTCCGGATTGCCAAGGGTTCAAGCAACCAATGCTTACAGGCGTAGTTCCATGTTATTTCTGGTGAGTGCCCATTCTTAAGGGGTTACTGATGGTGTGGTGAAGGCTGACACTGGATGTATTATTTCTGAGCACCAGGAACACCAAGGTTTTGAGGAATAACATAGAGACTGTTTTTCTGGCGGTATAATTCTCTCACATGAGGACTATGTGATCAAGATATGTTCAATACATATTAAGCGCTGCTGAATGTGATTGGTGCTGGACATTACTGGTTTTAGTATTTATTACATTATATGTCACAGTGCATGTTGGCATTCATGGTTCCCTCAATGAACTGTAGCTCCCCAGTTTGCGGCAGCACTCATGCAGCCCCAGACCATGATACTCCCACCACCATGCTTGACTGTTGGCATGACATACTTGTCTTTGTACTCCTCCCCTGGTTACCGCCACACACGCTTAACACCATCTGAACCAAATAAGTTTATCTTGGTCTTATCAGACCACCGGACATGGTTCCAGTAATCCATGTCCTTAGTCTGCTTGTCCTCAGCAAACTGTTTGCGAAATTTCTTGTGCATCATCTTAAGAAGAGGCTTCCTTCTGGGACGACAGCCATGCAGACCAATTTGATGCAGTGTGCGGCGTATGGTCTGAGCATGGACAGGCTGACCCCTTACCCCTTTAACCTTTGCAGCAATGCTGGCAGCACTCATACGTCTATTTCCCAAAGACAACCTCTGCATATTACGCTGAGGACGTGCTCTCAATCCCTTTGGTCGACCATGACGAGGCCTGTTCTGAGTGGAATCCGTCCTGGTAAACCGCTGTATGGTCTTGGCCACCATGCTGCAGCTCAGTCTCAGGGTGTTGGCAATCTTTTTATAGCATAGGCCATCTTTATGTAGAGCAGCAATTCTTTTTTTCAGATCCTCAGAGAGTTCTTTACCATGAGGTGCCATATTAAACTTCCAGTGACCAGTATGAGACAGTGAGAGTGATAACACCAAATTTAACACACCTGCTCCCCATTCACACCTGAGACCTTGTAACACTAACGGGTCACATGACACCGCGGAGGGAAAACGGCTAAGTGGGCCCAATTTGGACATTTGCGCTTAGCGGTGTACTCACTTTTGTTGCCAACAGTTTAGACATTAATGACTGTGTGTTGAGTTAATTTGAGGTGACAGCAAATTTACACTGTCATACAAGCTGTACACTCACTACTTTACATTGTAGCAAAGTGTCATTTCTTCAGTGTTGTCACATGAAAAGATATAATAAAATATTTACAAAAATGTGAGGAATGTACTCACTTTTGTGAGATACTGTACATATTTCACTGTCAACAAAATGCTGCAAATTAGACTTTTCCATACTGTTTATAGTTTGGCTAGAGTGCACTGGATGGTGTGAGTTTTTTTTTTTTATTATTCTTAAATTATTTTTAACAATATTATTTTTTACTATTTTTTTTTTTTTTTAGGATCCCCATTATGGGGCTTTGGTGAAATATCAAGGGTCTAAACAGACCCTGATGTTTCACTTTTGAGACAGAGAAAGAAACCAATAACATATATTCCCCAGTCCCTCGCAGCCTATTCTTCAGTTAAGAATGAAGACAGGAGCAATCAGTACAAATCACTCACTGTGTTCATTAATAAAAAAAAAGGCTGGTTAATAAATATTTATCAGCCCCTTCCCCGCTCCTGAGAAGAGAGGAGGGAAGCTAGCAGCACTGCAGGGGGGGAGACAGAAAGCAGGGAGAATTGGCACTGCGCAGTGTGGTTAGGGCGTGCCCAGGCACAACCTGTGCACCCACCTATGGGTTTAGGTTGAGGATTTACTTTAGTGAGAACTTTAAAATGTATCATATCACAATTTTTCACACAATTTGAGTTTTTAACGTGCATTTTTAGCGTGATTTCACAGGATGGAACTCTTTTATGTACTAAAATGTACATAAAACATATGGTGGTATATGCTTTCTGGAAACCACAGGTCTACTGCAGCAAACAGGATTTTTACAAAAATGCTTTTGCGAAAATGGTACCATTGAAACACTAAGGCCCCTTTCACACAGGCGGACCGTTCAGATCCGCCTGTCAGTTTTTTTTGCGGATCTGAACGGTCCCCCCATGCATCCCTATGGGGCATCGGATGTCAGCGGAGACATGTCCACTGACATCCGATCCGATCCGTCAAATCTGGACGGATGGAATACCTATTTTCCATCCGTCCAGTGGATCGGATTGGATGGGATCGGGTGAGAACGGACCGACGATCTGTTCCCATCCAATTCCCCCATAGAGATGTATGGGGCTCTGACAGCTGTGTCTCCGCACACAGTGTGGAGAACAGCTGTCATTCTCCTGCTCGATCCCCCGCTGAAATAAACTGAGTTCGCCGACGGAGCGGAGTGTGTGAAAGAGCCCTAAGGGTGATTTACTAAAACTGGAGAGTTCAAAATCTGATGCAGCTCTGCAAAGTAACCAATCAGCTTCCAGTTTTTATTATAAAAGCTTAATGGAGCAAGCTGAAGTTACAAGCTGACTGGCTACCATTCACAACTTCCCCAGATTTTGCACCCTCCAGTTTTAGTAAAGTTTTAGTAAGTCAACCTTACTGTTTTGTAAGTACATTTTAATGCCTGGACCAATGATGATTAGTTTTTTTTTTTCTGCATGCTAGTCTTTTATGGAAAACAAAAAGGTTACTAGAGTTACAAAAATTCTCATAAGACAGAATACAGCTTCCCGCGATGATGTAATGTATTGTAATGTAGAAAGTCCCCGGTATTGTAATGTATTGTAATGGTGATAGAAATTTCAGCCGCTGTATCTCAAAGCGATAGGTGCTAGGAATGTGTATATAAGATGATATATAAATGAATAAACCTTTAAAATCCAATATGATATCAATTAAAAATAGGTGTTAAATGTCCATGTCAATCTCCGAAGCAACAATTTCACCACAAAAAATCATCTTATTATAAGGTGCTAGTGCTTGATAATCCTCCACCCATGGGTATAAGGGTCACTCACCAGACAACTAAGGGCCTCTAGGACCCAACTTGCTTTGCTATTTATCTAATTAGGATAACTTCCTTAGCGATGCAGTATAATCACTGGATAGCCCCCTGGACTCACTATGGAGGGAATAGTGCTTGTCCCACAATAGGATGGCAAATCGTCCCCCCAAGAAAATATAAAATAGATGATTATGCAATATCATTTTTTATTCAAATAGTTTAAAAATTAGTGTACATTACTCCCATATAAAAGTGCCATGAACCGGCACGCACTATAGGCAGTGGAGAGATTCCGGAACGCCGCTCAAACACCATATATTGTAATGTATTCTTTCATCTGCGAGTATGCACAGTCTTGTTCACTCGATCTTTCACAGTTGAATACTGTACTGATTAAACGAAAAAGGTCCATTCTGTTATTGTAAGAGAAAAATGTTTGTGCTTGTCCCTTTGGATAATTTCTTATGAACTGGTGTGATCGCCTCTCGAAAGCTGTGCACCAACGATCAGATTGTCAGATGATCCAGTGTACTAAGCATAAGTGTGGTGAAGTGTACCAATAGTACATAGGCATAAATAGGCCCTGCATTTTAGAATCTAGATTGCAAATATGTAAACCCAATCAATAAAATCTCACGTAGGCCCCTTTCACACTAACCTTCCATCGGTCTATTTTGACCTATGATTAGGCTAATCAAAAATGGACTGCAATGTATCCCTATGGGTGGCCAACCATAAATGGATGAGGGTCTGTTTACGTCTGGATCTATTCAAGTTTGTAACGCCGATCAGGTCCACTTTTCCAGATATAAATGGACGAACATCTGTTTACATACGGCTGCCCAAAGCGATTACATGGGTCTGTTTTCCCTCCACCGAACGGATAAAGATGTCAGATATTTATTAATTTCTGTTCTGATCCAACTGAGCAAAGAATCAGTCTATGGATCTTCTCCTGAGATGGAGCCAAGGTGCCTGTGTGAAAGTGGTCATAAGCCTTAACTTTTTAATGTAACCTTAAAGCTTTTAAATTCTGACAACACTCTATCCCTGTCCCCCACTTGTGCTCCTGCGTTGCCATCCTGTCACTCAGGCTTCCAATGGGGGCTAGGAGTGGCCATTTTACCAAACATGCTCAACTGTTGTCACCATCAAGAAACATGTCCTGTGACATGCCAAGCAGGCATCACTTTAGAGCAGTGGTCTACAAACTGCAGCCTGGGGGCCGGATGTGGCCCTTTGCTTGCCTTTATCAGGCCCTTGAGACACTATTCCTCCCACTGATACTAGGCACTATTCCTTATACACCAGGAATGGAGCATAATTCCTGGCACTAGGACCAACAATAGAGGACTATTCCTCCCACTGATACTAGGCACTATTCCTTCTACACCAAGAATGGAGCATAATTCCTGGCACTAGGACCAACAATAGAGGACTATTCCTACCACTGATACTAGGCACTATTCCTTCTAAACCAAGAATGGAGCATAATTCCTGGCACTAGGACCAACAATAGAGGACTACTCCTACCACTGATACTAGGCACTATTCCTTCTACACCAAGAATGGAACATAATTCCTGGCACTAGGACCAACAAAAGAGGACTATTCCTACCACTGATACTAGGCACTATTCCTTCTACACCAAGAATGGAGCATAATTCCTGGCACTAGGACCAACAATAGAGGACTATTCCTACCACTGATACTAGGCACTATTCCTTATACACCAAGAATGGAGCATAATTCCTGGCACTAGGACCAACAATAGAGGACTATTCCTACCACTGATACTAGGCACTATTCCTTCTACACCAAGAATGGAGCATAATTCCTGGCACTAGGACCAACAATAGAGGACTATTCCTACCACTAATACTAGGCACTATTCCTTCTACATCAACAATGGGGCATAATTTCTGTCACTAGAACCAACAGTAGAGGACTATTCCTACCACTGATCCCAACAATGGGCCCCTATTTTTCCCACTGACACTCAACAATGGGCCCTGTTCTTCCCCCAGATACCAATGATGGGGCACTCTTCCTTCCCCCGATATTAGCACTAGGGTACTTTTCCTCTCAATGACACCAAAGATGGGGTACTATTTCTTCCCTAAATGCCAACAGTGGGGTACTATTCCATCTACTAATACCAATGATGGGGTATTCTTTAACCCTTTAGATGCTAGGGAATTGTCTGCTCCCACTGGCCACAGTCCGGCCCCCTCAAAATCTGCAGGACAGTAAACGGCTCTTTGTTCAGAAAGTTTGGAGACCCTCTGCTTTAGACCATACATGTAGACAGGAAGTGGCTGCAAAGAGGCTGCAGGAAGTTGGCAGCACTAAGATGCAAAAAAAAAAGGCAAAAAATGAAAACACACACTTTTATTTAAAAATAAAAACCAGTTGTTTAATATACCCAGTGCTTTAGAGCCCATTCACACTAGCACGACTTGTGAGGCGACTTGTGTAGCCCCAGGTCGCTTGACATAACAAAAGCAATGTTAATCAATCAGTGCCGTCTTAATTGGCACTACTGAAGTCGCTCCGACTTCAGAAAAGAGTCCTGTACTACTTTGAGGCAACCTGTGATCCGACTGTCCCATATACTTCAATGGGAGTCGCCTCCTTATCTTAATTGACACGACTTAATATCAGACTTTCCAGGAAGAAGAAAGAGATTAGCCAGGCATTCCCCACAGACAAAGTCGCCTGTCTCTTCAAAGTAGTGCACAAGTCTCTTCCAAGTCTCCTCCAAGTCTCTAAACAAGTCTCTAAACAAGTCTCTTCAAGTCACGGGGCGACTTTCTGGTCGTGGTAGTGTGAACCGGCTCTTAGCAAACTAAGGGGTAATTTTACTAAAATGTACTCAGAAGAATCTGGTGCAGCTATGCATGGGACAGTACAAAGTAGAAAATACCATAATAAATGAGACCGGCACCAATCAAATGTTTAAATGGTCATATATTTTGTACACGGTGTCTATTTAAGGGGCAACCCAATGTTAACAATTTAATTAACCAAAAACCAGCTTTCAGCATAACACTACATT
Organism: Pelophylax lessonae; assembly: GCF_965119305.1. Taxonomy (NCBI): domain Eukaryota; kingdom Metazoa; phylum Chordata; class Amphibia; order Anura; family Ranidae; genus Pelophylax; species Pelophylax lessonae. The sequence continues at coordinate 285,131,594 of NC_138771.1, read as the reverse complement.
TCAAACTTAACAGAATGATCCAATACCAGATCTCGATCACCATGTCCCTCCAGACTTATACTGGAAGAGGAACCTTGACCAAATAGCACTGTGACATTACAAACAAATAAAAGGGGGGGAGGGGGTTTGAGCGCGGTCAGGTCCTCTTCAGGTGGCTGCCAGCTGAAGCAGAATCCAGCTTTATATAGGCAGGCAGAGGGTGAGAAAATCAAACCGCCAATTTCAGCCAATGGTAGACTATTGATATGGGAGATTTCACCAATAGTAACCTGCTAAGAGAAGGGAGAGAGGTGGAGCGAGAGAAACTGCCCTTTGCCCTATCCCATGCAGACCCCTGGTTAACCTATTGCCAACCACCCCATATTTACAGCAGAGCGGCGGCTTCTCTGCTCAGAATCACATACAGGTACCTGATTCTGCACTTCTGGGTATGGGGCGCACATGCGCACCACTGGTGACCCACTCCTGCTATGATTGGACACACTGGGAGCCAATTGGCAGGTCCAGCGGACACCTGATGATCGTTCGAGGCACAGGCAGAACAGCAATCTGCCTATGTAAACAAGGCAGATCGCCTTTCTTTGACAAGGGAAGGCAGTGATCTTGTGTCTCTGCTAAGCAGAAAAATGGATCTCTGCCCTCCAACAGTACAAGCACCCCCCACACAGTTAGCAAGCACTCCCTAGGAACACATTTAACCCTCTGATGTTAACCTTTTCCTTGCCAGTGTCATTAGTACAATAACAGTGTATATGTTTAGCACTGATCACTGTATTACTGTCACTGGTTTAACAAAAAATGTGTCAGAATTGTCAGTTAGTGTCTGATTTATCCGCCGCAATATCGCTGTCCTGCTATAAGTTGCTGATCACCACCATTGCTAGTAAAAAAAAAAAAAAATTCCATAAATATATCCCATCATTTGTAGATGCTATAAATTTTGTGCAAACCAATCAATATATGCTTATTGGGATTTTTTTTACCAAAAATATGTAGCAGAATACATATTAGCCTAAATTGATAAAGAAATTTCATTTTTTTTTTTTTTTTTTTTTTTTTTTTATTGGATGTGTTTTATAAGTTAAAAATATATATATATATTTTTTTTTTTCAAAATTGTCGGCCTTTTTTTGTTTATAGCACAAAAAATAAAAACCACACAGGTGATCAAATACCATCAAAATAAAACTCTATTTGTGGGGGGGGAAAAAAGACATACAGGTTGTTTGGGTACAGTGTCACACAATAGTCATTCAAAGTAACAAAGTGTTGTATTGCACAAAATGGCCTTGTCATGAAGGGGGGTAAATCTTCCAGAGCTGAAGTGGTTAAAGCTGGGAACTGAACACGGTAGACCATCGGCTTCTAACTTTAGCGTGCTCAATTAAGCTTTGTCAATAAAACCTGAAAGCTGATTGGTTCCTATGCAGAGCTGCACCAGATTTTGCACTCTCTAGTTTTAGTAAATAACCCCTATGTCATTTATTAGGGTTTACATTTACTTAAGTGTTAGGTTACTATAAGGCATTACATTGGGGCTAAAGTGACTATTGTTTTTTTAGCATCTCAGAGCTGATTAATGAATCCTGACAAATAAAACTCCCAGAATGCAATGCAAGCTTTAACAGCTCTAGGGGTGCCAGCTATAAGGTGGCAAATTCCCTTTGCAAGAATGGATGGTACATTTCTCTAAATATAATAGTTCTTGAATAAAATTGTTACTAATGCTCCAGAGCAATTTAACTTATTCCCTTTATTGTCATATTTATAATAAAAATAACATATTACATAAATAAAACTTGTGATATCATGACATTAATCTTATTCAGATAAACAAAGGGGAGAATACATGTGCACCTCATTGCATGCTGCTTATATCATTTCTTTTGGTGTATACATTATATGTCTGTTATACAGTCATGTTTGATTCATCCAGTTCACTGACCTGTTCTTCTGTTTATATACAGACTAGGATAGAACATTTTCATGTTAGTGAAAGCACTAAGATACACAGAAAAAGACTGGCACATTCAGAAAACACACTCTTAGAAATGAATGCTACATATTATTATTATTTTATGTTTATTATATTTTTATTTTAGAACAAATCAAGTTAATGTATTATATGAAGACACTGTTTTAATTGTTATTATACACTTTATTGATTTTATTGTTGGAACACAATTTTATTCAGCAGATATCACCTTTTGTAGAGAATGACCATATTATCATAAGCATTAAAAGAATGAATAATATTGGTGGAAGGAGAAGGTGGACACATCTACATTTTATTCCAGAAAGACTTGGGGAATGTCCATCACTGGGATACCTCCAAAACCACAATAAAATAGTCAATTTAAATGTTGCTTTGTTTTACAAACACAGGTAGGTAAAAAAAAATAAATGAATTGATAGGATAGCCGGTAATCATGGATTGGAGTGATGAAGTCAGCTCCTGAATGCTTGGAGGCAATGATACTGGCCAGATGCTGCCTCTCAATGACCTTCTATCAGTCTTGTGAATGGAGCTATCTGAGTAGGACTCTCCTACATAACAAAGAGCATCTTCACAATGTCACCTCATACATTACTAGTGATATGGGTTTTGGATTGGGTTGTTTTGTTGTCTGGGTATTTTTCTATACCGACCTAATACAAGATATTATGGAATCGATTTATTTGCAGATAATCTGAACTTTGCAAGATGATGTACTCTTAACTTTAGTGAATTAGCTGAACACTGCCTTCACTTTAATCATCTCATAACCTGCAAAATCTCCTTCTCCCTATCACATGATCGTGTATATAAAGTAAACACAGATTCACCCTATTCACAAAAAATGAGGTATGTGTAGTCACTGTGCGAATGGGACGTTCTCTGCTCCCTTAGTAGTAGTACATCAGCCCCACATCTTGGGATCCTACAAGCAGACAGCATATCTAATGTATGGGTTCAACTTGTGAAGTGAATGTGTGTTTATATATATATTAAAAAAAAAAAAAAATATATATATATATATATATATATATATATATATTTCTTTTTTTAAAAAAAAACCTTGTCGTTTCCATGTCACTTGTAAAGCTGCTCGTATTCCTCATGGGTCAAACGTAACAACATCTACAGGTATTAATCAGATGTTATGAGAATTACTCCAGATTTGATAATAACTGAGACCACAATTATTAAATTATTAGTTGTGGTCAGATAGGAAAAGCTTTGTATGAAACGGAATCAGTAAAAAGCAGCACCATTCTAATTTTCAACAAATACACGTGTAAAGTCATTTCCCCGAATTGCTTAAACATCTTGAAGTATACAAACAGGACTTCATCATGTACATAAGTGTCATCTGATGTCACAGTAATGTCAGTCACTCTATCAGAAGAAGGATGACATGTAATCCTCGGATGTTCAACAGAAATTCAGTCTTTGGAAGGACTAAACAACTGTCTGCATGAATATCCTGAACCTATATTGTGCCATGTGAACGTCTGTCTGTCTTATTTTCTATCGATATATATATATATGTATCATCTATCTGTATATGGTACATCTATCATCTAAATGTGAACATCTGTCTTATATATATATATATGGTACATCTATCATCTATATTTTGCTATTATCTATCTATCTATCTATCTATCTATCTATCTATCTATCTATCTATCTATCTATCTATCTATCTATCTATCTATCTATCTATCTATCTATCTATCTATCTGTCTGTCTGTCTGTCTGTCTGTCTGTCTTCTTATATCTATTTTCTATCGGTATAAATATATGTATCATCTATCTATATATTGTACATCCATCATCTATATTTTGCTATTCTATCTATCTATCTATCTATCTATCTATCTATCTATCTATCTATCTATCTATCTATCTATCTATCTATCTATCTATCTATCTATCTATCTATCTATCTATCTATCTGTCTGTCTTATATCTATTTTCTATCTGTATATATGTATCATCTATCTATATATGGTACATTTATCATCTATATTTTGCTTCTATCTATCTATCTATCTATCTATCTATCTATCTATCTATCTATCTATCTATCTATCTATCTATCTATCTATCTATCTATCTATCTATCTATCTATCTATCTATCTATCTATCTATCTATCTATCTATCTATCTATCTATCTATCTATCTATCTATCTATCTATCTATCTGTCTATCTGTCTGTCTGTCTGTCTTATATCTATTTTCTACCGGTATCTATCTATCTATCTATCTATCGATCTATCTATCTTTCAATTTTAATTGTGTATATAGTGGAGATAGCTAGAATTGTTTGTATGAAAATATAACTGTGCCATAATTTCAATGAGCCTGTTGAGCAGATTTGGCTTTATCTACCATGTAAGTGCAGAATGAATAAATACCAGTAAATGGCATAAAACCCTTCTGTCTGTGTATGACATTTCTCTGTGCCTGGAAAAACTAAGAGATTTTCCTCAGCATCACTCAGTGGTAATAGGGCAAAACAGACTGCAGCTGGCACAACTCTACAAATCAATGTAGCCGGTGTGATAGAACCGACTAAGAAAATCAGAAACATAGACAATCAATCAGAAACACAGTCTCAGTGCAATGGCAATCCAAGGCTTGAGGATTGCAAATGACTATATATATATATATATATATATATATATATATATATATATATATATATATATATATATATATATATAAACAAATAGGTATTCCATATTTTGCTTTTGGAGTACCAAACAAAGCAGGGGGTCCTGTTTGTTCTTTTTACACTTTTAAAAATTTCCTATTTCGGGAAATATAAGTTAATAGGGATTCGGGGAATGTATGTAAATGCGGCATATATAAAATGTGTATGTATGTCAAAAGGAAATAGCAGCGAACAATATTACAAGGTTTCCCTATGCCCTCATATTATTGTGCCTCAAAATTTGAAAATATCCGTTCTAAAGTCCATTGCTTGCCTATATCATATGGGTCATTTTAAATTGATTTGGAGAAAAGTCGATAGATAGATAGATAGATAGATAGATAGATAGATAGATAGATAGATAGATAGATAGATAGATAGATAGATAGATAGATAGATAGATAGATAGATAGATAGATAGATAGATAGATAGATAGATAGATAGATAGATAGATAGATAGATAGATAGATAGATAGATAGATAGATAGATAGATAGATAGATAGATAGATAGATAGATAGATAGATAGATAGATAGATAGATAGATAGATAGATAGATAGATAGATAGATAGATAGATATAGGTGATAGATGTATAAATGAGACTTTATGTAGCCCTGGATTCCCTGTGTCTCATAAGGCCAATATTTCATGTACAATCCAGGGAATTGCAGTTTAACCATTAATGAGCACATAGGCAGGACATGAGTGCAGTTCATTGACATGGACGTTTTTTAAATGTAATGTGCAGCCAGTGGGAGAAGCAGCTCCTAATACTGCTAAGGGTATGTCCCCAGCAATGCAGCCTGTGTAGGGACTATAAAGACACATGGAATATTTATCCTGCCAGAGTCCTTCACAGTAACAGCACTGTTCAGAGCCATGGATCTGGGGATTTCCCTTGTTTGCCAACATCAATATTTGCATGGAAAGCTTAAAATGTGTTGTTTTTCCAAGAGAACAGCAAAAACAGTGTGGATGAAACTGGAGCTGGATATTGGTTAAGTCAATGAGCACCTACTGCTGGCACCTTGTTCAGTAAAAAGAGAGACAACAATAGAAGGCCAGCCTAAAAACATCTCTACTAGATAGAGTTCATGTTAGCTTAGTAAATATGTCTGATCCTCTACATCTGTTTTACTTTTTTATTTACCAAAGGAAGGAAAAGACAACTATTCCCCAATCGGAATATGTATATTCTACATTCTATTCTATATTCTACATAAAATGCATTTTATTTAGGTAAACTATCTTCTGTTGATTGCCTGAATATGTAACTATCCATTACTCTGTGTATCTCCAATCTGAAATACAGAGACTGTTCACAGAGAAACACTATTTTTAATTCATTTTTGCACACAATTCTGTATTCAATGTAAACAGTAACCTTTTTTTTCTACATAGGTGAACATTTACTTTTATTTAAAAAAAAAAAACAATAATAATAAGCTACACCTTCCAAATTGCATATTGTTGTTTTATTTAGGGAATGAAAGACAATAGATAGTGATCGATTTTAAATTAGGATAGATATTCCAGGATAGACAGACAGACAGACATTCCGCTAAATCGACCACGATACTTGCATCAATATGTGGTTGTTGAAAAGCATCATGTGAAAAAAGGTTTTAGGGTTGGAACAGAGCTAGCCCTCGAATATCATTTTCTTACAAAAAAAAAAGAAGCTTTATAGAAAACTCAAAAACTCAGCTATTTAACCCCTGATCTGTCCTGCATGCTCATGACTGTTCGTACTGATCTTATAGGGGATCTGCTTCTGGTACCAAATAACACAACATTGGACTAATGGGAACCCCAGGATTGTTCTGTGCCATTGCTCTTTGGATTATGGGATTTTCCCATGGGATCTGACAACACAACACAGGGCGATGCTTATCTAATGGGAACCCCAGGATTGTTCTATGCCATTGCACTTTGGATTATATGGGATCTGCCCTTGGGATCTGACAACACAACACAGGGCGATGCCTATCTAATGGGAACCCCAGGATTGTTCTGTACCATTGCTCTTTGCATAGGAGATCTGACAACACAACACAGGACAATGACCGTCTAATAGGAACCCAAGATTTGTTCTGTGACACTAATCTCTGGATTGTAAGGGATCTGCCTCTAGAACCAGATAATACAACACTAAAAAATGAAAATATAAAGGAAACCCCGCAGGGTTGTTCTATAACACTAATCTCTGGATATGACATCTGCCCCTGGGATTTAACAACTTAATACAGGGAAGTGACTATCTAATAGGAACCCCAGGGTTGTTATGTCCAGATAGTTTGGGATCTGCCCCTGAAATCTGATAACACAGAACATTGACTGTCTAATGGGGGCACCAAGGATGTTCTGTGCCATTGATCTCTGGTTTGTTGGTGATCTGCCCCTAGGATCTGGTAATATAGTACAGGGCAGTGATTGTCTACAGGGAACACCAAAGGCTATCTGTGCCGCTGAACTCAGATTGTAGGGGGATCTGCCCATGGGATTTAAATAATACAGGACTATCTAATGAGAACTGCAAGGTTGTTTTATGCCGCTGATCTCTGGATGTAGGGATCTGCCTCTAGGATCTGATAATATAATACAGGACAATGACCGTTTAATGGGACCACCAGTAATATTCTGTGTCCCTGGTTTTCGGATTGTAGGTAATCTGTTCTGGGATCTTATAATATAATAAAGGACAATGAGTGTTTAATAGGAACACCAGTAATGTTCTGTCATTGATCTCCAGGTTGTAGGGGATTTGTCCCGGGATCTAATTATATAATTCAAGGCAGTGACTGTTCAATGGGAACCCCAAGGATAGTTTATATCACTGATTTTTAGATTGTAGGAGATCTGCTCCTGGGATCTGATAACACAACATAAGACAGTGGCTGTCTAATAGAAGTTCAGCACTGCTTTGTGTCACTTTCCATGAGAAGGCTCAAGGGTTCTCCAGGATAAGGCACACACAACACAACCCAGAAAAGTGAAAGTCCTATCTACACAATGGTGACAGCAAGATGAAATGCCCTCAGATAAATGGCTGCGGCAAATGGGGGCTGTGTGTTAGTAATTAGGGTAAATGACTACAATGCATCTTACCTGTTCCCTATTTACAGAGCAAATTACTCCTTAACAAGCCCTGCTAATGACAGATTGCCTGGTAATATTTTATAAGCGAATTAAAAGACAATAGACAAGAAAATAACTACATTTTCCCTGGAAAGTCCATTCTTACTGCTCTTGCGTGCGTTTTTGTTAGTAAATAGCAAGCTTATTAAAACTGTCAATCATTGCAGGAATATCGCTTGCACCGCCAGCATTATTTTAGCATCATAAATAGTAATATTTCGATATTCATCTGCAGCTGCAAATAATGTGAGTGTATTGGTATGTGAAGGTAAATATTTCTAAAAATCAAATATAAAATCACACTCCAGTGAACAAAGGTGGACATAATAATAATAATACGCAAATTGTGCATACCACAAATATGCAATATTGTAGCAGAGATACTAATATATTATAATGTTTATAATGTTTACATATATATATATATTATATTATAATATATTATATTCGTGTATGTAATAAATTAATTTATTAATACACACATTAAAAAAAAAAAAAAATATATATATATATATATATATATATATATATATATATATATATATATATATATATATATATATATATATATATATTTTTTTTTTTTTAATGTGTGTATTAATAAATTCATTTATTATATACACGAATATAATATAATATATTATAATATAATATATATAATATTCAATAGTGTCGTTTCTGTACTCTACATTATTACTTTTATTATTAATATTAGTAGTAGTAGTAGTAGTAGTATTTTTGTTTAGACTATGGTCATATACTTGCATATATTATTATTACAGGGTATGCAATAAAATATAAACTGAAAGAAAGTTTTTTTAGTCAATGCTAATCATGAAGAATTAAAACGAATTTATAACATTGATGATACCATAACGTTTTGTACAGTGATACACTTGATAAATCTACATCACACTTTTTTTATTAAATAAGTCGTTCTACCTATTTATCTACAATTATTTGACGTTGTTCTCGCCCTGTTATTTCGGATCTTGTGGGCATCCTAAAAATTCACTAAAACATACATTTTCACACAACCCAACTACATCTAAAAATCAGGAGCATGGGAATGTAAAGATACTCTGCAGATGTTGTCGTTGGCTGCATGTAAAAGATACACCTTTGCTTGCCTACTCATTTAAATAAGCTCCTCTTATATTACTTTGTGTGCAATGTCACGTGTCTCATAAGATTATGATAAATGATGGTTCCTCTCTATGATCTACATAAATAGCTTTAAAAACAAACTTAGCCCTAATTACAGCAAGGTCTAAAATGTGTATTTTATTCTCTGTCTGATGTAGCTTAGCTATATCTCACATTGCTGTTGACGTATAAAGGCATTGTCAGATGCTGAATGTTGAAGTATTTGTGAATTTTTGTAAAAACATATTTTTTGCACTGCTTTGTTTTAAGGGATTTTTCATCCAAATGGCACAGCCTGCTGTTATATGCTGTTTTCAGACTGTGATCTGTGTGTGGATGGCTGCGGTTGGTGTAGCAATGTGCTTTGCTGCTTCCATTGCTAGCTGAGTTTCAAACTATTTTTTTCATTTTGTTTTTTTCTTTTTGTGAATATTAACGGTTCTTAATTATTCCATATCACATAAACGTCAAGAGATTTGAAATGTTTTTTTTTTTTTTCGTGTCTACTATGATCTAGTTAAAAAAAAAAAATATATATATATATATTTGTATATTTGTGTGTATATATATATATATATATATATATATATATATATACACACACACACACATATGTGTATATATATATATATATATATATATATATATATATATATATATATATATATATATGTGCTGCCAACTCCTACAAGCGCATGCTGAGTGTAAGCTCTTGTGATCACTATGTGATGTGAAGACAGAACTTGTAGATCTCCATAGCCGGGAGATCGCCATGACAAAATCCCCCTAATGGGAAATCTTCTTATCATGTACAATGAGGTGAGAAGGGAAAGGGCTTTGACTGGCAATTTTTCATTGACATTGCCAGATTTGCCAGCCTTCAGGCAGATTAATGACTGTCTGTTAGGACACTGCACATCCTCTTACCGAAACAACCTAATCCCGTGCAATAAAACAAGGCATGCCACAATCCTGCATCCTATTATTAAAGAATACTGCTTTATATAATAGCCACAAGTGACAGATCGCAGAGCTAGAACAGTGCTGCGACAGTGTGATGTGAGCAGGCTGCGACAAAGGGGACATGTCATCCAAACGGAGGAAAGTTCTGCATATCCCTAAAAGCTGCACTAATTCCCATTACTAAGAGGACTCTGCTACTGTCAGCCCCATGCGGGTTACTAATCTATTTCTAAGAAAAGAAAGAAAGAAAGAAAGAAAGAAAGAAAGAAAGAAAGAAAGAAAGAAAGAAAGAAAGAAAGAAAGAAAGAAAGAAAGAAAGAAAGAAAGAAAGAAAGAAAGAAAGAAAGAATTGTAGGTACTAGGTGTTATAATAAAGCTTCTAC